>NC_082683.1:36259258-36572258 GCF_949987515.2 Delphinus delphis
TGCATTACCTCTGAAAATGTCACTCCAGCAAACTATGCTGGAATTCCCCTCTTTTACAGCAGTACTCCCACCCGAGAGGCAAAGACAGCATCCGTCAGGTTTCACCCCTGTATCCCTGGCACATGACTGGTTTCCAATAAATATTGTTTGCATGAGGGAATGAATAATTGAATAAATTAATTCACAGTTGAACACCTCCTCTTTGACCTCAACAAGATCTCCAGTACCCAGTTCTAACATTTTCTCCCAGTGTAAAACCTGCTTGCTGTTTCTTTACCCAGATTCACCGCTGCACCTGCCCTGTAACACTACTCAGCACAGCCCTGACTCTGTATCGTTGCCATGCTCTATCTCTATGCCCAGAGCTGAGAGCTACTGAGCAAAATTATACAACTCTGCAGACATGTCTTCCAAATCATTTTCGTCTCCGTGTTGACCCTCTTCTATCGCTCTTGCAGCCTATTTTATCTAGAAAACAAGGACACCTACATGCCATCCCTCAACTTTGAGCCTCTCTCTTCAACTGCACTTAGACTCTTTCTTTCTCCGTCTCTTCTTCCCAGAGGACTACCTCCTCTTGCTCAGTATCATGCTCCTCTGCCTGCATACAAGTCTCCCTGTGGTCTGATCTCTACCTTTCCTTCCTCATCTCCCTTCATTCTATGTCTTATCCTTTCACACCAAATCAGGCTGAACCCAATAGCCAACATAGCTAGTATGTATTGAGACCTTGTTATGGATCTGTCTCTGTTCTAAGCACTTTATATAAGTTAACTCATTTCATCATCACCATGACCTGTACTATACTATATGACTCTATAATATACTATCCATTCTATGCTACAACTGTCCCCCTTCTACAGATGAAGAAACTGAGGCACAGAGAGGCTAAGTAACTTACCAAGGTCACACAGCTAGTAAATGTTAGGGTTCAGATCTTGGCAGTCTGACAACAAACCTCATGCTTTTTGCTCTACTGTTTCTCTGCTGAGAGTACCCTTGTCTCTACTTCTTGGTCTAATTTCTACTCCTCCATAAAGACAGAGCTCATGAATCATTAACTCCAGGGAACACTCCCTTATCACCCTTCCCCAATCTCTCTCCCAGCACCCTAGCCCTGCTGCAACGAATATCTAGCATGTAGTAGATGCCTGATAAAAATTTTTAACAGCATTATTGAGATATAATTCACATACCATATCATTTAAAGTGTACAATTTAATGTGTGGTAGAGTGTTTTTTGTTTTTTTGCTTTTTTTGGTATATTCACAGGACTGTGCAACCAATACCACAATCTAATTTTAGAACATTTTGTACCTCCTAAAGAAACCCCATTAGCAGTCAGTCCCCCTCTTTCCCCTCCACAGCCCTAAGCAACCACTGAACAGCTCTCTCTATAAGTTTGCCTACTCATAGCAACAGAATTCTTCAATCTGTGCTCTTTTGTGTGTGCCTGGCTTCTGTCATAGAGCATGTCTTCAAGGTTTATCCATGCTGTAGCATGTGTCAGTACTTCATTCCTTTTCATGACCAAATAATATCCTATTATTTATCCATTTATCAGTTTAAAGTCATTTGGGTTGTTTCCACTTTTTGACTATGATGCATAATGCTGCTATGGACATTCACATTCATGTCTGGGTTTTTTTTGTGTTTTGGTTTTTTTTTTTTTGTGGTACGTGGGCCTCTCACTGTTGTGGCCTCTCCCGCTGTGGAGCACAGGCTCCGGACGCGCAGGCTCAGTGGCCATGGCTCATGGGCCCAGCCGCTCCGCGGCATGTGGGATCTTCCCGGACCGGGACACGAACCCCTGTCCCCTGCGTCGGCATGCGGACTCCCAACCACTGCGCCACCAGGGAAGCCCCACATTCATGTTTTTGTGTAGAAATATGTTTTCCATTCTCTTGACTATATACCAAGTGAAACTTACAATCCCACCAGCAAATTATGAGGGTTCCAGTTTCTCTACATCCTCATCTACACTTGTTACTAGCTTTTTGGTTATAGCCTTTTGAGTAGGTATAAAGTGTTCTGACAAATGTTTTTTAAACTAAATATTAATCCAGGGTTTCTCAAGGAAGATTGACATTGGAGTTAGGTCCTGAAGGGTGAGAATGAACTAACCAGGTGAACAAGGAGGACTGAGACACCTGGTTGCCAGGCAGAGGCTGTGTTTTCTCTCTGCTGGCTCTGAGCTATGGAATATCACAAAGGACCTGAAACCATGTTGATGAGACCTACAGAAGACATGATCCTAGGAGGAACAATGACTGAATCAGAATATCAAATGATCTTGATTGGCTCGAATAAGGGGTAGAATCTTCCAGCCAGATGAAATGCAACCAGGATAAATATTTGAATTTGAGTACATGCAGAGGGAAGGGAGACAACGCTAAAGAAGCTCAGGGGGATTTTTGATGGTAAATTCAGAAGAATTCAACAAGTACTATGGCTACCCACAAGCAGCTGGTATCATCTGGACCCCAGAACAATAGAGGGGACACAGAGTTCTGCTTTACCCTGCATTGGTCAGATTAACTTGGGGGCCTACATCCAATGTGGGAGACTAGGCACTGATTAACAGCTCTAATCACCACCCCCCCAGAACACAGAACTTGACAGTCTGCCAAGAATGACACAATTCCTATTATTGAGTACCCATGACCTTCACAGCTGTCCTGGGAGCAGAATAATAATAATAGCTAATTGCTATTATTATAATAATATTATATATAATAAAATATTATTATTATAATAATAGCTAATATCGTTGAATGCTTACCGTGTGCCCAATATTTTTTGTTCCAAGTGTTTTACACGCGTAAACCACATAAGCCTTGTAACAACCGCGAGGCAGGTAAATATTTCAGATGAAGAAACAGGTGCGGAGGGTTAGGTGACTTGACCAAGATCACACAGTTAGCAAGTGGTTGGACCAAGATCCAAAGCCAGACCACTGGAGAGTCTGAGCAAGCCGAGGATACAGAGGCTTTTTGGGAATCGGCACTAGTTGCTTCAGCAGGAAGGTCAAGGCTGGATCTTAATCTCTCCCCAGACTTGAGAAGCCCCAGTCTGAGCCTACACACTTGAGTACTGGTGCTGTGGGGCCTGCAAGGGGAGGGGCTCCATCACTGAGACAAGCAGCCTCTTACACGTGGGCTCGTTTGAGCATGAAGGGCAGGAATGGGGACAGACTGCGTGTTTGAAGCTATTTACTAGGATTTGGGGCAGTTAACTCTGGGCGCTTGTCTGGGACAAGCAGCTGTTTTGGGATACTGTTTGCTATTTCTGCCTCTCTCCTCATCCTAGGACCTCTGTGGACCTCCTCTGCTTGGGCAGGTCTCCACTAAGATCCTGGTCTGTCCTTGGACCACATCCTGAAGAACTTGTTCCAATGGGGAGGTTGTTCCTCTACCTAGTGTTATAATAGAGAAATGAAATCTCCAAAAGGTGAAGTACCTTCCTCAAATTCGTATCACTGTTAAACAACAAGGCTGAGATTTTGAACCTTGGGCTCTGACTCTCGATGCTTGCTTTTTTCCCCTTTATCATACAGACTTACTTTTCCTACCGTGACGATAGAAAATGGACATAACATTCTCAGTGGAACAGAACTGGAGTGCCGATAGGTTATGATACTTGAAGTTGGGTCTTAGTGGGGACCATGGACTAGAAATGCTCAATCTAGAGAAAAGAAGACATCAGGGGACATTATTGATGTTTTCAGATTCCCAAAAGGCTATTGTGTAGAACAGAGATCAAACCTTTTCTGTCTGAGCCCAAGGAGTTATATACAGCCCAGTAGGTGGAACTTCCAGAGAAATAGATTTTAGTTCAGCCTCTATGTGAACTTTCTAAACAGCCAAAGTTCTCCAGAGCAGACATGGTACCTGGGGATGCCTGGAGTCTCCTGGCCTTGGAGGTGTTTAGGCGGGCCACCTGTCAGGGATATTGCGAAGATGGGCTGGACCCTGAGAACTTTGAGGCTTTAAACAGAGTAATCTGGGGTTCTTGGCTCCAAGTCCAGCCTCTCCTGGCCTTCAGAGTTCTGAAAGCCTGAGTACCACACTTGCCACCTGGCCTGCTCTCTCTGGTATGTGTCCTTCCTGTCCAAAGCATCCTCCAGCTTCTCCAGGAGACCCAGGGGAGAAGACCAGCATGGTGGGTCTGCTACCACCGTGTGGGTGGGTGACCAGTGGGTGGGTCACTGGCTCCTCCAGGTCTTGCTTTTCCTCTAACGTTGGGTAGACCTTCCTAGGCCAGGTAGTGGAACCACGGCCAGGTCCAGAGCCAGGGTCTGGGCCAGGGGAACTTCATGGGAGAAAGGCTTACCTATGCTCAAGAGCTGAGGTCTAGGGCCTAACCCTGGCTGAGGCAGGGAGTGCCCTGAAGGACTGGCTGTCTGGGGCTGAGGAGGGAAGGCTCATTTGAGAACATCTTCATTAGGATTTTCCTCTCGTCATACAGACTGTGCACCACACTCACACACATATATAACTATTGGAAAAACGATTTTAATACCCATGGCACATTGTCCTTGTGTGATATAAAATCCAATGACATGTGGCATTTGGAAAAGGTCACTTCTCCCATCAGGATTCATTAGCCTGTTTCAGCCTCTACGCCTGCAGGAGGGGTCCCAACTGCCTGTCCCCTGTAACAGGGCCAGCTGGACAGGTGGAGCCCACAGGGACCCTCCCTAGAGAGCAAAAGGACTCCCCAGGGTGCTAGCCAGGGAATCCTTGCTTTGGCCAAGCTCCCTCTCACACATGCCTGAGGAGTAAGGAGGGGTGGGATCCAGAGAAAATGAAGTCTCTGGCCAGGCAACCTTGGCTTCGGGGTCTGGAGTGCATGGGAAGGGGAAAGACAGACCCACAGCCTCAGTGTTTTTCTAAGAGTATCATTCTCTGGGCAGAGGAATGAGAGTTGAGAGGATCTGGAGAAAGAGCTGAGAGTACAGAGTGGATGCTATGAGGAGGTGAAGGATGTGGGGGAAGAAGGAGGCCTGGGAGGCCACATTGGGCAGGATCCTGGGCCTTCCTTGGGGACCCTGGATAGAACCTGGGGTCTCCTAGCATTTTATTCATTCCTCTTTGCCAAAGTGGGGGCCCAGGCCTGTCTTCTTACTCCACTCTTGTGTTCTGTATGCTCTTAGATTTCGTCTCTGGGTATGAAGCAGCTGCGCCCACTAGCCAGGTCTACGGGAACGGGCAGCATCTGTCAGCACTGGTGTGGCCGAGGATACACAAAACACTCGGCACTCACCTTGAGAGGGGATCCCCTTCCCAGCTAAATGGGAGCAGCCTGATCCTGGGGCTTTCGGGTTGTTTGTTGAGAGTTACCAATAGATCACAGAGAAGTCTAGTGTCAGAGTAGAAGAATAAGGACAGACAGAGGAAGAGAGATGACTTTGAAAACACTAAAACTGGGGCCCGGTGAGGTAGGAGGAGGGGAACAGGAAAGAGATAGTCCCTGAGGGGAAGCCTGAGAAACCAGCACCCCAGCATAAGCAGAGAGGGCCCTGGACCCTGAATTGTGGTGTCAGCCCACTCACACACTCATGCACACCTTCTCCTAAATCTATTCTCACAATCCAGTGTTTAGAGGATGGGAAAAGGTGAGGCCTCCTGCAAGGAGGCTAAGAAGGAGTGTCCAGTGAGGCAAGAAGAAAACAGGAGAGTGTGTTGTAAAGGAAGCCAAGTGAAGTAAGTGTTTAAGAAGGAGGGAGTGATCTACAGTGAAGTTGCTGCCAGTAGAATCGATGAGGATTACAGAGACTTAACCATCGGAACTGGTAAACCAGGCATCTTTGGCCATCCTGGCAAGAGCACTTTCAAGAGAGGATTGGAGGGAAGGAAGAGAAAATGATGCCTATTGACATCTCTTTTGAGGAGTTTTGCTCCTAGCAGCAGGTAGATACATTTATACAAAGATTCATTTGCGAAACATTTATCGAGGCCCTAATCTCTGCGAGGTTCTGTATTCGGCGTGTGTACCCAAAAGTAAGCAGCACAGACCTTGACCTTGGCAGCCTCACAAAGTAATCAGTGAATGAACGAGATGAAGTCTCCGTTCTCCCACTGACAATTTTAGCTTCATTTTCCTAACTGTTCACATAGAGATACTAGAAATCCCTGCCCTCTCTGCTTACGAAACTCAACACGTCCTAGATTTTCTAAACTGCCCCAATTCCAAATGTTTCGACCTATTATCACACCAGGTGGTCACACTGGGTTCTAATTTTTGATTTAGAAATTGTGGTCATTATGGGATTGTTGTGAGAATCAAAAGAATTAATCACATGAAAGTATTCCGTGACCTGCCAAGGACTCTATCAGTATGAGGCATTATTCAAACTGGCTTAGACTAGAGAGGCAGCTTAGTCACTCCCTTCTTTGTGCTTTCAGAGTAACGTGTACTTCCTCCTTTCCAGCACTGGTCTCCCTTGATTTTTAATGTGTTTCAAGGTGTGTGCCTCTCACACCAAATTGTGTCTGACACAGGGCCTGGCACCCAGTGTAACTTCTCAATGAAGATTTATTGGATTTCTGAATGGATGGATAAATGGTGAGAGACATAGAAAAGTAAACAGCAAATTACGAAGACAGAGTAAAATGATAATTACATAGTTAACACTTACTGAGGACTAATGCTCATTTCTTTACATGCAGTACCTTTCATCCTTTCAGCTGAACTAGGAGGTAGAAGGTATTAATCTCTCTTACAGATGAGGCTCAGAGAGGTTAAATGACTTGCCCAAGATGCAGAGGTCCTGAGGGCCTGGGGGCTCCAGCTCAGTCCCGCCTGCCCCAGGCTTACAGAAAGTATCCTTTGGCCCATGGATGGTCCCTCCCTTAGCCCATTCAGTTCAGAGCGCAGACAATTGGCCATGAACCCACCACTGAAATCTTCTCCCCTCCTTCACCAGGGCCGGCCAGGCCAGGCTAGTCTAACCCTACGCAGCCGCTAGGGCAGGAGCTGCCCAGAGTGTCATTCCTCTTTTACGGCCCTTGTCAAATTCCAAAGCAAGTTGTAAATTCATTAACCTCGAAGGGATTAAGCTGTACAGCTTACTTAGCACCATAAACAAGATCATTGGGATGTTGATTTTCCTCTTTTATAGCTTCACTTGAGAAAACCTAGCTGGCTCCAACTCTGGAAACAGAAGTTGGCTCCCCCAGCAGAGACTGCTACTGTCCCTTAGTAGTTTGCTGGTACCAGCACGACTGGGATTTGGGGCTCAGGTGTAAGTCTCCCTGCAGGCTTGTCTTGACACAGCCAGAAGTAGCCACTTCTAATCCAGCCACCCAAGCCCCTCTCTCTAGAGCTGGCTCTAGGCATCCTGGGGAAAAGCAGAAGAAAAAAGCTCAGGTACCTACCTGCTCTCTAGGCCACCTGGCTACCAGCAAAGATGGCCGTACGGAGGCATCTCCCTTCTCCTGGCTCCCCAGCCCCTGAGGCTTCCTCTAGCTCAGCTGTTCCGTAGTAAGGCTGCCTCTGTCCGTTTAACCCATCTCTCCCTCCAACAGATTAATGTCCCCCGTGGGCAGGAACTGTTCCCTCTCCTGGTGCTTGGGGTCCCATTTCCTCATGTCCCCTCTGAGGCCTAGCTCCAGCAAAGCTCCTCTCTCTGGAGCCCCAACTGTCTTCCAAACACTGAAAAGAAACACACAATAGTCATTACGCAAAACAACCCTGTGCCACTCTCGCTCCTTCCTTCTGGTTCTTGAATGGCTTGTCCACTCTTTCCCTCCCTTTGATTCCTTAAACCGCTGCAGCTTCACGCATGTCCCTGCTGCTCCCTGACCCTGCTCTTGCCAAGATCCAGCGACTACTCAAATACAATATACTGTCAAGTCCAAGAAGTGTATTTTACTCCTTTATTTGTATTCTTTCACCCAACAGATACTTAATGGGTTCCTAGATGCCGGTGACACAACAGTAGCAAAAAAGAACAAAACTGAGAACCTGAGAGGTTAAATTCAGCATAAGCACAGGCTGCCAGCCCACCTGGGTTCATACTGGGCAAGTTCCTTAACCTCTCTGAGCCTGGCTTTCTGACCTCTAAAATGGAATGATCATAGTATCGTTGTGAAGATGGTTGTAAGGGTGAAGTGAATTATGGAGGCTCATAGCAAGTGCTCTAGCTACATTCACGTTACATAATTCACCTCATAGCACACAGCTGGCAAGTGGTCGGGCCAGGCTTTGGACCCAAATCTACCTGATTCCAGAGCCTTCACTCTCGGTGGCATCAGCTACCTCCCTATTTTTCCTGCCTCCCCCTCACTCCCACCACCCTGGGCTATTTGGGCTTGGCCCATGGTAGTTACCTGGAAAATCTTTGCTCAATGTGTTCATTTAATCGGTTTGTTCTGTGTTTGGGGAGGCTAGGGGACCAGAACAATAGTTTGGGTTTTTTTTTAATTAATTAATTAATTTATTATTTATTTTTGGCTGCACTGGGTCTTTGTTGCTGCGCGCGGGCTTTCTCTAGTTGCGGCGAGCAGGGGCTACTCTTTGTTGCGGTGCGCAGGCTTCTCATTGCGGTGGCTTCTCTTGTTGCGGAGCACAGGCTCTAGGTGCGCAGGCTTCAGTGGTTGTGGCGCGCAGGCTTCAGTAATTGCGGCACGAGGGCTCAGTAGTTGTGGCTCACGGACTCTAGAGCGCAGGCTCGGTAGTTGTGGCACACAGGCTTAGTTGCTCCGCGGCATATGGGATCTTCCTGGACCAGGGCTCGAACCCATGTCCCCTGCATTGGCAGGAGGGTTCTTAACCACTGCACCACCAGGAAGCCCAACAACAGTTATTTAACAGATAGAAAAGAAGTGGAGGATACGGAGCCATTTTGAAGAGAAGATAATTATTTCCATCATGAATATGTCCTTTGGGCAGTTGACAATTCAGATGGAGTTCTGGACAGACATCTAATTAGAGGCAGGTTTGGGAGGGGAAGCTGAAGTCCTCGAGGGTAAGAAGAGAGATTCTCCAAGAGCAGAGAGCACAAGAGTTATGGAGGAACTGGGAAGGGGCGACAAAGTATGGGAGTCAGGTGCACTGAAGAGGAGGGAGGGAGAGGAAGAGGATAGGTGGCAGAGCAGGAGGCTTGAGGGAAAGCCACAGATGCTGTGAGAAGGAGGCCATGAGGTCCCTTATTCCAGGAGGCAGATGAGAAGCCGGAAGAAGATTAGGAAGGGAGGGAGGGACAGGGAGCAGCAAGATCAAGGGAAGGGCTGGCCTTTTTTTTTTTTTTTTTTTTTTTTGCAGTACACGGGCCTCTCACTGTTGCGGCCTCTCCCGTCGCGGAGCACACGCTCCGGACGCGCAGGCTCAGCGGCCATGGCTCACGGGCCCAGCCGCTCCGCGGCATGTGGGATCTTCCCGGACCGGGGCACGAACCCATGTCCCCTGCATCAGCAGGCGGACTCTCAACCACTGCACCACCAGGGAAGCCTGGGCTGGCCATTTTAAGAGAGAAGTTACACACAAGTTTGAAAGGGAAAGAGAAAGGACTAACCTAAGGGCAAGACCCAAGAGTCAGAGACGAGTAGATGTGAGGGTGAAGCCCCTCTGGGGACAGTGGGAACGGCTCTAGAGGACAGTAGGCACTGGTTTTGGAGGAAAGGCAGAGATTCTGAGGCCTGGTAGATGGAAGGAACCAAGTAGAGGGAAATGGCATTTGAGTTGAAGAGAAGAGTGGGGGCACTCCTTTTACGTGGTCGTCTCAGCAACAGAGTAATAGTGACAACAATGATTATAAAAACAGTTCCTTGAGTAGCTCAACTTGAGAGGTACAAATTGAAATCTTTACCCCCTCCAATCTTTACCAGCTATACTTCGTCAAATACCCTTTCTTGGATGGTAGTTGAAACCTGAACAGTATGGGCAAATTCCCCTGCTAATTCCCAATTACTTCTGCTTTTTAAAAGTTTATGCAATTTGAAATTCCAATCTCATTTCTGGCTTAAGGCATTCCTCTCCTGGTTTTTATTCCCCCTTCTACCACCTTGCAGGGTGAAGAGGGGCCAAGTAAGCCTCTGGAGGATTGTCTCTCCCTCTGAACCAGCCTCCAGCTCCTCGGATGGGGTAGAGGGAGAGAGGGTGGTCTGGCCTCTCTGACCCCCTCCAGGGTGCTGCAGCCCAGCTGTCCCATGGAATTACTATTTCCCTGGCTAACAGTTAGGGTGTGGGGCTCTCTGTAGAGCTGCTTCTCCTGTAGGGCACATGTGCTTAAATCACTTAAGCTGCCTGAGCCTTAGCTTGCTTCCTTTTCTATAAAATGAGTGACAGTAGCTTCCACCTTACAGGATCAGCATTAAGGCTTAGACAAATGCTTGCGAAGCACCTTATACACAGCACTTGTTCCACAAATGGAACTCCCATTACCGGATGCACGAGGCAGATAGCTCCTAGGCATGCATGGGCATTCCTGTCTCTGTCAAGATGTGTGTGTGTGTGTGTGTGTGTGTGTGTGTGTGTGTATACCTGTGTGTGCAAGAGAGAGTTATGTGTGGGCCGGGAATGGGGCACCCTTGTGAGTCAGCTATTGTGTGTGTCATTGCCTACAGCTGACCCCAGGGCTGTAAATCCCGCCTCTGTGCCCACTGGAGTGAACACTTTATAGCCCAAGGTCAGGCCCGTGAACCATAAGCGGCCCAACAGGAAGCAATCAGACTGAGCTGGGTGGGGCCAGGCCAGGGTGGGGTGCTGGGCTGGAGGAGTTCCCAGCATTAGGACCACTTGGAGAGGAGCCCTGGGCATATCCTGCAATCCCAGATTGCAAAGAGCCTGGCTGTTCTCAGCAGGGTTGCAGTTTCCCTGCAGCCTCCACTGGCAGGGTACCCTTCTCTGCTGACAGCACCGCTCACACTGAGGCTGGGGCCGCGGCCCTGCCCTCCCAGGACTGGCCTCTCCAGTATTCCGGGCCCTTGCACTGTGGGCGGTGAGCCGCACTTCAGGCTCACCTGAAGTTGGAGGATGCGGGTCCTCAGCCCAGGATTCCCAGCCTGGTGGATATGGAGTGCCCGGCCCTTTGAGCCAGATGCTTTTATTTCTTCTTTCCCTTTCCAATCTGTCTTGGGGAAAGTGGCCCCAATAAGGCAGCCCTTTCACTCTGAAACCTTTTTATGACTCCAGCCATAATTAACTGGAGTAATAAAATTTTTCAAATCCAAATAGATATAATTAACATTTAATACCCCCGGTTGGTGCTGGTGGCTGGGCCCATTAAGAGCGCAGTATTGATTGAGAAGGTGAGCCAGCTGGGCCTGCTGCTGGGCCGGGGCAGAGGTGTCTGGAGCCTAGGGCTGCCTAGGGGCTGGGCCCCAGCCCAGGTGTGAGGAGGGTGGCAGGTGGCCAATCCCCATCCCTGCCTGGGGGACCAGGGTGTGAAGAGTACGGGGGCAGGACGGAGTCACCTTTGCCAGCCATCTCCCATGGCTCCCCCACCTTCAGACCCTGTGACCTCAGGCCTCCCTCACCACCATGCACTTCTCTACCAGCCCTCACACTGCCTTTCTGGTGCCCGAGGCCACCTCCTCTCCCAGAATGTATAAGGAGAGGACAAGGCCACATCTTCTCCCTGAAGAGTCCCCTGGCTTCAGGCATGCCTCTTCCCACTATTTCTCCTTTCTGACTCACTCTGCCGGGCTGGGTGCTTCAGGTTGAACTCTAAACCCAGGAAAGAAGCCTTTCCTGACTCCCTGACATGACTTACACATCCCGACCTCCAACGGAACCTCACATGCCCCAGGAAGCTAGAGAGAGTGGTACAGTGGGGGGAGCATTCATTTGAATCCCAGCCCCTCCACTTCACTGCTGTGTGACCTTGGACAAGTCATAAGCTTTTCTGAGCCCCAGTGTGATTATCTGTGAAACAGAGGTAAGAAGAGTATCCACCTCCTAAACGTGTAGTAACATCAACCTTAATCTCACTTATGTTTCAAGAGTCACAGGCGACAGGATAACTGTCTCCTCTTTCCGTGTGACAAAACAGGTTTAAAAAAGTCAAAATCCTCATCCCCATGTCTTACACTTCTCCGTCTCTCCCAATAGTTAAATTTAATATATATTAAAAACAACATCTACACTGGGAACCAGAAAGAACAAGATGATTCTAAGATCAGACCACTGCCCTCAGGGAGCTCCCGGTCTGGTGGTGGTACAGTGCAGGGAAAAGGGGTGCACACAATCAGTTGGTTTAAGTTAAGGCTTCAAGGATAAGTGTGCAGGCTGTGAGCCCTGGTACAAGTTAAGAGGCAAAGTGCTGGAGGAGAAACAGGTGAAGGTCATGGGCCCAAGGCAAAGCCAGATATGAGGACAGAGGTATGACCAGGATGGACAAGGCACAATGGGGCCGATGTGTGTGGCTCTGTGACCGTGAGGGTGCTGGCCCCTCCAATGGGGCATGGTCCTCGGAAAATGCATTTCCTGTGGGAAGCCCCAAGCTGGGGAGCAGACACCTGGTGCTAGCACTCTCAGGCATGGTTTATAACATCCCAGCTCATCCACTCTTCATGTCAGAAGGGCCAGACTCCTCGGACAATCACCAACATGATCCCTGTGGTAGGGTGGGCAGCCTAGGCCCTGCTGGACAAGGAGTCTAGCTAGGGGGCTGAATGCCTTCCTCTGTCCGTCGTTGCTCACTTGTCCCCCTGCTCCCAGACTTACAGTCCTCTTCTCTCCATGAAGCTGGGTATTCCCTATCCTTTGGGGCCTTCCTCTCAATGACCCCTTCCCAGTCTTTAGGTTGGGGCTTTCCCAACCCAATGGGGCCTTCCACCGTGGCCCTGAGGACTACCTGCTCTAGGATAGGTCTTGCATTGAACTTGAGCTCGAGTGAGTCTCTGCTTTCTCCACCAGCCCCCTCCGGAATGCTTGCTCCCAGCAGGCCCAGGACCGTATCAGCACCATCGCTGTCCTTGGAGCCTAGCCGCTCTCCCAGGGCTGCCAGCTCAGGGGTCCGTGGGGAGGGATACTGCTGACACCAGAGGCAGAGAATAGGAAGGTCGGGGCAGACGTTAGCCACCCCTCCACTCATTCTCTCATTTGACATCATCCACTGCGCCAGGCCTGCTGAGAAAATAGAGAAGTAATGTGTAATGACAGTGTGGCCGGTGAGGCTGGGAGGCTATGGGGACACAGAACCCAAAGGTCCGGAGGGTACCGCTTCTAGAGGAGCTCACCTTGAAGCTGAGCTCTGAAAGGAGGGGTTCCAGGCAGAGGAAACAAAGTGTAAAGCCCAAAGGTGAGAGGAAATGGCCCGGTTGAGAAACCGAAGGAACTCTGTGTGACGAGAGCATCGGTGTGAGGGCGAGAAGCGGTGAGGCAGGCGGCTGGCCGGGCACGCAGTGGTCTCCACGGGAGCGCCCCGCAGGCCTTGCTGAGGAACCGGGCCCTTCAGGTCCCCGCACCATAATGTGCTGGCGGTGGGACTTCCCGTATCTCGCTTGACTCCTCTGAGTCTGGGTTCCCCGCTCAGTGAAATGGGGGTAATAATCCCAGCTCCCTCACCAAGCACAAGGCTCAGGCCGCTTTGTGCTGGGCCAGGACCGGCTTTCAGGGTGTGGTTACAGACATGGTCAAGACATGCCCTTCCACAAAGGGCTGTTCTAGTCACCAGCCTCAGTTCCCTGTCTAAACGCTGAGAGGGCTCAATAACATGGAGGGCGTCTATAAGTCCTCCTGGCTCTGACATGCCAAGGCCGTATTATCCCTGCCTCACAGCGCACCCTGGGCCCCTGATGCCTACAGAACAAAGGACCAGAGGAGCCCCCAGCAGACTTTATCTCCCAGATTCCAGTATTCCCTCCATCCTCCTTCCATTCCAGCCACACACGGGCCCTGCTGGGCCGTCTCTCAGCCTCTGTCTTGGTCATGGCTCCACCCTTCCTCCTCTTGCCATCCTACACTCCAGACTTCTGGCACCCCCTCCTCCAGGAAGCCCTCCGCTCCTGTGCGTTGCGACCTCACTGTCCCCCTTAGCCCTTCTCACTTCAGCCTCGTAGTGGCATCTGCTGTGCCCAGCCTGAGAGCTTTGGAGCCTGGGCTGCACTTCTCTCCACAACCCCCAGAGCACCGGCTCCCAAACTTTGAGGGTGTTCCAGGACTAAGTTTGGAACTGCTCATGATAAAAATGAGAGAAAGAGAAAGGAAAGGACAGACCAATGGACAGAAGGAGAGAGGGCAGAGTCTCCCTTGAGCATTCCAGCCTGAGCCATGGTAGTCTTCACCCAGATCCTCCCTCAGCCCCGCTCCACAATTAGAACTGAGAACTAGGACATGGGAGCCTGGGGCCGTGGCGTTCAGCCAGGGCCTGCTGGTTGAGGCTGGGCTCAGAGGCCCGTGGCGCAGCTGGTACCAGGCTGTGCCTGGCCAGGCCTCCCGGCTGCCCCGCTGTCTCTGGCCCTCTTTGCACATAACCTCCAACCCAACCCCCCACGCAGCTGCCTTCCTCATGACACTGGCCTGTGTTGTCCTGATGACCGCTGACCGCTATGCCTGGGGGAGGGCTAGGCCCGCCCGGAAGGAGGGGCTCTAGAGCCTCTGGGCAGAGCCTCCCAAGGCTCCTGGTCCCCCTGCACTCCCAGGCCCACAGATGCTCCCCAGCAGGTCAGGAAGACATGCCAAGACCTACTCTGTGCAAGTCTCTGAGCTTCAGGTTCTGCACACTCTTCTCATTCACTTGGTAAAACAACCTGGGTACCAGTATTATCATCCTCAGTCTCTAGGGATGAGGAAATGAAGACTCAGCTAGATCAAGGTACCAAAGGGTGCATGGCTACTAGTGCAAAGTTGGGTTTCAAGACCAGGTCTGTCTGACCCCAGAACTCATGTGTCACCTTCCCAGGCTCTTCCCTAACTCCCACTCCCTACCTTCAGCTCAGCCCTGGCCCCGGGATTCTGCCTACGACTGAGCCACCAGGACAGAAAGCAGAGAGCGGAGGTGGAGGGGATGCCAATGTGGAAAGAGATGAGGAGGCCACAAGCTTGAGGGGAGAGGAGATGTTTCTGGTGGGGGCACTGGGTCCAGAGCTGCCGTGGTCAGTGTCTCCTCTGGGTCATGGAAGCCCAGTAGGCACCCACAGAACAGATCCAGGAACAGAGGCTACCCAGTCTCCTCCCCCTACACAGACCCCCATTAATTCCCACAATTCAACAAAGGGAGATGAGACCCACCCCGCCCCCTGCCTGTTCCCTCGCATGCACTAGACTTAGCA
This sequence comes from Delphinus delphis, assembly GCF_949987515.2. Classification (NCBI taxonomy): domain Eukaryota; kingdom Metazoa; phylum Chordata; class Mammalia; order Artiodactyla; family Delphinidae; genus Delphinus; species Delphinus delphis. Next base: position 36,274,477 of record NC_082683.1, read on the forward strand.
GTGGGCAGGAGACCGTTGTACCTACAGTCCTACCCAGTCAGTCTTTGCTTCCTGATACGGATTACTTTGGCCAGACGTTTTTAGTGTAGTCGACAGAACACAGCACTGGACTCTAGGAGCCAAAAGTTTCACTTTTAAGCTTACTAGCAACAGACAAGTACTTTTACCTTTCCCTATCTAAAGAAACTGTCCCTATCTAAGGTGCTTAATATCCCAGGATATTAATAATAATAATAGCAAACACTTGACAAAGAGGGCTTATATGTGCCAGGCACTATTCGAATTACTTAAGCGTAGCCTTGTGAAATAAGTACTTTTAGTCTTTCCATTTTACAGATGAGAAAATTAAGGTACAGAGAAGTTAAGTAACTTTCCCAAGGTATTCAAAGGATCTTTTTTATGTAAACGATTGATGAGATAGTGACTTATGAAACTATAGAGATACTTTGTAAATGTAGAAGTACTTTATAAATGCAGAGACCATTTTCCTAAATAGAGATATTTGTAAGTTGGCGGGGCGGGGGGGCTTTTTTTGGTACCTGCAGGAGTACTTTTTTCATTACACGACGCCTCAGTGTGAGAGATGGTTCTTCTCTGATTGGACCCATCTCCTCTACTCCGGACTTGGGGAGTGGGTCACGGTGGGTAGCCCACCAGGGCAAGACCAGATGGCTCCTATTGAAAACTGCATTCCTACTTAAGAAATCACAGCATGTGAGACTTGGAAGGGGTAAATCCTTATAGTCCAGGTCATATAACTATCACCCCTGCAAGAATCAGCCTCTGCTGTGCCCAGGAGGGCTGGAGAGTAGATGGGGCTGGGAAAGAAGAAGTCTCCTTAGAGAAAACTTAATTTAGAAGAGAAGCCCTTCCTCTAAAGTGAGTGCTTTGCCTGCCCTACCCCAGCACTCACCGTTCTCTTCACTTCACCCCACACACTCACACACACATACACACATCCTCCCTGTTCACCTGCAATCAGGGTTGGGCTAGTGTACATACTTCCTCCCCACCTACCCCACATCCAGAAAATGGAGCCCTTAGAGCAGAAAACATGGGGTAAGACATGTTTCCCCAACAGCAAGGGGCCTTCCAGGAAGAGCGTGGGATGTCTGTTCTCAACTGGACTGCGGAATTGCGTTTTCTCTCTGCCTGGGAGCAAATGCCTGAACACTGCTGAGGTCTGGATGAGCTAGTTGGAGGCATATGTCCACCGGTCCTACTGCCCCCCTGTCCTGGCTCAGGCTGGTATCTAGAAGAAAGGATAGCAGAGGACCTGGATGTTATCAGAGAGGACATTCAGTCTTGGGATAGAACTGAAGCAACGAGTAGCGCAAGCTGGACTTAAGGGGGCACGAGAACTGGGCTGAGGTTGGCATCGAGATATAGCTCTGAAGGTGGTAGCTGGGATTATTAGGGGGAGTTAGGATTGATTCAAGTTTAGATTGAAGTTTAGGATTTGAGCTAGGAGGTAGGGCTGAGTTGGCTCAGAGGGCTGGGGTTAGGTTTTGCTTCAGGGTTTCCCTAGAAACTGCCTGCTTCATGCAATCCAGCTGAGCCCATCTCCAAAAAAAGGGACCCTAATAGTTACCCTTGGCCTCTGCTCTGGGAGCTTTACTGAGGACATAGGAGTGAGGGTGAGCGTTGGCTTTGGAAGGGAGCAGAGGCAGTGTCCCCCGACTAGGGAGCCACAGAGGTTAGGATCTCGGTCCTCAGAGGGTGGTCCACAGACCAGCAGCATCAGCTTCACCCAGGAGCTCTGTAGAAATGCAAAACCCTGGGATGGGCTCCAGAGCTATGGAATGAGAATTTACATTTTAACATGAACTCCCAAGTGTTCCACAGACATTTCCAGTCTGAGAAGCACTGGGGAAGCTTTCCTAGCAGGAAGGCCCGAGGTAGGGGTGGGAGAGGCCAAAGGACACCCAGCACCTCAGCCTGCTCCAGGGCCCCCTGCCTGACAACCCCTCCCAGTGCTGGAGCCACAGCGACACCTACTGGCCACGGGCATCTACGCTGCCCCCTCCAGGACATCTGGACCCTATGGTCCTGCTCTGCCTGGCCTCCACCCTGAAGCTGGCATTCCGGAGTTCTGGGGGTCTGGCTTCCCCAGCAATGCTGGAGCAGGTGTAGGATGGGCCAGGGCCTCAGGGTGGAGCAGGGCTATGTGCAGGCTGAGGCTCTGGGGTCTCCGTGTGAAGAAGGCAGGACAGGTGAGCAGGTGTCCTCCGGCACATGGAACTCAGGTCACATCCCAGCCCTGGCGTTCTCTCCACACTCAACAGCACAGAGCGCATGTCTGCACTCTTCTCTTAGGTCCTCAGCCAAAATGGACAGGGTGCAGCTTCCCCTCCCAATCAGCATCCAGCAGATGCCCCAGTGGGACTTGAACCTTTGTCTAAACAACTCTTCCTGGAAGCAGGCTTTTAGGAGCTACAACAATTGAAAAGCAGCTCAGGGAAGGGGAGTTGCTGGACTATTTCTGGTCCAGGGTGGTGGCTGCTGGAGGAGACTCCCACGACAGAATTCTAGGTTAAAGCAGGAGGCTGAGGCCAAAGGGTAGAGGAGTAAGAGGATGGGGAAGGAAGCCAGCCCACCTCAAGGACGGGGCTCAAGGGACTCGCCCCAGGGGACCGGGCTGGTCCAGAGGGGCCCCTGGGTGCCAGGCTGCTGGGCCAGGGCCACCAGGATCGAGAGAGGGGCCTCCTTCTGGGCAGCAGTCATCCCGCCTCCCATCATCCCCACATCTCAGTTATCGCTGGATGCCCCTCTAGTCTGCTCTCAGCTCTGAAGAGGGGTTTGCCTGAGAACCAAGTGATTGTGATGGCCCACCAGTGTCTGCATTAGTGGTGATTAGTTAAAACATCAGAGTCTAAACAGTCAATTGGTTCTAATAATTAATACTATGGCTCAGCTGTGATTGAGAGAGTGTGATGGAGACAGAGAAGAGAGATGGAAAGAGGAGAGGGAGAGAGGATTGGCAGGGGAGCCCTAGCTCTTTAACTACCATTTCCTGACCCCCCACTCTGGTCCTGACCCCCCCCTCTGGTCCTGACGCCCCCCTTGGTGCCAGGGCATATCTGGCTCCTGATTCTGTGCGCTCACAAGACTTTTTAATAAATTACATCACTGAGTTATCATAACCACCCTATTAATCTCCGTGTTACAGGTAAGAAGAATGAGGCACAGAAAGGTAAAAGCCAGTAGATGCTCAGTAACAACTTGGTAAATGAACAGATAAATAAATGCATGAAGTACCCAAAACTGAAAACCAAACCCAGGTTAGCCTGACTCCAAAAAGTTTGGGGGAAAAGGATTATGGAGGGAAGAATTTGCAGAGACAAAGGAAAAAAGAGAAAACACACAACCACTCTTCTCTCTCCCACCATCTCTCTCCTTATATATGCACTCCTCTCCCACACGTATTCCTCTCTGCCTCATCACAGAGATACACCTCTCTCTCTCTCTCTCCCTCTCTCTCTCTCTCTCATAGAAACCTCCATCATTCACCCCTCCCCCCATACTTCCCTCTCTCCGTGTGCCCTTGTGTCCCATGCACACTGGCCTCCGTAGTAAGTAAGCACTCAAAGAGCACTTGGGAATTGAAATAAACACACCCACCCTTTCCTCCCGCCTTCCCACACACACCCACTCTCTTGCCCCCTCCACGAGTCAGGCCCAGAGGCCTCCAGCTGGGCTGTCTCTGGCTAGGTTTGCTAATCTTTGAACTGTCCCCAGATCTGGAAGGGCCACAGGGACTGCCCTGCCTGGCAGGGGCGGGGGCTCTAGCCCTGTCTCCTTACTTATCCTGGAGCGGGCTCAGCCTCTCCCCACCCCCTCCCCAGATCAGGCGCAGCGGCAGAGCCGGCGAGCAGGATGGCTGTGTGTGCCTTGCTATTAATCACCCCTCCTGGTCCGCTAACGAGGCTAATGCGGTAAGTGACAATAGCCCATCTTGGTTCCTGATTTAGGGGCTCAGGACGGAAGCTGGGCTCCTGGGAGCGAAGACGTGAATTCTCCACGACACTAAACCTTCAAATAAATCTCCAGTCAGAGAAGCCCAGGGCATTAAATCCCACGCGCCAGTAATTGAAACCCTTAGAGCTTTCCCGGGTAGGGAAATTGCTGAGAAAGAGCAACCAGGGGTTCCAGGTGGGGTGGCAGGCCAGCACAGAGGCCGCAGAGGGCCCTGCGACAGGGGAGGCTGCTGGGGACCCTCCCTGAGCACGTGGGTATCTGCCTGTCCTGGTGGGTATGTCTGTCTGTCAGTGTTTCTAGACGTGGGATTTTACTGTCTGGTGGCCGCTGCCCACTCTCTTCCCACCAAGTCTATGAACACGTGGTATTTTTCTGGGGCAGCAGTTATGGAGCTTCTGTCTTTTGAGAGCCTCTGCCTTTTGAAACCCTTGCGGCCTCTGCCTCTCATTGACCCTGAAAGCCAGGCTTCATTTAAGCAAAAGGAATTTTCAACATCACCTCAATTGCCTTTCTTCCCCTCTTCCCACCTCTCTCACTCCCACCCACCCCATCTTTCCCTCCCCTTCTGGACATTCCCCTTCTGTCCCTTTAAGTCCTCCTCCCATTAACGGGGTCACTGAATCATTCAACAGTCACTACCACTCTGTGCCAGACCTTCTCCAGGGTCCTGGGTGTACCAGGATGGGTCAGATAATTTCCCTGCCCTCAAGGAGCTCAGAGTCTACCAGGAGAGACAGATGGATAAAGAAATAACTGCAATATTATCCGATGTGTGCAGTAATCGAGGTGTAGACATATAAGAAATATAACATGAAAAAGAGGAATTCCCTATCGGGGAAAGCTTCAGAGAGGAAGTACTGTCTGAGTGTGGTCTTAAAGAATAAACAGGAGTTACAAGTTGCCCACGGAGAGATGGATGTCATGGGCATTATTGGCAGTGAGAATTATAAGTGAACAGCTAGGTCTTGTCCAGCCATACATAGCACACAGCATTGCTGGAAGGGATATGAGACTGGAGAGAGACTGTCTGATAAGGAGTTCAGGATTTCTGCTGTGGGCTTTGGGAGCCAAGGAAGGGTCTTAAGAAGCTGAATGATAGGATCCGATTTGTGTTTTTGGAATATCCTTCTAGCTGTAGAGATAGAAATGGATTAGAGGGGACAGAGATGCATTAGGAAACTGAAGAGTAAAGACTGGAGATGATGATGCCTGAACGAGGGCACTGCAGAAAAGAGGATGGTTCCGGGGTACTTAGGAGGTAAAAACAGCTACGATGTTGATTTACTGCATGTAGGGGCCTGAGTCGAGAGTAAGAGTCCGGATTGCTGATTTAGGGAATTCTGGGGGTGCTGGTGCCAGCCACTGAAATTGAAAAGCAGGAGGAGGGCAGGTCTAGAGGAAGATAAGTCTTGTTTCAGGCACGTTGAGCTTGAAGAGCCTGTGGGACATCCACGTAGAGAATCTGGTGTACAGTGATACACAGGGTTCAGGACTAGAGGTACAAATTGAGGAAATGAAACCAGAGTAGAGGTCACGCTGAGAGTGTGCAGAGAGGGGAGTGGATGGTGGCGAGGATGACAGCTGACATCAGAGGAAGGAGAGGGGTTGAGAGCATGGGCTCCATTATAGCACTGCCTGGGTGGAAAGTCCGGCAACACCACTTACCGGGTAACCATGGCAAGTTACAGAACTTCTTATGCCTCTGTGTCCTCATTTATAAAATGAAGGGGGTGGTGAGGAATGGCACAATGCCTGGCACACGGTAAGCATTTGATCAATGTTATCACTTCCCTTCCTCGTCAACTATTCAACTCCTACTTATCCAGCACATCTCATCTTGTGTCTCTTCCTCAGTGAAGCCTTTCTGGGTTCCTCTGAGCAGGGCAGATCTCCATATTATAGGCTCCCATAACCCTGTTCACCTCTCTTTGACACAACTGCAACGTTACAATTATTTGTAAAATTATTTTATTGCATGCTTCCTCACTGCTTTGCAGACTCCATAAGGACATAGATTTCGTGGTGTCTTTAGACCTTGGTGTAGTGCCTCACACGTGGAAAACACCCAATACATATTTATCGAATTAATAAATGAATATAGCTGCAGTTCCATCATATTTGGCAAATGATGACCATCAGGGATCTGACTGAGAGCAGATTGATTGAGAGTAGGGTGAGGGGGTTGAAAATCAGACTGCAATGAGTTTATAAGTGCTTGGGAGATAAAGGAGTTTGGACAGCAAGCAAGACTCCTTGGAGCAGCTTGGGTGAAAAGGGAAGTAGAAGGAAAGGGCATTAGCTACGATGCTAATGCCATAAGAAAGAGAGGGATGCATTGTTGGTACTGTTGTAACGGGGGAGACTCCAGGATGTATATGCTGATGGAGGGAAGCATGAGCAGGGAAAGGGGAGGACGCAGGAGAGAGGGGAGAACAGGACAGCTTCCCGAGGAATGTGGGCAGGAATGGGATTCTGAGTCCAGGAGAAGGGATTAAGCTAAAACAGGACGGTGAAAACCTCTTGCCCTGAAACTGGAAGAGGAAACGAGGAAGTGAGTCTGGGTCTGGAAGTTGAGGGAATTTGTGCCTAAGGACTTCAAATTTCCGAGTGAAGTAGGCAGTGACGCCACCTAGAAAGAGAGAGAGGGACAGAAGATGGGGAGGGGGACTCGAGACAGTAAAATATTATTGGATTGTCTCTGTGGGAAGGGGAGACAGGGCTGGCCAAGGGCACGGAAGAGGGTTGCTTAGTAGCGCTGAGATTGGAAACTATGAATTCTTATTGACACATCTCTGCGTGGCTTTGTGATTTTCCCCAGCTGCGCTGAGTCCCCTGTGTGTCTGAGACAAAAAGGAGAATAGCTGGGTTGTAGAGAAGGCAAAGGAAGTAAAGAGGTTGAATATGTTGACAAGAGGGTGTTGCAGTGATGCGCCCTGGGGTCCAGGCTAGAATCCATGGGTAAGTGGTCTCAGGAGGTGGGAGGAGGGTGGAGAGAGAGAAGCAAGTGTGATGGGTACAAGGACACGAGAGGGCCGGGGGAGAGGGTGTTCTTTCACAGAGCAATTTAGGTTGTTGACAAGGTTCTCCAGGGGGAAGTGGAATACAGGACAAAATAGCAGGAGCTGAGGAGGTCAGGGCAGTGACAGGGCTCGGGGTGACAGGTGAGTGTCAAAGTCCATGGCAGATGTGGAGAAGGGGGATAACAGTGATGAGGGATGCAGCGTGGTACTTGCGCTCAGAGCCCACTGAGTGGAGAAGCAGTGGTCTGAAAGCGGCAGTGAGCACTAAGGAAGACACTGACCCCACCTCCTGGCCTGAGGAAACTGGAGTTGGAAGAAAAACAGCCAGCACTGGAGAGGACTGCCGGGAAGCGGTGTCTCTGGGTAAATATACCAGGTTTCCGGGAAAGTGAAGAGAGGAAGTAAAGGGAGTATCCAGGGAGCGAGGATGAAGAGGATTTTATTGGCATGGTATTCAGTCCCAGAGGGCGTGATGGGAAGATGGTCAAGAGCCCCCTCCACCCCCTCCTTTCCCAGCATCTCTCCTAGGACTGTCTGCATCTCTAGCCCACCTCCCCCACTTGACATCACTCCTCCTGTACCATCTACTCCCCAGCCCACCTCCCACATGCCTGTTCCCCATCCCACCCTCACGGCCCTCCCTCCTCTTCCCATACCTCCTCCCCAGTTCTCTCCTCCCCAAACCCTCTTCCTGCCCTGCCCCACCCCAGCCGGCCTGAGTGAGCAAGAACCCCTGCACCTTCATTTCTCAGGTCACTGCTTGGCTAATGGGCTATTAATTTGCTCAATCGTCCCCTGTGAGGCAAACTCAATTTCTGCCGGCCAGTCGTCCCTCCCTGTCGACAGCGTGATTGATTGGAGGAACAGCTGTCACCGCCCGGCTGCCTGCTCCCTGCCTCCTTCCCCACAAGTGCCCGCCGCCCCTCCTCCTCGGGCCGCCGCCCCGCGCCCACAGAGGCAGCGCACCCCTGCCACCTGCCCAAGGATCTGTCGCCAGCAATGAAAAATGACAGAAATATTTAAGGACAAATAAGGCTTCCCAACGCAATTGAAAATGATTACAGGCAGCTACAGATGGGGCCAATCTGATGCGCAGCAGCAAATCAAATCGAATTTCCTTATCGGTGTATTATTTTAGGCGTTATCTGGCACGTTGATGCAGTTATCAATTCAATTTCAGCCGCCGGTCCGCTGTTTACTGTCTCGGCTTTGCTGGGAAAAGGTAAACATGCTCAGCCCAGCAAATTAATTTCTGGCTGAAGCCAGAGGCTACAAAGAACTGCTCCGCAGGACTCACGGCCCCCACCTTGGCCCTGGGCTACAGTGGGCCAGGCTGGCTGGGCCTGGGGCAGGCCAGAGCTTGCCCAGAGAGCAGAAGCCCCACTAGCTGCCTGCCCCTGCCTGGCCCCATCCCCAAGCAGGATTCAGGGCTCCTAGCGGGCTGAGGTGACCGCTGTTGACTCCGCGGCTGGTGCCAGGGAGAGGTGAAGGTCTCCCATTAATTCTCAGCTAAAAATGACAAGTTCGTCTTGGACGACAATTAAATGAAGTCAGTAATTGATGCTAATTGATCTCCAGATGCAAGGGCTCCCCTCAGCCTTAGCAGCACGTGGCTGTCTTGCTCGCTCTGCCCACCCCAGCCCTTGCACACCCCCAGCCCTCCACTTCTCTCTCCTCCTCTCCTGGTCCTTGCACAACCCCCCTGGGCTCTGGGTCTCTGGACCCCAGAGGTCTGTGGGAGACAGCTGGCCAGGGCTAGGCTAGCAGGCAGTGCCCAAGGCCAAGAAGCTGGCCCACTGCCCACCCAGCCCCGCAGACATTTGTAATCAGTGCCCCAACTTCCCCCCCATGAGCTTAGAAGGCAGGTAACGCTGCCCTCCTCGGCGCTTCAGGATTTACTGCCCACAGCTGCTGGAGGTTCCCCCTTCATTTTTATAAGCCCATAGTCAGAGCCAGCAGGGGGTAAAGCACACTTGGATTTGCTTTACACAGTCCAGTCCTAGCATTTTGGCTCCACAGCAAGGAAGACACTGGGGGAGAAGGAAGTGTGTGGGGAGAGTGTCCGGGTGTACTCAGTCTACACTTGCATATATCCGTGTGCTCACATGTGTTCATCTAGATGGGAACAAATACCCACACTTGTCTGAGCACGTGTGTGTGCCAGTGCCCACACGTGTGTGTGTGTGTGTCCAGACATTTGAGAGGATATGTGTGCATGTCTCTATGTGGATATTGTCCTGAACTGGGCCCTTTTCTGCAGTTCATAATAAAGCCTAATCCCAGGGAACTCTGGGAAGCCCATCTGCCCTACCCACCACTGGCCTGGCCCAGCACAGGGCACTGTCTGGAAGTCATTAGCTAAGGGAGGAGGGGAACTTAGCTAAGAGGAAAGAGGCTGCAGTTATGTTTGGGGCAGCCAAGGTCAATGGTGTGAGATAGCTGTGACCCCTGAAGCCCCACCAGCCTCTCAACAGTCTGGCTGGTGCACTTGGCTGGAGCAAATGCTCATGGGGCCAAGCATTTAGGGTCCATGCCCAAGACTCAGTGAGCTTGATTATGCCTTGGCCCAGAGCCCTTGGTTCCAGCTAGAGCCCAAGCGTGAGCCTAGACTACCCACAGGCTGACCTCCTCCTGGCTGTCTTGCAGATGTTTGCCATTGGCCACCCAAGAGCCATGTCTGGCTCAATCCAGGCCCCCTCTATGGCTAGAGACAGTAAACAGCACCCATCACAATAGGGGTCAGGGCACCAGCCCGGCTCCTGTTTCGCAAGAACCTGGAGCTGGCAGGAGGCCATGTGGAATGGGCAATGCCTATCTGAGTCTCTGCCAGCAGAGCAGAAGGGGAAGGGAAGATGGCAAGGGCATGTGGGCGTGAACATGTCACCCCTATGAATTCTACCTGAGTGTATATGTCACGTGTCAGGGAGCCAGTGCTGTGTGAGGGGGTCCTCCTTATGCAAGGAAGAGGAGCAAGGGAGGAAGAGCATATACAGTAGGATAGATGACCAGACGAGACCAGACCAGACCAGGGGCGAGGTAGGGGCAAGGAGCCAGAGAAAACCCCCTCAACGTCTCCCAGCTAGCATCTGCATCTTCTGGGGGTTTAGCAAGGTCAGTGATCACTTATTCATTCATTCAAGGAATATCTTTTGGCTCCTACTTTTACTACTACTATCCTCTTACTTTGGGCTATGCCCTCTGCTAGACACTGGGGCTCTAGCAGTAAACAAGTTACTCCCTGACCTCAAGAAATTTACAGTCTAAAGAGAGCAACAGGCACATGATAGGCAATTATAACACCGTGTGACCAGAGGTAGCGCAAGAAGCTGTGGGAACGCAGAGGATGCACCTAGTGCAGTCTGGAGGAGTCGGGAAAGGCTCCCTGGAAGAAAGAATCCAGAGTCTTAAAGGATGAGTGAGATTTAGCCAGCCTGTGCAAATGGTCCCTGCCATATCCTTTTTGGTTGCTTGGCAAGCCCAAAGCAGAGACAGATAGGCCTGTTTGGTTCCAAGTGACTCTGGAACTGCTAAAAATGTCACCAGACCACCAGCCACTGCCCTGGGGTCTGGGCAGGAGGGTGCACAGCTGTTTTCAGGGCACCCCTGGGCACTGGCGGATAAGGATGGGCCATAGCTAAATACACGTCTCCCCTCTGCCCGCCCCACCCCCACCTCCTCGATCAGGGATGCCTATTAATCCTGACAAATGATGACTTACGAACGTGTAATGCAAACTGATTCATCATACATTCAAATCCACCGCCCCGCCCCAGCGGGAGGCCCCAGCCAGACAAGTGTATTACACGGATAATGTATTTGACGTATTAATAAAACCAGCCGCATTGCTCTGGCGCGGGGACTGGGGAATGCCAATATACGATGACAGATCACATATTGATGAAATCCAGATGTTTGGAATCATAGTCTTGGGGCCTTGTTCATATTGACTGAAGGTAAAAAATGCCATCTGTCAGCATGTTAACTCTTCATGTCCCACGCTCAGCAGAGGCACCAATCACGGTTTTCTGGAGAGAAGAGAAGGAAGATGGGAATGAGTGAGAGGGCAGAGTGGTGGCTTGGATGGATGTGCTGGGGTAGATGGGTGTACTGTGGACATGATGGGTGGAAGGGACCCTTTTCATGCCTTGTGTTCTTAACCTCTCAGCAGCATGCGACCCTATCGATGATGCTCCCCCCTCCTCGAAACTCTTCCCTTCTTGGCTTTGATGACATCACCTTGTTTTCATCCTCTTCTTGGCTGTTCCTTCTTAGTCTTCAATGACTTAAACTTCCTCCACCTGTTGGAGTTACTCAGGGTTCTGTTCCAGCCTCTTCTTACTGTACACTCTGGCCCTAGGTGATCTCACCTACTCTTAACTTTTGTTAAGTATTTACCATATGCGAGACATTGTTCTAGACACAGAACATGCAGTGGTGAATGTCAGTCTTTATCTCGTCAGCGTCTCCAGTTCTCTAATTCTAGCTCTGGCTCACATATAGTGCCTACTCAGCATTTTCACAGGGTTGCCTTAACAGTTCCTCAAAGTAAGTTTATCCAAAACTGAACTCATTTTCTTCCTTACCAAGCCTACTGCTCTTCCTCCTGTTCCACAAGTCAGTAAATGGTCTAACACCTAGCCGTTGCTCAAGTCAGGCAGCTTGGAGTCATCCTTGACTCCTCTCTGTCCTTGAACCCCCATGTCCAATCCACCCGCTTCTGTTCATCTCCATCATCATCCACATCATCTCACTAGAGCAGGTCACCTTCATGTCTCACCTGAGTTAGTCAGATAACCTCCTAGATGGCCTTCCTGCACTTGATCTTGTCCCCTTAGACCATTCTCCGCTTTGCAGTTAGAATGATCCTTTTAAGATGCAAGTCTGGGACTTCCCGAATGGCGCAGTGGTTAAGAATCCACCTACCAATGCAGGGGACATGGGTTCGAGCCCTGGTCCGGGAAGATCCCATGTGCCGCGGAGTAACTAAGCCCGTGCGCCACAACTACTGAAGCCGCGCACCTAGAGCCTGTGCTCCACAACAAGAGAAGCCACGGCAGTGAGAAGCCTGCACACCGCAACAAAGAGTAGGCCCCACTCACCACAACTAGAGAAAGCCCGCGTGCAGCAACAAAGACCCAACGCAGCCAAAAATAAATAATTTTTTTTTAAAAAAGATGCAAGTCTGATATGTCACTTCCCTGCTTAAAATTCTTCAATGGCTTCTCACTGTATGTTAAAAAATAATAATAATAAGCCAAAATCATTAACATAGTTGAAAAGTCTTCCAGGATCTGGCCTCTCTTTCGTCAGCTCTCAGTGCTCTGCCCCTCACTCTCTGCTCCAGCCATACTGGACCCTTTTCAATTCTTCACTTAGGCTTTCTCCCCTCTGTACCTTCAAACATGCTGTTTTCTATCTAGAAACAGTACTTCACCATCATTGCTTGACTGATTCCCAGTCATTCTTCAAGCCTTTGCTTAAATGTCACTTATTTCTCCTCCCAGACCAGATGATATACTCCCATAGTTCCACGTACTTCCCTTGTTCTAAGACCACGCTGGGGATGTTTGTTGAATGTCTCTATCCACAGTTAGTTCTTAAGCTCCCTGAGGGCAGAGAGTGTGTCTGTCTGTTCATTACTGCATGGCATCCATACTGTAGCAGACCCATCTCTGGTACTCAGTTGACATTTGTCAGTGATTATTGAATCATTACCGAGGTGGGTGGATAGGTAGGTAGGTAGCTGGGTATTATGCAGTGGTTAAAAGCACTGGCTTTGGAGTCAGACAGATATGGATTTAAATCTCTGCTCTGAACCTTCCAGCTCTGTCATTTCATTGTTCTGAGCTCCGTTTTCCTCATCAGTGCGATAGAGACAGATTAATTATACCTATCTCATTGGACTGTTGTAAGGATTAAATGAGATTACATATGTGCAGCATTAAACCTACAGCCTAACATATAATAGCACTCAATAAACTCTTATTATTGTTAATGGGCAGATAATGTTTAAGTGGATGGATGGATATATTGACAAACAAACCAGTAAATAGTTATATGGGTATGGATGGATAGGAAGAAGGAACTCCATGGAAGCCAAAAGGGCCAGGGTACCTACTGAGTGGTACACAATCTTGATCATAGCAGGGAAGAAGCCTGGATACAGGGCAAGGCCAGGCTGGTGTCAGGATGGGGTAGATCCAGGCACAAACAGCAAACTGTGCTAGTGTCCTACGAGAGATAATAGTGACTCAGCACACAGCCCTGATTTAACTAGATCCTCACAAAAGTCCTCAGAGTTAATTGTTATTATCCCTGTTTCAGACAAGAAGAAACTAAAGCTCAGACGTGTTAAATGATTTGCCTAATGTCTCACAGCTAGTAAGAGGCAACTCTGTTGAACGTTGCTTGAAGGCTCTCGGTCACCAGGAAATGGAAGCCCTTCCGTCGGGATTGCAGGAGAAAAAGGGTGGAGCGCACACATATGTACACATAAACACACATGTATACACACGTACATACTCTTGAAAGTCCCAGCCTCCGTTGCCAGTTGTCATTAGAGTTACCCTCCCCCTCATTTTAACCCTCCCCATTCTTAAGTCAGACACCAGTCAGTCAAGCTCTGCCTTTTGTGGTCCGTGGAAAAAAGATAATGAATTTGGGGTTTCCTGCTTGAATAAACAGAGAAGCAAGAATGGAACCCACAGGCAGCAGAACTGAGACAAAACCAAACAGGCCAAGCTGGAGAGGGAATCCCATGTTTGGGAGTTGCAGGGCGGGATGTGGGTTAGTGATCTAGGAAGGGAGGGTTTTCCCTTTGGATGAGACCCTCATCCTCCAGGGCCCAGTTCTGCACCAGGCCTCACTATGCAAGATGGCAGAGGAGCAGCTGTGCCGGCCCTTGAGCTGCCAGTGGTCAGCAGTTCCCAACAGAGGGGCACAACAGAGGGCTGATCCTGGACCCCAGGTACCTGAGGCCTTGATCCAAGGCTTGAGGGCCGGACTAGCTGGAGCCTGGCCCAGGCCAGGGAAAAGCTACTTGGCTGCACTGCCCCTCCTCAGCAGGCCTGTCCCCCGCTGCTTACAACCGCAGGCAGTCACTTCCTGGTGGAGCCTGGCTGTTTTCTGGTGGGGAGGTATCCCGGCAGCTCAGAAAGGGGAAGGGACCCTCTGGAGGTCCCACGACTAAGGAGCCTCCAGGCAGGGCCTGACTCAGCCCTGACTCTCTGCTCTTTGAGCTGGCGGTGCCCCATGTGAGGCCGAGGGTAGGGTCAGGCCGCTCTGCTCCCTGCTGTCCTCCTGCTTGGGTGATACCTGCGGCAGCCGGAGAGGTGGAGGTGGCAGGAGCGGCGGAGCCGGCGGCGGGGCGGCTGGAGGGAGGTGCGGTAATGAATGTGGACGGGAGGCGGAATGAGCGATCCATCTTTGCATGGAAGGGGAGGGGAGGGGAGGGGGCCGCGCGCCTTCCCCCCACACACTCACATACTCAATCAGGCGCTGTCAGACCTCCGGCCGCCTGGCATTTTGGTGAAGAATCTCTCAGCTAAAAATTGTTGTCAGTCCCATTTCCTCGTTATCAGCGCAAGGGCTGAGGCAGCGCCCGGGGATTAGCAGAAGCGGCGAGCGCCCGCACCGCCATCCACTGCCGATAACACCGGGCCTCCTGCCTCACCTCCCCCATTCATCATCTTTAGCAGTGACAGCCCGTCCCAGTCGCTGTCCCCATCCCCTCATGCTTCCCGCGTCTCCCCACGATGCTGCTCAGCCTGGCTCCTGACCTCCCTGGAGAGCTAGGCCTCCTGAAGAGGGACGGGATTCAACCTAGGCCCCTCGGACCTAGACCCACCTGTGGCCGAGGGCTTGGCCAGCTGTGGGGTGGGAGGGCGGGGTCAGGAGTGAGGAATGCTCTAGGAGAAGATGCCTTCTCACAGCCCGCCCCTGGTGGGCTCGGTCTGCCTACCTGCGATGCTGGCAGCGGTGTTGGAGAAGGGATTCCTGCATTAGATGGGCAGCTGGACTAAGGATTTCTGGAAGCCTCTCCAGCCTGAGATGGACTCCCAGACACTGGGAACTGTGGAAGGGAAGAGCCAAAGGATGCCTAGGAAGAGTAGGGGGTTGAAGACTTTGTTCCCACCCCTGCAAGACCACAGCCCCTTCCTTTTGGCCATCCCCAGCGGTTTTATGGCCCGTTTTATGGCCACTGTAATGGCCCAGGTCAAAAGCTTCAGGGAGCTGTATTCTGGGAATTATGCAAACGAGGAGCAGGCCCAGGGCCAGAGTATGGATTTTGTCATTAAACCTGGGCAGGCCATGTCGTTAGTGCAGTAAAACCCACGTCATGACCACAGGTCTCAATATAAAATTATAGGGAACACAGCGGGGGAGGGGAAGAAGGGGGCCCACAGCCATGCTGACACCTGCCATTCCAGCCCTTGAGAAAATGGGGGTGGGATGGAGGGCATAGTCTGCAGGGTCCCTCCGCTGATCCCTGTGAGTGCTATTCCTGAAGCTGGGCGCCAGGAAGAGGACCCTTCCCCAAAAGGGAAACTGAGGCCAACCTCAGAAAAGTAGAAGATCCCTGTCAACAAAGCAGATGAACTGAGGACAGGTATATGGGAAAGCTGGTGCCTGCTCCCAGGTGTAGAGGGAGGAACCTGGGCTCTAGGAAACCCTAAGAGCCGTACTTGGTATCCCAGGCTAAGAGGGGCTGAAATCCTGATACTTCCACCTCAGCTCCTAGCCCATGCCCTAGATCCTACTCTTTCTCCATTCTTCTCTCTTACCATTTCCCCTCTTATGCCCATATCCTTCCTCAGTGCTTGGTTTCAACAGCCTTGTCAGCTCTCCCTTATTCATCCTTCATGCCTGCCATCAAGCAATGCCCACCCCCCATCCCCCCCGGCTGGGTCCTACCACCGTCCTCTGGCCCCTTCCTGCCCACCCCCACAAGCACCCATTCATGCCTCCCTCAGCCCTGACCAGGGCTGCACTGACTGCAATCACTGATTTTCTTTTTCAGCTTTTCCACTAGTTTGTGATCTCCTTGAGGCCAGGAATGTGTTATCTTTATCTCTGAGAAAGAGATAAAGATATCTCAGTTTCTCATAGAATAATACCTGATGTAGAATAATTGTTTGACACGTGTTTGCTGAATGAATAAATAAATGAAGCAATGAGATCAAGAGCCAAGTTCAGAGGCCCCTGTCTAGTTCTGAGCCTCAGTTTCCCCATCTGTAAAATAAAGATAATGGCCTGCAGAATTTCTAGGGCCTCACTCACCTCTGAAATTTTCTGGCTGAATAAAGTTAGAATGAGCTTAGACTCCTCATCTCCTCACTCCCAGACCAGGACCACATCTGCTTCTTTTACTCAGAGCTGCCTTCCAGCTGTCCCCTGAGCATCTGAGGCCCAGCCACCAGGGCACATGATCAGCAGAGTCCCTTCCCTTCCTCACAGACCTAGCCACACCAACTAGAGCCATCCCGACCCGACCCCGGCACACACATAGCCTCCCCAGCTGACATCCCAGCTCTGCAAAGGTCATCTTGCTTCTGGGGCAGTTAGCTCTTCGTCCCTACCTCCCCTCCTTCCCTTCCTCTTCTCTACTGTCTCATTTCACCGTTGAGCATCTAATCTATGCCAGGTCTTTTTTCTATTGTCTATAGATTAAAAGATGGTTAAGAAACGGTCCCCACCCACAAGAAACTCACAACTCAATCATTCATTCATTCATTCCTTTGCTTCCATTCTCTGCCTGGAACTCTTTTAAGGCACATCTCAAATTTCATTTCTTTGGTTAAACCTTCTCTTTTTCCACTCCTCAAAACACACACCCAGAATGAATCACTCCCTCCTCTGAGCTCTCAGATGACCTAGTCTGGGCATCCAGGAGAGCCGTGATCACCCTCAGTCTTGTGTCAAAAGGAGGTGGGTTCTTGTGTTCAGCCTGAACTGGGAATTCCCTCAGGCATAGGGTTACTAGACTTAGCAAATAAAAATACAGGACGTCCCGGTAAATTTGAATTCTAGAAAATCGATGAATAAGTTTTAACATAAGTATATCCTGTGTAATAGTTGAGACATATTTATACGAAAAAATTATTCATTATTTATGTGAAATTCAACTGGGCATCTTGTATTTTATCTGGCAACCCTACTGAAGCAACCATCTTAGTCATCACTGGCATGGCCCTTTATCTCTCTAAAAGCTAATTTGACCCTCCCTAAGCACCAGAGGAAAGAAGAAGCAGGGAGAAAGATGTGGCCTTAAGCTAAAGAAGTCCTTCCTACAATCAGAGTTTACATGGATAGACAGGGATGTTTCTAGATGAATAGGGTTCCTCAACACTGTGCCTGTTAGCAGAGGCCAGGGGAGCATTGGCTGGGGAGAGCGGCAAGGGAGGGAGTTTAGGTATCCCAGTGGGTGCACTAGGCAACCTGCAGGCCCCTTCCTAGCACCATGTGCTCTGGTTACCATCAGGGACAGGGTGGGGACAGAGTTCAGGCTCCCAGTGGGCCCCCAAGTCAGCATAGCCAGTGCTAAACCCACGTGTGGTTGTGTATTGGGGGTACACAATTTGCAGGGCATTTTGGAGGGAAGAGCTCAGAATCTGTTATACTCACAGAGGCCAATGAGGTTATCCAAGTGAGATGGAGTGAGACCTGAACTGGGAGAATGTAGATTCCAGGAATATTGAAGCAGAATGGAGAGGACTTGGTGGTTAAATGAATGTGGGAAGGGGAGTAAGGCCAGGGAGGGGGCCGAGGGCGAGGCGAAGGTTACTGGCTTGGGTGACCAGGTGAATGCAGGTGTCTTTCACTGAGAAGAGCACTGCTGAAGAGGGCGGGGAGGGGAAAGCAAAGAAGCTGAAGTACTCAATTCTGGATTGTAGAGTGTCAGATTTTTGTGGGACATTCAGGCATTTATGTCCATTAGGCATTTGGATATAGGGGTCTGAAGAATACGGGAGGGATCTGGCATAGAGAAATGGATTCTGGAGTCGGCAGGGCACAGGTGGGAGTGATGGCCATAAGAATGAACAAGATCATCCCAAATGCAGAGGGAGGAGAGGAGAGGCCATGGAAGGAAGCATGGGGAAAAGTGAAGAACTGGGAGAGGACGCCACCCTGGCAGTCACCCAGGTCCTTTTCTGTCTTTCCCACTAAACTGTGAGCGCCTCGGTTTCAGGGACTAGATCGGATTATATTCTGTGTCCCCACCACTCTGCACCAAGTCTGGTTCAGTGAAGACATCAATGTTTGTTGAATGACTGCAGGAAAGAATCCCCTTTCTCCCTCTTTTCTTCCTTCTCCCGCTTTGGGGAGTGTGAAAGCAGTGAGGCTGAGGTAGAGACAGAGAGGGCCCTGGATACTCTGGGTGATGGTGTGATTAAACAAGACCTGCTTCACTAACGTGTGAAATGAAGTGATCAAGGTTTGATTGCACAGAGCATTGATTGCGTCCTGATAGATTTCCGAGAGGGGCAGCTGGCTGGGGAGGTGCCGTGCACAGCCACAGCCTCTGGAACTGCAAAGCTGAGTGATGTTCATGGGCTCTGAGACCCTCAGGCTCACCCTTCCTCTAGGCCAAGAAGCCCTAGGAGGTAGCAGCCGGCTTGGGGTGGAGGACTGGGACAAGGCACTTCCCTCCACATATAGCCCGGCTTATAAGTCTGTCTCTTCTTCCCTTACCAGGTAAGAAAAAGGCAGCAGCACTGTTTGACAGCCAGGCCCCTATTTGCCCCATCTGCCAGGTCCTGCTGAGGCCCAGCGAGCTGCAGGAGCATATGGAACAAGAACTGGAACAGCTGGCGCAGCTGCCTGCCAGGTAAGCCACCTGACGGGGAGCCTGCCCGCCGGAGGCCTCCACTCGGGGTTCTGGCCAACAGGTCCCAGCCTTTTGGCACAAAGCAAGGCCCTGCTGCCATTCTCCACTCTGCTTTCAATCCTCAGCTCCACCACCTGAATGGTGCTGCCTTTCTCTTCTTGCTCTGGTTTTGGAGATGTGAGGAGAGTGATCCTCAGCCTCAAAAGGGCACAAGAGGAGCTGGAAAGGGGAGGAGCCTCAGGGCAGGGTTACGGAAGCAGGGCCCGGGCCTGGCAGCTCCCCCAGAAGTGCAGCCTGGGGTTGCCATCCACCTTCTCTATGAATCTCAAGGTCTGAAAGGTGACAATTTTGAGAACGTGCTCAGGCGTGTCCCCCCTGCTCCGCCCCACCTCCCTTGTCCCTGCCTGAAGGACTGAGCAGAGCCTCCTCCCGGGCCTTGTGGAGGAGCTATGGTTGTTAAAGGCAGCAGAGGAAGTGTGTAGCAAATTACCCCAAAGCTTAGCAGTTTAAAGCAACCATTTCATGATGCTTGTGGAATCTGTGGGGTCAGGAATTCAGACAGAGCACAGAGGGGGTGGCTTGTGTCTGCTTCATGATATCTGGGGCCCCAGCTGGGAAGACATGGTGGCTGGAAGCTGGGATCGCCTGGCTGCTTCATTCACACATCTGGTGGTTGATGTTGGCTGTCAGCTAGGACTTCAGCTGGGGCCGTAACCAAAGCACCTACACATGGCTTCTCCTTGTGGCCTGTGCTTCCTCATAGCATGGCAGCTTAGGGCTCGAAAGCAAATGTTCCAGTCAACGAGATGGAAGCTGGACCACCATTTATAACTTAGTCTCAGAAATCACTTAACATCACTTCTGCTGTCCTCTCTTGGTTGAGGCAGTATTAGCCCACCCAGATTTTAGGGGCAAGGACATACACCCCACCTTTTGATGGAGAAGTGGCAAGCTTCTATTACAGAAGAGCATGTGGGATGGGAGACATGGTCATAGCCATCTTTGGGGGAAAGGGGAATACAGTCTGTTCCACTACTCCCAATCCCACCCCTTGTTCAGTTCAAGTCACCAGACTTGACTGATCTTCCTTCCTCTACCCTCTCACCTAATCCCCCGTGCAGGGTGTAGGGGACCAAAGGTGAATCAGAAATGGTCCCACGTAAGTTGGTGCAGCCAATATGGAAAACAGTATGGAGGTTCCTCAGAAAACTAAAAATAGAGCTACCATATGATCCAGCAATCCCACTCCTGGGCATATACCCAGCCAAAAGTGTAATTCAAAAAGATACATGCACCCCTATGTTCACAGTGGAACTATTCACAATAGCCAAAACATGGAAACAACCTAAATGTCCATCAACAGATGACTGGATAAAGAAGATGTGGTACCTATATACAATGGAATACTACTCAGCCATAAAAAAACAACGAAATAATGCTGTTTGCAGCAACATGGATGGACCTAGAGATTATCATACTAAGTGAAGTCAGAAAAAGAAAGACAAATACCACATGATATCACTTATATGTGGAACCTAAAATATGGCACAAATGAACCTATCTACAAAACAGAAACAGACTCACAGACATAGAGATCAGACTTTTGGTTGCCAAGGGGGAGTGGGGGGGGGAGTGAGGGAGGGAGAGGGATGGACTGGGAGTTTGGGGTTGGTAGATGCATACTATTACATTTAGAATGGATAAACAACAAGGTCCTACTGCACAGGGAACTATACCCAATCTCCTGGGATAAACCATAATGGAAAAGAATATAAAAAAACATGTTTCGGGCTTCCCTGGTGGCGCAGTGGTTGAGAGTCCACCTGCTGATGCAGGGGACATGGGTTCGTGCCCCGGTCCGGGAAGATCCCACATGCTGCGGAGCGGCTGGGCCCGTGAGCCAAGGCCGCTGAGCCTGCGCGTCCAGAGCCTGTGCTCCACAACTGGAGAGGCCACAGCAGTGAGAGGCCCGCGTACCGCAAAAAAAAAAAAACATGTCTCTATGTGTATAACTGAGTCACTCTGATGTACAGCGGAGATTGGCACAGCATTGTAAATCAACTACACTTCCATTTAAAAAAAGAAGAAAGAAAGAAATGGTCCCACCCTCAGGAGCTCATAATAGCAGAGTAAGGAGAGCCAAGCACTAGAAACCCTGAGGGATGGAGACTGCTCTACAGGAAGAACAGGAGCTGTGGGAGCATTGAGGAGGCAGCAAACCCAGCTCGGAGCAGAGAAGGCCTCCTAAGGGAGGTGAGGCCTGGGCTGAATTTTGAAGGCCAAAATACTAGTTGCTGTGTTACAAATTCCTCCAAAAATCCATGGCTTAAAACCGCAAACACTTAATATTTTGGTTTCTGTGGGTCATCAATTCAGACACAGCTTAGTTGGGTAATTGTGGGTAGTTGGGGGTAGTTGTGGCTTCTGGCTCAGTCTCTCATGAGGCTGCAGCCAGGATGTCAGCCAAGGCTGCAGTCATCTGAAGGTTTGACGGGGGCTGCAGCATCCGTTCCCAGGTTGGCTCACTCGCATGGCTGTTGGCAGGAGGCCTCAGTTCCTCAACATGCAGGTCTCTCCACAGGGCTGCTTGAGTTTCCCTGTGACATGGCAGTTGACTTCCCACAGAGGAAGTGATCCAAGAGAAAGACTAGAGAGGAAGCCACAATGCTTTTTATGATCTAGTCTGGGAAGTCATACACTATGGCTTCTAATGTATTCTATTCTACTCACTAGAAGCAGGTCACCAAGTACAGCCCACACTCAACAGAGGAGAATCAAACACTATAAGCTGTTGAAGGAGAGAGCACCAAAGAATTTGTGGGAATACTTAAAACTACCACAGAAGACTATACTAATGATGATAATAATAATCCTGGTGAACACCGTGTGC
Organism: Delphinus delphis; assembly: GCF_949987515.2. Lineage (NCBI taxonomy): Eukaryota > Metazoa > Chordata > Mammalia > Artiodactyla > Delphinidae > Delphinus > Delphinus delphis. The sequence continues at coordinate 36,296,192 of NC_082683.1, forward strand.
CAAGAACTTTATATTATGTCAACTTATTTAACCTTCACGACAACCACTGAGCTAGGTAAAAATTATTAACTCCATTTTACAGATGAGGAAACTGAGGTCAGAGAGGTTAAGTGACTTCTCTAAGGTTGCACAGCCTGTGAAGTGGTAAAGATTCAAACCCAATCAATCTGACTCTAGAGCCCATGCTTTTAACCACTCCCGCCTCCCTCACACACACACACACACACACACACACACGCAGGACCAGCCTAGAACAGGCAGGGAGTGAAAGAAACACTCTTCTGCAATTGAGTTCCATACCTTGGCTATCCAGGAGTGTTTCTGGGTAATTTGCTCCCAGTAGAGGACTTCTCAACAGGAACTAAGAATAGAGGCAGAGATGGAGGGACCCGCAGAGCCTTGTAATCGCAGTGCACCCCTAAGGGTCTGGAGAATGAGGGCCAAAGCTCTCTTTCTGCCTCTTCCTTGGGGGCCACGCTACAGCCTAGTGCCTGTGGCCCCATCCCTGCACTGCCCAGGGCATCCACTTCTGCCCACAGAAGTGTTCCACCCCCACCCATGACCCTGCACCAATCACTCCTCCCTCACGTCCTCTCAGAGCATCCCCTACGTCCACACCCTTCGGCCCACGTCCATTTCCTCACCCGGAGCCTTCACATCTGCCCCGCCCCTCACCGCCATGTCTTGCGTGCCCCACTTCTGTGCCCCTCTCGTCCAGGCCCAGCCCAGCACCCCCTAACCCTTGGCACGTCCCCCCTCCTCAACCCGGTGTCTGACAGCCGGACAGCGGGATCTGCACAGCAAGTGAAATTCCCGTCGGATCGATAAAGCCGAAGCGCTGGCGGCGACGGGTCGATGGTTTTATCTGTCTCGGCCCCGCGCGCCCGGCGCGCTGACAGTCCGACCGGCCGGCAAAGGCGTTCAAGGGCAGCCGCGCCCTCCGCCCCCTCCCCTCTTCTCTCCCCCCCACCTCCCTGCAGCCGCTGCACCCACCGGACTGCAGGCTGGACCGGTCCGCCGCCGCCCTTGTGATTTATCTGGATTTTTAATTGGAAAAAATTTGCGAATTAATTGATTTCAGGAACTTGCCAATTAACATTGTAATTGGGTGCGTGATAAATTCCCAAGGAGCGTGTCATCTCCCTCCGGGCTGAGGGCCGTGGCGCCTGGGTAGCTCGGGGAAGGACCCAGCCTTGGATGCCCTTGCCCCGCCCCTGCCCGCTCTCTAGGAGGCAGGAGAGGAGAAGTGGAGGTTGGGAGAGGATGTGGCACCCGGGCTCCCTCCCTCCTCCTCTTCCCGCCATCAGCGCCGAGCTTTAAGCAGGTATTTCACAGATGGGGAAACCGAGTCCTGCCGGAGGGCAAAGCTTGTGTGTGCATCACTCAGAGAGTTCTGGTCAGAGCCCAGATGAGGGCATCCCCATCCACGGCATGTGGCCAGCAGCTTCTTCCCCAGCTCTCCAATTCTCCCTTTCTGTTCCCTTCTCTCTGCTCCCCTCGCTTTCTTTGCTTTCCTCTTCTCTCCAGTTGTCCCCTCCCCTCTCTTACCCTGCCTTTGCCTCCTTTGCCCTCCTTCCCTTCCCTCAGCCTAGCCAGCTCCTGAGTCTGTGGATGCTGCTGCCAGGGTGCCTCTCCATCACCCTCCCACATGGTTGGTCCCAGAGGAGCTCTTCTGGGTGGGCCTGGTGTGTGCTCTCTGCCCCCTTTTGCCCAACAGCACAGAGCACGCTATTTTAGACACACCCAAGGGCTCACACAGAGGAGCAGGGACCTTCCAGCTCCCAAACTAGGGCTGGCTGTTTTTCACAGACACAGGCGCAAATGTATGTCCACAACATACAGGCACACGCACACAGCCCCATTCCAACACACAGGTGCTCACACCTACCCCCTAAAAGAACCACTTCCCACATATGCTCATTCCCACAGGCACAAGGGCACACAGACACAGGAAGAAGAGTCAGAACTCCCATTGGCAAAGCACTTACACTTTTCAAAGCACTTTTCCATTAGAGATCAGAGGCTGTGCCCACACACCCTCCCTCACCCCATCTTCTACCATTCCCCCTCTCAGTCCTGCATAGGAACTCCAATAGGCCCCAGGACTCGGCTACCTAGAATGAGAAGGGCAAAGTTAGACTGAGGACAGACAGTGGAGAGCCTTCGATGCTGGAGGGTGGTCTTGGAGGTAATGGGGGAATTAGAACATCAGTGAGCTGGAGAAGCCTATCAGAGAGCTGAGCTGTAGGAGAATCACTCTGGAGGCCAGTGTGGGACATGATTTGGGGGTAGAAGCAGGGAAGCAAGTGAGGAGGTTAGGCAGGGTCCAGGGGACATGTTGTGAAGCTGATCTAGGACAATGGCAGTGGCAGTGGGAACAGAGAAGGAATAATGAGAGACTGGTGGGGGGGGAGAAGCAAGAGAACTTAGCTGATTACTTGTGGGGTACTCACTAGGAAGAGCTTTCTGACTTGGGTCACAGGAAGAGTGATGATGGCAGAGGAGCAGATATCTGAAGGAAGGAGGGGACAGCGGACAGAGCTCTGGGCACGCTAAGCTTTCTCTAGGATGGTGATGGGGTGGAGACGATGTGTACAGACAGACAGGCAGGAAAATAGATGGGGGCTGAAGGCTGAAGGGTAGGTCGGGGAGTGGCCCCCAGTCTTCTCTGTGGCCTTCAAACAGGAGTTTCCACCCAGAGAGAGGAAAGAGCCTTGGATGCAGGAAGATTGCACAGAGCTGAAAGGAGGGCTTGGCTTGGTGGGGCCTGAGCTCAGAGACCTTTTCCTGGAGGCTTCCCTACTTTGAGATCTGGCCTGTAGGCTGGGAAGCAGGATCTCTGGTCAGTGCTTTAAAGGGGCTGGAAGGAGCCAGAGGGAGGCTGGGTGACTCTAGACGGGAGGCAGGGTGTGGAGATGGCAGTGCCCCCACCCCCACTTAAGCCTTATTTAAGGCCTGCCTCGGTGTTTGGTTGGGTAATGAACTAGATAAACAATTCCCCAAATAGATTAAAACGAAGTGTAACTTACAAAGGCGGCTGGTGATGATGGTTTATTCCCGGGCAGCACACCATTTCTTTATTTCCAGGGATAATTCAGTGTAAATCACCTTAATTAAAAGTGTCAGCCCAGCCCATGAATATTGTACTTAGGAACGCGTTTCCTGGGTCCCAGTTATAATTTAAAACCCATGGTTCACTAGGCAGCGAGTGACTAAGAAGGGAGGAAATCGTTGGGGGCGGGCTGTGGAAACAGGGAGGGACGAAGGCAGAGCAGAGTGGATGGGCTGGGCGGGAGCCCGGCTGCCAGCAGCTCAGGGCTCGGACTCTCTTCTCCAAGGTGGGCCCTTCGCCAGACTCCTGTGTCTGGGGGAACCAAGCACACTTGGAGGTAAGCAGGTTGCTGGAGGAAAGGTAGGGCAGTGGGGCGCTTGCTCAGGGAGAGGGAAGGAGTCTGGCGTAGTACCAGTCCAACTCGAGGGAAGGGGAAGAGGATTGCCAGGAAAAGATCCGTAGGACTGGCAAAGGGAGAGGCTGGACATCCTGGCCCTAAACGTCTCCATTTCTATTCACCGGCGCAGTAAACTAAAGCCCAGAGTCAGAAGTACACTCCCCAAAATGAAGAGAGAAAAAGAACTCAGAGCTCAGCCCTCCATCCTAACCCCTGAGTGTCTTTAGGAGGCTGTGTGGCCAACCGAAAAGCAGCACTTTGGACTCCGTCAGACATGAACTCAAATCCCAAACCCTGCATGGGCTGTGTGAGCAGAGAGGTGTCATGTAGCCTGCTAGTCAACTTTGTAAAGTTTTTGTGAAGATTTAAAGAGATGACACATCTAAAGTTCCTAGCCCATGCCTGTCATGTGTGGTGGGCACACAATAATTGTTCATTCTTTCCTCTTCTGTTTCACCCTGATCTTGCTCGGATAACACTCAGACTTCAGTCCAGGGGTCTGGCGAGAACAGTGTCATACAGTAGATGCCTCAGTTCTGCACCCGTTAAGTCCAGGAATGGGGCTGGCACAACGGCGACGTCAGCACTTGTTGACTGAGTGAAGGAAAGATAAAAGTAACAAACTCGCACCTAGCAGTTCCTCAAAAGCAGCTCAGTTTCCTCTCTGTATCCCTGGTGCCTGGATCAGGAGCAGGACCATGGGGACCATTTATGAACAAAATGGCACTGACTGGAACCCAGTCTGGTGGTCCTCTCCTGCCTGTGATGCCCCCACTGTGTGATCAGACAGGCAGACGGCTGTTTTTTGTTGTTGTTTGTTTTTTCAACATTTTGGCCATGTCCCGTGGCGTGTGGGACCTTAGTTCCCCGACCAGGGATTGAACCTGCGCCCCCTGCAGTGGAAGCTCGAATCTTAACCACTGGACTACGAGGGAAGTCCCCAGACAGCTGTTTTTACACTCAGATCTTAGCCTCAGCCTGCTGCTGCCAAGCCTTCTGGACCCTGCACTGTGATGTACGTGTCTGCTTGTGTGGGTGTGTATCCATGTGTGTCTACATTTGTGGGTGCACGTGTCAGGTGTGTGTTGGCGCACGTGGGTGTCTGTGCATGCTTGTGTGGATGTGGGCACAGCTCTTCATCCAGCCCTGGGTGACAGTTGTGAATGTGTTTTTAAGGACACATCTCTGGGAACAGGACTCTGTGTGCCTGCACCTCTTCGTGCATGTCTGAGCCTCCAGGTGTGACCACACGTTGACAGAATTATAGACAATGGATATGTGTGTATCTGCCTTTACACCAGGGTTTCTCAACCTCAGCACTACTGACATTTGGGGCTGGATAATTTTTTGTTGTGAGGGTCTATCCAGTACCCTGCAGGATGGTTAATCCCCTCTACCCACTCCATGCCAGTAGAAAACTCCCCGCCCCCACTTCTGACAATCAAAAATGTCTCCACACGGGGCTTCCCTGGTGGCGCAGTGATTGAGAGTCCACCTGCTGATGCAGGGGACACGGGTTCGTGCCCCGGTCCAGGAAGATCCCACATGCCGTGGAGCGGCTAGGCCCATGAGCCACGGCCGCTGAGCCTGCGCATCCGGAGCCTGTGCTCCGCAACGCGAGAGGCCACAACAGTGAGAGACCCACGTACTGCAAAAAAAAAAAAAAAAAAACAAATGTCTCCACATGTTGCCAATTGTCCCCTGGGGGGGCAAAATGGCCCTGGGTGAGAACTCTTACTTTATCCAAATCTGCCTATGCCTTTGCTCACATATTGGGTGTGTCTATACCTGACCCAGTGTGTGTTCCCTGTGTATACACCACCCGTGTGTGCCCGGGTGCGTCTTTTGTGCTGTGTGGATCTCTTGGGTGTGCTCTACCTGTACACCTTGTATGTGCATCTGTGTGGGGACCCTATGTGAATTGGCTGTATTGCCTCCTGTGTGTATCAGCCAGCGCCTCTGTGTGCATGTAATATTTCTGTGTGCGTGACAGCACGTAAGTGAACGTGTGAGCACAGATGTGGTGAGCACAGTCGGGGTGGCAGGGAGGGAGGGCCAGGAACAGGGATATTAATGTTTCTGAAGTGGATCTGATTTGATACGTCTTGTTCCATTGTCAGCATCTGTTTAGCGGGGATTTGTAATACTTCGTGGCTCTGGATCACTCATGCTTAGCACAGGATTTGGCCTTGCATACCAATTTTGTTATTAAACACAGTCCTCGCCTCCCCCACAGCCCATCCATCACCTCCCACCCCTGCTCCCCCCACTCTGAGCCGCCCACTGTATTTCAGGGCCCAGCTACCGCCCACCTGCCGCGCCTGATGCCGGAGGGCCTGGGGCTGACAAATTGAATCAGGGGGAGATCATTCCTGGCCTAACGCAGTTTGCAGCATGTTGGAGGGAAAATTGACAAGAGCCATGTCAGTTCTATCACCCCAATCCCATAGGAGCTAAGAGCAGGCTGAGGACTGGGTTGGAAGGAAGGGGGCAGGACAGGAAGAATCCTCAGGGCTGATAGGAGCAGTCAGGTAAAGCCCCTTTCCTCAGATCCACGAGACAGCCTACCATGCCTAGTGTCAGTACCCCTGCCCAGGAGCCCACTCTGGCCCCTGGCCCCTGATGGAGGCTGAGTGAGGCAGGGCCAGCTGGGGCTGAATGGGCTGGGTGGAGCTTGGCTGAGGGGGGCTGGGCTAGGCTGGCTATGTCTTCTCTCCTTGGGATCTTCTTCCTATTCTACTCTTACACGCCCTGGGCAGCAAGTGGAATGGTCACCCTGTTCTCTTCTTTCTTGGCAGTAAGAATTCCCTTCTGAAGGATGCCATGGCTCCAGGCACCCCCAAGGTAGGTGGACAATTGTGTTTTCCTCCAGCCCATCCTAACCTAAGCCCACTCAGAACTGGTTCTTGAGAAAAAGGAGCTCTTCTTGGATCCCCAGCTGTTTTCAGGGTTTGATCGTCAGCCTGAGGCCTCGGGCTGCCCTGTGCACTTGAGTACATATGTGTATACATGTGAGTAACAGTATGCTCACCTGACTTTCTCTTCTAGTCAGGATGGGGTCAAAGCCAAGAATGACCTGGGGGTGTGGGGGGACCCAGACACTAAGTCTGGGGAGACTCAAAGGAGGAAGGTGAGCTGTAGCAGGTAAAGAAAAATATAGAAGTGCAGGTCAAGACAGGTGGTGCAGGGCCTTAGAAGCCAGACCATGGGGTGTGTGCATGTGCTTTGTCCCGAGGGCAACAGGGAGCCAGAGAGGATGCTGGGCTCTTTTGGGGAGACAATCTGACCCTCTGAACAGACACTATGGAAGGGAAGCTTGAAAGCATCAGATGGAGAAAGGAAGAGTTAAGGACAAGTGGCTCAAAGGAAGGGCCAGAGGCCTCAGCAGGATGACATGACTTGTACCAAGAACTCCCATAGGTGGCCACACAGGTAGATGGTACTGCATCCCCAAAGGTGATGATGTTTTGAGGGAGTGGGGACCTGGGGTTGGAGGACTAAACGCTCACTCACTGAGTGTCCTCTCCCCCACCCCTCAGTAAGGTGGCATCCTGTCTTATAAGTTCTCACAATGACTTGTAAAAGCAGAAATCCTCAGCCCTTTCTACCGGGAGTGAGGAATGAGTGCTGAATGGATACATTTTTTTTTTTTGGCTGCGCCACATGGCTTGCAGGATCTTAGCTCCCCAACAAGGGATTGGTCGAACCCTTGGCAGTAAAAGTGCGGAGTCATAACCACTGGACCACCAGGGAATTCCCCAGAATGGATGAAATCAGTAAGGGAGTGTGTGTGGAGAGATCAGAGCAGAAGCCAAGAAGAGAGTCTGGGACTCCTGTGCTGGGGGTCAAGAGAAGGTCCCAGAGCCAGGGAAGGAGCAGAAGAGGAACAGTGACGAGTGAGGAGGGGCACAGGAGAGCATGGTGTCCCAGGATCCTAAGAGAATAAAATTCCAAAATGTCTGGGCTGGTCAGCAGTCAAGCAGAAAAGGGCTAGAGAAGGAGGCCATTGTATTTAGAAGTCTTAAAAGCACTGGTGACCTCTGAGAGAGCAGTTTTGGGAAAAGGAGCCAGAGTGACAATCTTACTTCCAGGGGGTTGGCCTGTCTCCCCTGCAGGCCCTTCAAAAAGGTGGGAGTGGACTCCACATTTTCATTCAGGAATCACTCAACACAGCAAGCTGGACAGAGGAGGGGCAGGGAACCTAGCCCAGCCCTGGACTGATGCAGGCCCTGGCCAAGGAAGCAAAGCCCTCCCAGCCCTAAAGAGAAAAGGCGTTGGGGGACAAGTGGGGGGCCACACTGGCGGAGCTTGGCCCAGGCTGCAGTCGCCAGTGGCTATGGTTAAGGCAGGCAGGTCACGGACGTGCTGCCAGGTCAGCCACAACCACTGACCCCTGACACCTGAGCATGGCCGGCAGGCTGGGGACTGGACCCCAGTGAGGCCTGTGTTCAAAGCACAAACACAGACACGATCCACGTCCACACCTGGTTCCCCACATACACAGATGCACACCCACCTGGCCCCGTGAGAATACTCATACAGGAAGTCTTAAATATGTGCAGATTCCTGCAACCACCAACGCGGGCTCATTGATAATCAGACTTAGAGGCAAGGGCCACCGCTCACCCACTTCTAGATATAGGCTCACGCCCCCAAAGCTGCCTGTCTCAGGGTCTGTCCTCAGCCTGGAATGGGGCTTTAGGGAAGCAGGTCATGGGTAGAAGAGGCACGAGGTAGAAGGTTCAAGCAAGAGACTGAGAGGACAGGGAGGAGGGAGGGAGGAGGAGGAGAGGGCGAAGGGGCCTCAGACAAGATTGATGGCCTCGTTGCCATTAAGAAAAAAATTAGCCGGTGGCGGCTATCATATTAAAGGGTGAAGAAGCCGTGAATTATTTTCTTAAAGATCTTATCGCTTACAATGATAATTTTACCTTCCAAAAGGCCACTTTTAATGAGGCGAAGAGCCAGGCAAAAAGTCATGATTTAATGTGGGGATTTTTTTTTCAAAACACATTTTACTGCTTTTTGGTCCATGTTTAAAAAGCGCCAGTGACCTTTTTTTATTCCGCTTGCCCCAGGTGTAATGCTGAGGCCTCTCAGGGCTTCTAACCTAGAGAGAATGAAAGAGAGCACACAAGCGTGAACTTTCTCATGATGGGGGGGCAGGGGCCCCACGATGCTTCCCCTCCTCAGCATCCTCCTTGGGACCAGAGAAGGAAAGGCCATTGCCTGAAAGCCTCTTTTCCAAGCTGGGGGCCAAGGCACCCACTCGGCCTCCCACTGGGCCTGGGTAGGTGAGGAAGGCGCTCCAAGTTGCAGGGAATCCCATCCCAGTCCCTGCCTGGCCTCTGCCCTCCTCTGCTCTTGTGATGAGGCCGAGTCAGGGAGCCCTGCCAGACCAGCAGCTGCCCCCCCTTCCCAGGGCCCTCGCCTGAGGATGTGCAGCGTGGCCACCGCATGCAGGTCACATCCTAAGGCTCAGTCGGAGATGAAGGATAAATGGCTGCTCCATCTTTCCCAAATTGCTTTCTTTGGGCTGTCAGTGGCGATTTGGCATGGTTTTCTAAGCTGGGGAGGCCTCCTAGGGAATTGTATGCTTCCGGCTCTGGGCTGTGCAGGCTGGAAAAGGTGGGGGGGGGGGGAGTATGGATTGCTTTCAGGCCTCCAGGCCCCAGTTTGCAGTTGAACAGGCCTTGGCAAGAGGCAGCAAGAGCAGGCTGAACGTGCCATGTGGTATTTAGAATTGCGGTGCTCGTGTACAATTTAAAGCAGACAGTTTATTAATCTAAACTGCGGGCATATGTAGAAGAGCCCATGCAGGATTGACATGGGGGGATTAATTTTGCTGGGATTTTTGCTGGGGTCATCGCCACAGCACAGGGATAAATGGAGCCAGTGTACATCCCTAGCTGCACGAAGGAAACTCTTACACACTATTTAATTTACTGTCTCCATAGCGGGGCTGCCACCAGCCTGTATTAGGGGCAGGCAGGGCAGCAGGGATGTGGGTTTACCCCCAACCCTTCAGAGGGGTCCCAGAGTCTGCTCACTATGGGAGAACAAAGCCTATATATAGTCTCAGCCCACTGGGAGGCCTGACCCACTGGGACAGAGATTCGCTGGGGTGGAAGAGGTTGGACCCTCTCCAGGGGTCTCCACCCATCCCTAGGATCAAGCTATCCTTTCCCACAACCAGACTCTGGGGGGCCTGACCACATGCCTTCAGAATCTCAAGCGGTCTCTACCCCTCTGCCCTCCTTTTCTCTGCCTCTATCCCAAAAGCTCCATAGGACTGGACACTCTAGGGAACTGACTGTAGGTCTCATTCAGCCTGAGGCCACGTGTCCTTTTTCTTCTTCCAGTCCCTCTTGTTGTCTGCTTCCATCAAGAGGGAAGGAGAGTCTCCGACAGCATCACCACACTCGTCTGCCACCGACGACCTGCACCACTCAGACAGATACCAGGTGAGGAGGGGTGGGATGGGCCCTGCCTTATAGGGCAGGCCTGGGGCTAACTCCTCCCATCCTCAGGATACAAGGGGAAAGGCCTGAACTGTGTTTGGTTCCCTCTGTGTCTAGTGCTTCTAACTGAACCGAAAGGCACAGGTGTCAGGGAATGTGCCGTAAATAGATGGATTTTAGGGAGAGATGCCAAGGTCACCTGGGCTCAGGTGGGCTCTCTGGGAGAGATGCCAAGGTCACCTGGGGTCAGGTGGGCTCTTTGGAAGCATCCCAGCCATCTGGAGGTCTCCTCTAGGGTTCCGTTGAGAGAGAGAGACAGAGAGAGAGAGAGAGAGAGAGAGAGAGAGAGGGAGAGAGAGAGAGAGAGGGAGAGAGAGATTGCCTGTGAGTGCCTTGGGCATAACTACACAATCCTAAAACATCAGAGCAGGAGGGGGACCTAAGGGTAATATCCCAGCTTATACAGACCTTATTTGTGGTAGGAAGGAGAAGGAGCTTCCCCCAGAAGTTTCTGAGGAGAGACAGAGCCCTGCCTTCAGGAGCCCCAGTCAGAGGGCAGAAAACAGGGCTTGCTCTAAGGAACATGCTATCCAAATGGCAGCATGACTTCTCAGGGAGCCCTTATGTGAACAGGGAAACACAGCCCTGACTAATGCAAAGAGACAAGGCAGCAGGGACCTATCATCTGGGGTAGAGAACCAGGGCCACTGCTGGTACACAGGAAGCCTTTCTTGGAATTCGAGGTCTTCTCTCTGGGCACTTTTTCCTCCTAGCTGACACAGCCTGGCGTCAGGGTGCAGAGTTTGGTGAGTGGAATACGGAGTGTGGGCTGTACACCAGCTTCAACTAGCACCTCCTCTGCTGGATGCCCTTGTCTGGGACTCAAACTGCAGAGCCCAAAGTGCCAGCCCTGGGGAGGGATCCCTGCTCTTGCGAGCCCTGGTTTGAGAAAGGCAGTCAGTCCTCACCCAAACAATCCTGATTCAAGATGGAGAAATGACCCAACTCTAGGGGATTCTGGGATAGGGAGACAAGGCTCCATCCCAGAGAATTCTATCCCAGAGGGAGACAGAGCCCTGCCTTCAGAGGCGGATCCTCTCTATTTCAGCCCCAGCATTCAGCTCCACTATTTGTTGAACTAGGGGAAGAGTAACCATCAGGCATAGGCATGGCATGCTAGGCATAGGCTAGGTGTGCAAAGGCATGGCACCAAGGCCTCTGTGATTTAGAGTCAACCTTTCCAGCTTCCATTTCTAATACTGCCTTCCGTGAATCCTGTGTGCTGTGCTCACCAGATGAATGCTAACCACTCGTTGGCTGTGCCACTCCTTTCTTGCCTCTCTGCTTTTACACATGCTGCTTTTAACCGGGTTATTTTACCCCACCCCATCAAATTTCTATTTATCCCTCAACAACCTGCCCAACTTCCCTCTGCTCCAGGAAGCCTTTCCGGATTAGCTTTCTCTTCTCATGACCCCTTCATGCCCATGTTATTGCCCTGATCATCTTATATCAACACCCATTTAAGTATGTTTCCATTATCTTCTAGTATATAACAATCCATCCCAAAACTTAGTGGCTTAATACAACTTATAATCTCTCATGATTTCTCACGATTCTGTCAGCTGAGTAGGCCTTTCCTCATTCATTAAGCTCATTCAGCTAGAGGACTAGCTGGCCTAGAAAGTCCAAAATGGCCTCACCACATGTCTGGGAGATTAGGGACCTTGGTTTTCTTCCATACGGCCGATCATCCTCCAGGAGGTTAGACTGGCTTCCTTACTTGGCAGTCTCAGGGCAGTGTCATGCCAAGAGGGCGAAGGCCAAAGCTGAAAGGCCTCTTGAGGCCTAGGCTCTGGAACTCACAAAGCTAACACAATCAAGGGATGAGGAAATGCAGCTCTTTGATAGGAGGAGCTGCAAAGGATTATGAACATACTTAATCTATCATGATGAGCCTGACTCTTGCACTAGACTGACAGGCTCGCCAAGGCCCCTTCTTTGCTCCCTTCCTTTACTCAAACACTTATCTAGTACTCACTCATGCTCAGCCCAGGCTCCCTGCCTTCACGGGGTTAGATGTGCAAATAGATAATTACAGCCCAGTGTTTTAAGTGCTATGAAAGAGAAAATCAGAGTAAGATTCACAGAGGAGGTAATGACTGAACAGGATGAGTAGGAGTTCACTTTGGTGGACCAGGAAGAAAAGATATTCCAGATCAAGGCAACACTATGTATGTGCAAAAGGCAGAGAGGTGTAACACAGAATGATGTATTTGGGGACCCACTAGCAGTTCAGTTTTGTTAGAATGTAAAACACAAGGGGAACTGGTAGAAAGTGAAGCTGGAATCCCCTGATCTTTACACAACACCTGGCATGTAGTAGTTGCTCAATTATGTTGGACTGTTTTTAAAAAATCATCAAACTTGGCCCTGAAATCAGGAGGTACTGGTTTCTGGTTTGGATTCCCATTTCCTTAGCCCCTGCTGGGTTACCTAACCCTTTAACCATTACCTCACTTTACCCTCATAGCAACTGTGCAAGCTAGGATTCATTGCCCCCAATTTATAGCTAAGGAAACAGGCCTAGAGAGAAGAAGTGACTTTTCTAAGAGCACATATATTATAAGTAACCAAGTCAGGATTTGAACTTGAGTTTGTCTGGCCCTGAATCCTAGATTGTTTCTCAGCCCTGCACTGGGCTTAGGGGCTTCCCTCATAAATATCCTCCTCCCCACCCCACGGATTTCTCCTGCATGCCAGACCCTGTTACTGGATAGAGATGACCTCCCAAGTAGAAGGGACAGGTCTGTAAACAGTCAAAATATCCAAGTTCAAAGGAAAGCCAAGGGACTGTGAAAACTCAGAGGAAGCAACTAACCCAGCCCTGAGGGAAAAGCGAAGTCATCCCAGAGTCCTGTAGGATGAACAACAAACAGTTATCCAAGCAGGGAATATGGGTGCATGGAGAATAATATAGCCCAAAGTCCAGAGTATGGGGTGCTCAAAGAGCTACAGGTGTGTCAGGAGGGGAAAAGGAGAGAGCAGGAGTGGCAGAAGAAGAGTCTGGAGAAATAGGCAGAGCACGTCAGAGACGACCTGTATGCCACGGTGCAGATCTCAGTGGAGAACCACTAAAGGATTTAAAGGGGAGAAGAAAGAGGGTCAATTTTGCATGATACAAAGATCACACTGCATGTACAGTGGAAGATGGGTTACAGGGAGAAAAGCTGGAGATGAGAAGGCCAGATGGGAGACAGCTGCAAATTTAGAGAGCTCCTAAGATTATGAACCAGAGCAAGGACATCCAAGATAGGTATAGTCACTGAAGAAACACGCAGGGATGGCTGGCCTGTGCCCAGCGCTGTGCCGGGCTCTGGCTTCACCCAGGACTCACACATGGCCCCATACCTGGAGTGGTCAGCCCACCGACAACCATTGGTACAAGCCATACTGAGAGTAGAGATGGAAGTAGAGAGGAAATGATATTTTTCGGTTAGGCCTGGAAGGGCGAGAAGGAGATACACAGAAGGGGAGATAAAAAGATGTAGGAGACCTTTAGAGGTAGACTCTGAGATGAAAGAAGGCTTGAGTGTGAGGAACTGAAGGAGGGTGGGGTCAAGGACGACTCACTCTCAACTATCTGGTGTGGGCACACCAGAGTGGATGGTGGTATCCCGTTAGAAACTGAGAATCCTGGAAGAAGGCACTTGTTTGAGGGATGCTGGGTTCCACTTTGGCCGCGTGGCTGTGCGTTGCCAGTGGCAGCTCCAAAGGTTGTCCAGAAGACAGGTGAAACGTTGGGAATCCTCTAATATCGGGACTGATGAAAGGCTGGGGACTGGGGAAGAGACAGTTGGGACTCGCGGTGAGACGGGCCGCTGCGATCAGGAAGTCCTACGCTATCTCCCCAGCAAAGGGGTAGCCGCGCGGGAGGCGGGAGCCAGGCGGGGTTCCGGGACGGAAGGAGCCCCGCGCTGGGAGGGGCCGTGGAGTAGGGTGGGAGGACCTCGCAGCCACTAAAACCCGGGCGGGTTGGCTTTGCGGCCGGTGGGAGGGACCCCAGGGCGGCCTCAGCCTGTTGCTGCCGGAGTGCGAGCCGCTGTTTCCTGGTCCCGGTCCGGCAGCCCCCACCACTTCTTGAACTTTCACCCCCGGCGCGCGACGGCGGCGAGTCACGTGATCAAGGCCAACATGGCCGCCGCCGCCGTTGGGAGCTGAGGTGCCGCCGCCGCCGGGCAGCCGGGGGGAATCCGCCCGCATCGCCGCCCTCGCCGGCCGGGCGGCCGCGGGGCCCGGAGCGCCGGAGGCCGGGGCTGGGGCGGCACTGCGCGGCGGCCACGGGGTCCCGCTAGAGCAGCCTCCGGCGGCTATGCCGAAGGCCCGGAGCGGCCGGCGGAGCAGGGGGGCCGGCGGGAGGGAGGAAGTAGGTTTGTTTACGGGCTGTTTGGGGCGGGGCAGGTGTGGACCGGGGGCTGGGGCCGGGGCAGGGGTCGGGACTCGAGGCCGCGCTGACGCTCTCTTCTCTTTTTTGCATTTGCCCGGGATCTTTTCCCAGACCTTCTTGCGAGTGCGAGCCAACCGGCAGACCCGACTGAATGGTGAGTCTTGCGCGGCCCCTCCCTCTGCCCCACCCCCGGCCTCCTCCCTCCCTCACTGCCTGCAGTTCTTGACTTCCCTGGGTCTCTTCGACATTAGGGCCCATTGGCGGCTTCTTCACAGTCACAGCTCCTGAGAATATGCTGACCAAGGCGGCTGCCCTCAGTTTCTCCATCTGTCTAGTGGAGGTTATGGTCCCCAGCTCTTGCGTGAGCCTCTCTAGGCCTTGAAGAACCCTGGGGGTCAGTAAGTGCCAGAGAATGAGAAACAAGCCACACAATTCCACGCGGGAGCTCAGTTTTGAATTTGCAAACTGCTGGGACCTCACTGTACAAGCCGGCAGGGCGCTGAGAATGTTTTTCTTCCAGTTTTTAATCAGTGCCCAGTAGTGTGAATACAGCCTCTCTGCTGAGACTTGACAATGCAGTGAGATCTGGAGTTCCCACGGCAACAGGAACTAACTCATCCCAGGGCTTTTTGAGTTATCAGTCGGCCCACATTTCACAAAGGTGATCAGCGTGGGCTCGACAGCTCTTAGAGGCCTTCTCTGAAAGCACTCCGTGTATGTACTACCTGGCAGGCCACCATCCCGCCCCCCCGCCCCGTGCCCCTTTTGGATTCAAGCCTCTGGAACGTTCCTATTTGCTGAACACAATTGAATGATCTAGTTTTTTGTGCTGGCTAGGGTGTGGTATATATGGGGGTTGTCTGTAAGGGGCTTGGGGGTCTCTAGGCCAACTGGTGAGTGAGGCCATGGACGTTCAAGATCCCCAGTTCCTGCCACTTGGTTTCTGCTGGGAGGCTGAGCCCCAGACTGGGAAAAGGAGAGCATTTATCATGGGCCGGCACCATGTTAAGCACCTTTATCATAACTGAGAGGAAGTGTTAACACATATTTTGTAGATGAGGAAACTGAGGCTGGGAGAGGTGAAGGTGATTTGTTTATAAACCACACAGCTGGGATGTAACTGCGCCATGGTTTGAACTGGTTTGTTTATCTCCAGAGCCTGTGCTTCTTGGACCATGCCATGCTACCTCCTTGGCAATACTTTGACTTGTCCTACTCAGTGGAAGCCTCTAGGTAGGGAGCAAACTTTCCCTATCATGTTTTAGTAAGCTTAGTTCAGGACTTAGAAGATGAATGGCAGTAAAATAATCAAACCTCAATTGCTTATCTGAGAATTTCCAGGTGATGCCCAGTCCATCAGGGACTTTCCTGGGACTACAAGGAATTTTCTGGCATGGGTGGCCTGGGCAAGGAGAGCATCCAGTATCATGCCTTCCTTGGCAATCCTATGAGATTCGTTCCTTTATTCAATTATCAGTGTCTGCCATAGTCTCCTTCTTACCAGAGAGGCACTCCCTTGAGCTTTAGGCCGGGTAGGGGAGGAACCTTTGTACTGGCACACTGCTCCATACAGGCTTCTAGAAGTCTCAGGGTACCTTGCTCAATGCCTTTCTGATATCTAGCATCCCTTCTCCATCCTAGCCCTGGGTCTAGAGCAGTTAGTCCCCAACCTTTTTGGCACCAGGGACTGGTTTTGTGTAAGACAATTTTTCCACAGACTGGGGCGGTGGTGGGGGGAAAGGATGGTTTCAGGATGATTCAAGCGCATTACATTTATTGTGCACTTTATTTCTATTACTATTACATTGTAACATATAATGAAGTAATTACACAACTCAGCATAATGCAGAATCAGTGGGAGCTCTGAGCTTGTTTTCCTGCAACTAGATGGACCCATCTGGGAGTGATGGGACCACCTCAGCTCCACCTCAGATCATCAGACATTAGATTCTCATAAGGAGCGCGCAACCTAGATCCCTCGCGTGCGCAGTTCACAGTAGGGTTCGCGCTTCTGTGAGAATATAGTACTGCCGCTGATCTGACAGGAGGTGGAGCTCAAGCTATAATTCGGCCAATGGGCAGCGGCTGTAAATACACATGAAGCCTCCCTCGCTCACCTCCTGCTGTGTGGCCAGGTTCCTAACAGGCCATGGACTGGTACTGGTCCGTGGCCTGGGGGTTGGGGACCCCTGCTCTAGAGTGTCAAGATGGCCCAAGCCTGAGAGTCCAAGGGTTAGGGAAGTCAAGGTGAAGGAGTCTAGATCTTTGTCCACAAAATCAAGCGGGGCACCAGAACATAGTCACATCTCCTACAGTGAGAGCACAGGAAATTGAGACGGGCCAGGCTGCAGACCACGGTTTCTCAAACTCCATGCTCAGTCCTGGTGGGATGGTGGCTTTCTTGCTGATTTGGCTCTTTCTAGGGCTACTCTGTTTTAGGGTTGGAGTAGCTCCCTGCCTCATACCCGCAACAGGCAGGAGCCCCAAGTGCATATTCTTGCTGACCTAGCACACTCACAGGATCAGTCTTTGTTGATGCTGATCGGTTGGGGGCACTCTTGGGACAGGAGAGCCTTCTAAGCTATGGAGTCAGGCCTGCTTTCCTGTGCTGCCTTTGCCACTTTTTAGCTACCTGGACAACTGCCTTGACTATCTTTTTCTGTTAAAATGGATAATACAACCTAGTTTCTGGATACAGAATAAAATGAGCTACCTTGTATAAGGTATTCGGCTCTGAACCTTACACACAACTGAAGCTCTAAACTGTAACTTACCGACTCTCACCTGCATCACCTTTCACCTGTGTCTCGCTCCCTAAACTGCATTGATGAGCTTTCCACCAGGGTCAGTATCCACAGGAAGTTCTTTCTGGCCTTGCAGTGGGGAACCCTTCCCTCCTTGGCTGGCTCCACCCCTACCCCCACCCCAGTCAGTCTGGTCTCAGAGTGGCTAGCTCTACTCCTCTTGCATCACAGGAGTGGATAGAGGGAACAGAGTCCCTTGTTTTGACCCCTTCCTGCTTCAGTGACAGGAGGGCTGCAGAGAGGGATTAGTGAGCTAATTAGAAATGATTGTATCTCTCGGCATTAATTAGCAGTGCTGTGGGCTTGCAGCATGCACTTTGGAATTGAGCCCCCTGCGGGACAGCATGGCAGGGAGCCCTCTGCACTGATTAGAAATGATGGAACAGGGCTTCCCTGGTGGCGCAGTGGTTGAGAGTCCACCTGCCGATGCAAGGGACATGGGTTCGTGCCCCGGTCCGGGAAGATCCCACATGCCACGGAGTGGCTGGGCCTATGAGGCATGGCCGCTGAGCCTGTGCGTCTGGAGCCTGTGCTCCGCAACCGGAGAGGCCACAGCAGTGAAAGGCCTGCGTACCGCAAAAAAAAAAAAAAAAAAAAAAAAAAAAAAGAAATGATGGAACAGGTTTGGGTAGGCACAGTAAGGGCTACCCTCTCAAGGTATCTGGGCTGTCTGACTCAGATCCTCTATACCTTTATGACTGGGCCTCAGTCTCCTCTTCTGTAAAATGGGACCAGTGGACATGAGAGAAATTTCACTGGGGTAATTCTACATAGGACACTAAGGTCTGTACCTCAGGGCTCTTGGCCAGGAACAAAGGGGTTTTAACTGATAAGTTAACAGCAGGCCAAATCAGGCCCCTGGAGGGACCTTGGATTCTAACCAAGAAATGTTCTCTAAAGTTATGCTTCTTGACTCTAAAAGAGCCTGTGGTCTTGGCCTTCTGGGGAGACACATAGCAAGTGCCAAGGAGAGCATCTTTGCTCACTGGATTCATTGAGCACTGCAGGTAGGAAGGTAAGGGTTGAGCTTGAGCCAGCTGTGGCCGAAGAGTGGACACTTCACTGGCCTAGCACCAATCTCCTCCCCAGGTGCTCTTGGCAAGGTCCAGTCCCCAAAGGAGCCGAAGGTGCTGCATGATGAGGGCCAGATGAGGCACTGAACAAAAGGGCTAATGGCTGGCAGGAGGTCAGGATGTGTCAGCTCCACTGGGACCTTGGGAACTACAGTGACCGTCTGCCTGTTCTATGCTTTGTTTTCGGTTTCTCCATGCAGCTCGGATTGGGAAAATGAAACGGAGGAAGCAAGATGAAGGGCAGGTATGTCCCCTGTGCAGCCGCCCCCTGGCAGGATCGGAGCAGGAGATGAGTAGGCATGTGGAGCATTGCCTTTCTAAGGTAGAGGGGCCATCACCACCTCCCTCCCCTCCCCTCCTTCCCCTGACACTAGCTGCTCACTGCCTCCAGATCTATGGGCTGTTGGGGTCTCTCTGTGGTCTCAGCAGCTTCTTACTCTCTGTTCTTTGCTCTCTTCCTTTGCTTTCGCTCTCCCACTCCTCTCCTGGGGCTCCAGTGGAAAACTATTGGGGAAAAGCCCAGGTCTTTGACCTCTAGATTGGTTTACTTCAAAGGAGCCCTAGAGCTGGGGGCCTGTGGGGCACACTGCAGCTCGGGGCTAGGGCTGTGCCTTCCTTGCAGGCCCTAGGGAGCAGGTAGGGACGGCCTGGGACCCGCATGATCCTGCTCTGCTCTTCACAGAGGGAAGGCTCCTGCATGGCTGAGGATGATGCCGTGGACATCGAGCATGAGAACAGCAACCGCTTCGAGGAGTATGAGTGGTGCGGGCAGAAGCGGATACGGGCCACCACTCTCCTGGAAGGTGGTTTCCGAGGTACAAGCAGCTGACACATAGGCAGTGGCACTCGGGCGGCCAGGCCTCTGCTGGGTATCCATCTGTTGGGAGCCAAGAGGCCAGGGCTGGTGGCTGGTCATTCCACCACGTGCGAGCTGCTGCTGGTGGGGCTCCTTTGTGACCGTGCTGCCTGCCTGTGATGTGCATATTAAAATGGATGTATTTGGGTGGGGAAATGGAACTGTGAGGCTGTAGGCTAGGAGTGACGAGGGGGTCTCTCAGCCTCGGGTGATGCATTGAAGGTGACAGCCAAGCCACGTTAGCACCTGCATAAAATATTAAAGGGACGGTTATGCATTTATCACTCCATCCCTCTTAAGGCTGATAAATGAGAATCCAGCAACCTGCTGTACACCTCCAGCACTGGGGGCCCCGAGGGCTTCCAGGCAAACACATTGGATTCCCCCCCCCCGCCCCCCTCCCCCCACTCCTCCCCCCCCCCCGCCCCTCCTCCTCAGCCCCATGTCAGGGAAATCAGTTACAGAGGAGAGAGTGAGTTATGGCAAAATTTGACCTCCCATGAGCTTCACGGGTGAATCTAATTTTAGCTCTGATCCCATCTCTTCTCCCTGGGCACCCTCTGCCCTGAAGCAAGAGGGGCCTGTGCCCAGCTGCTCCCTGCTTCCCTGGGACTCTCCCCCACTGCTGCAGAGAACTCTGCAGGACCCTGCCCAGCCCCACTACCTACTTGGCTCCTTGGAGAGATATAGCTTGGCCCAGTGGAAGTCCCCCACCCCCACCAGGTCAAATAGCAGACTGGTAGGTGCCCAGGGTCGGTATCCTCTTGTCAAAGCCTTCTGCCTTGGGCAGGGCAAAGGGGGAGCTGTCAGCCTCCAGCTCTTCTCTCTTTCTGTGCACAGGCACAGCTGGCACTGCAGCTTGTGGTCATGAAGTGATCCAGTCTGCTTCCCATCTGCCTCCAGTTCTCTGGGCAACACCCTTGGGAGTATTGCTGTGTCTGGTCCCTGGGGAATCTCACAGCAGCTGGGAGGAGGGTCTCTGCCTCACTGGGGCAGTGCTTCTCGGGCTGGTGCTGAGGATCGGTCCCCACAGTGCCATCCAGGGCAGACTGGCTACATGAAGGGGCCACGAGCCCAGGTGTGGCGTTATGCTTCTGGGCTTCTCTCATATTGCCCGAGCGTTTGGGGACAAGCCAAAGTGTAAATCAGGAAGGTTAATCAGGCCAAACCGTTTCCCGAGCTTGAGCGCTGAGCTGGGAGGATGTCCGTTTGCCGTTTCACTCTGGTCCTATCCTGGAGTTTCCGAGTGTCTGAGGCCCAGGGAACATGAGCAGCAAAGCCCAGGGTCCAGTGACTTGTACACACAGGTGTCTGCTCAGGGGCAGTTCCAGGATTCTGCTCTGGGTTCGCTCTGTTGTGGCTGCAGATTTTCATATCTTCCATTACTGCGGCAAGTTTTTAGTCAGGTTTCTTGGCACAGAACTGGACCTGGTGGCTTCTGGGCACCAAACAGGGCTTAGGAGGATGAAGCTGCATGGGGCCTGCTGCTACAACCAAGTATTTCCCAGGTGCTGGGACGCACTTGCAGAGCGGGTGTGAGGGGCTCTTCAGCCCTATGGGGGGGTGTCAGTTTTCCCTGAGTGTTTACACTGTGAGGTTGTTCTTTTCAAGAATTCCTGAGAGGAGTTCAAAGGGGGCTTTTCTTTGAGCGATTTGGAGAGCGAGAATGAGAGTGAGACTTGAAGAGGGAACGGGGGCCGGAGGTGCCTTTATCTGCAGAGAATTGCTCCGGCTTTCCTGATAGAAGCTGCTGCCGCCTCTTAAACAGCTTAGTGCAGTCAAAAGACAGGCAGACTTGAAAGGCTGTTTTACAGCGAGATCAGCAGGGGCCACGAGGCAGAGAGCAGGGCGCAGTGGAGCGGAGGAGGCTGAGGCTCCTCGGTGGGGGGTGCTATCAAAGGAGGCCCTGTCTGATCCTGACCGCCTCTGCCCCCGAAACCCTGTCTGCAGGAGCTGGCCATCTGTCAGTCTACCCTCCTTGGCCAGGACCAATAGGCCCCAACTCTTGGGGGGTTTGGTTGGGTGTGGCCCCGCCAGGCGGGCTGGTGTCAGTGTAGCGCATTGATCGCCCGCCGGGCGGGCTGGGCCGCAAGCCGGGCAGCGCGTGCTTAATGTGATTGAAAGGCAGTTAAAATGGCGGTGACCTTTTCAGGAGGAATTAGATTGCCTGCCAAGACCGGTTAGAGGGAGTGATAACGCTGGCTGAAGAAGCTGCCCAGCCAACTTCAGAGAGAGGGAGCAGAGGCAGGATGAGCAGGCGAGTGGTGAGGCCCATTTAAGCCAAGCTGTGCATGCTGACAGAACAGAGATTGCTGTTCTTGTTGGATATGAAAGAATTGCAGATAAGTTCCTGTATCTGATCACCCCCTATCCCTCCTTCCGGACCAGGACCCCTTCATCATCCTCAGCAAAGCTTCCCACCAGGCCCACTGGGAGCTGGTCTGGTGGAGCAAATCGGTTTCCTTGAATGTATTCTGCCGTGGAACCAGTGAACAAGCAAGAGGTTTTGGTGGGACACTTGGCTGAGGGGAATGGGCCTTGGAGATGGGGCCTGTGGTTACTGAGGGTGAGGCCCAGATTGCTTAGGCCTGGGAGTACTTGGAATTGGTATTTTAGGACAAAGCGAAGGACCAGACAGAACAGGTAAGCACTGAGATAGGTCCAGCTGGAAGTGGATCTTTAAGAATCTGAAGGACGAGAGAAAGTTTTTAAGAGAGTAGTTTGGAAGAAACTTTCAGTGACTAGGAAACGCTCTGGCCGTCTCAGTTCTCGGAGACGCCCTGGGCTGCGTGCCTAAGCTGTCGATTGTCCTCTCTGAACCTTAGGTTTGCTAACCTGCTACTGCTGTTTCTCCCCACCCAGAGTTAATAATTGCATAAAGGGCAGCACGTGGACCCTAGTATTTCACCAACATTCCCCTAAAAGAGCTCAACAGTTAGGGAAGAAAGACGCTCTTCTGGTGCCCTGTGCCAGCCCTGGGCAGAGCAAGGGACCTCTAGGCTGGGCCACAGCGGAAACCTAATTATACAGCCCTTGGGGACAAACCCGCTCCTGCCTGTAGTCAACGGAGGTACGTGATGAATGAGCCCCAGCTCTCCTCATTGCCTGTCACCAGCTCCTGGGTCCCGGAGAAGAGACTAGTGGTGGGAGCTTTGGTCCCTCCTGTTTTGGTTGCCAGTGAAAGTTCACCCCGCTGGATTGGGGGAGCCTGGAGCTCATCATATCTGGAATGGACAGGCTGGAGAGAGAATATGGAATGGTTGGCTTCAGATAAGGTCACAGTGATGTGGTGGGCACATGAGTGGCGAGATGGAGGGATTTCCCAGGAGGCAGCACAGGAAGTGGAAGGTGCTGCAACTCCATCTTTGAGCCCTGGAGGAAAATGCATCCCTGGAATCCAGCACTGAGCCCCTTTGAATCAAACAGGTGTTGGACAGGGATGATACTAAGAGAACCCACTGTCCAGGGCCTCTGCCCTGCCCCAATCCTGGCCTAGGGACTGCATCTTTCTCGAGTTCTTGCCTTAGATTTAAGCTGGTTCCATGTGGCCTGGGATGAGATGCCATGGAGAGGACAGGCAGGGCAGCTGTGGCACAGGTCTTTTAACTGGCTGTTGCTTGATAAAACTTCAGCTCCAGATTATGGGTCAAGGGGTTGAGAGGTGTTCTTAGCCCAGGGGCATGGAGAAATTGGCCTGGCCGTAGCTGCTGCCTCCTTTGCTGTGTTGGTTTCCAAAAGATAGGAGCCCCAGATGCTAAAAATGTCCCCCAGCACAGCCCTGCTGCCAGGTGCAGTCAGTGACAGGTGTTGGAACAGCCGACTGCTGCAGGCAGTGTTGGAATGGAGAGCGTTAGGGCTGCCACCTTCTACCTCCTTACTACCTTTAGTTATGACTGTTGCCTGCTGGGAGGGGCGAGAAGAGGTGGCAAGGAGCAGGGCACCTTCTTGTCCCCTGTGGCGACTGACGGGATTTAATCGCCTTTTGGAACACAATTGTTAAGCTGGGACCGGGGGAGTACAGGCAGAAGGAGTAAGTATCAGTGGTTTTAAACGGCGTCTGTCTCTCTGCGTCTCTCCTGACGTGAGGCAGTGAAACACGTTATCGAGGAGGCCCGGAAAGTGGCTAAGTGCGTTTGACACACGCCAACTCCCTGCCTCCACACTGGATAATTGCATTGTCAACTGTTCAGCGAGGTGGCAGGTGACACTGCAGGCCGATTGATTGTCCCGCATCGCAGCTCCCCAGACTGTCAGCTCCCCAATCGATGGCGTTTACACAAGACACCGTAACTGCATCTGTAACTAATTCCAGTGTAAAACTCTCCGGAAGCTGCTGCTCTGCACCACCACCCCCAAACCACACCTTTGGAGAGCACACGCCTCCAGAGGCCCCAGGACTCCTTTCTCCCTGGGCTCTGGTTTTGTTGGGAGCAGCAGGTGAGGAAATCAATGGCTCCATTTTTGTGGTTTCATGTTCTACGACGTTACTGCCCCCAGTAAGCGGGCATCTCCAGTTTCTCAATCGATTATCTGATCAGTTGATCAAATTAATGCTGATTTTTTTCTCTCTCTCTCTTTGACCTAAGAAAAAAGGAGTTTATGCGAGGGGGGTCGTTTTTATAAAATTTAGGCTTTGCTTATTATATATGCACTTAACCCTCTCCCTTTCTATTGCTAGTGTCCAGTTGGAGGGAAGAGGTTTTTTGCACCGCCCGTCCTCCCAGGACCAGGCCCCCACTGCTGAGCATCACTGACTCTCAGGCTTAGTCTGCCTGTGGGCAGCAGCCCAGCCCTTTGTGCCACAATACAACGGGGCTGAGCCTCAGCAAGGCGGCCTCCCTGGTAACTAAAGGGTACTCTGGGTCATCTTGCAGGTCCCAGGGGCAGAGTCCCTTCCCTGGATAGTAGCATCAGGAGTGGCAGCTTGCCTGTTATCCCTGGAGCTACACAGAACAGGAGCCAGAGGCTTGGAAAGGAGTACTCTGCGCCATCTTGCCTCTGAGTACTGGCTTGGGATGTTCCAGCAGCTGAGAACATAAAATGACTGTGGAGCCTTCTTCTCGAAGCAGGGTGGGGGGCGCAAGCTGGCAGGGGCGCTGTCTGCATAAAATGGCTTTATGGCTGTTTCTTTTTATTATGATTCTGCCAGAAGTCAGCAAACTTTATTTTCATTAAGAAAATAAAGTTTAATGTGCTGGGAAGGAGGTTGGAGCTGGCTGGGGCAGCACAAGAGTGAAATTGGTGGCGGCAGCCTGTTCTGAACACCTGTGGGGGTAGGGAGAGGTTCCCAACATCTGTCTTTGCTGGGGGGTGGGGTCAGGGTCAGAGGAAACTGCTCAGACCAGAGACAGGCCTTTTCCTTGGCAAACAAGATGTGTTGTGCTCTCCATCCTGCCGGGCTGGTCAAGGGAGCAGAAGGTCGCGGCTCACCCGAGAGCTGGGGTCTGAGAGGGAGGGTTGTGGCCTGAGAGGTTTCTCCAGGCCACCGGCTAATCAGGCCTTGGCCTTCCTTCCGGCACAGGGCTCCCAGGACCTAATAGAACAGCATTGTTGGCATTAAGCCATTACTGCTTGCGTGTGTTGTATGGCACCCGCTGTGGGCCTGGCCAGCTCTGTGCTGGATGACGCTGAGATCACAGACTTGGGCCTTCATTCTGGTAAGGGACAGTGACAATACATGGTAATAAATGTGACTTTGGAGTTGCACAGGAGCCTGGATGGACGCCGCAGAAGGGACCCCTGTGTAGAAATGTCTGGGGACATCTCGTCCACACTCAGCACCTTGAGGGTAGGAATCATATCTGGAAACACTGTCTTCAGTGTCAAACCAGGCAGAGGGTGAGTTCGATAAAGGTTGAGAGAATGTTGAGGTGAGTTCATTCAGGAAGTATTTATAGAGCAACTACCATGTGTAGGCACTATGAATAGAAGGCATGATTGAGAAGAGTCAGACTCGCAGAGCGAGCAGGAATTTGTTCTGTAGACCAAGAGGGAGATGTTTCTAGGCAGAGATAACAGGAAGTACAAAGGCAGGGGGGCATGAGAAAACATGCACACAATAGCTGTGTTCCACTGGAGTACAAGATCTGGTCCAGGCCTGGTAGGCGATGAGACTGCAGAGATGAGGACTTCGGCCACTGGGCTGCTTTACGTGTTGAGAAGCTAGGACTTTTCCTAGCAGTTTGGCGGTGCCCAGTTTTCTCAGCTTTGCCATGGGAGCCATACTGGGCTGAGGAGTGGTGCCAGGATTCTCAGCTTTGCTGCTCGCCCACCCAAAAGGCAGGGCCGGGCAGGCCCTGGCTAAGCCAAGGATGTGAGGCTGACTGCTGAGCTGCGTGTACTTGGGGGAGGGAGGTTGGCAGAGCTCGGGAGGCGCAGGCTGTAAGTGAACCTGACGGCTACATTGTGATTGATGGCGGAGTTTGTCTCCCAAACTGTCAGAGGGTTTATAGAGGTGCCATTCACCCACAAGGCGGGAATTGCTTGTCAGGACACTTGGCCGTGAACAGTAGACAGAGCTGTAACTTGGTGTTTTCTCAGCTTAATGGCCCTGCTGCTGACCTGCCTGCTGCCTCGAGTTTGTTGGTGCCTCATTGTGGAGGGCAGATGAGGACTGGCAGGGAGGGGTGGAGCCTGGGCAGTGCCTGGCCTCTCTCTTTCCCTGGTGCTGCTTCCCTTTGGGTTGGGTGGAACCTTTGTGAGACCAGAGACCAGAGGTGTAGGAGGGAGAAGAAGGATCAGGAAGAAAGTGCTTTCGAAATGGGCTTGAAAGGTGGAGAACATTCCAGATGGAGGGGAGAGCATGAGCAGGACATGGTGACGTTTGAGGTGCAGTAAGTAGTCTATCCGTATATGTGGAGCTTATGGAGTGAAGTGAGAGAAAGAGGGAAGGTGGAGAAGTGGGGGCATCCGGAGCTTAGCGTGTCTAACTGAGGAGCTGGGACTTGGTCGTGTGTGCAGAGGGGAGCTGCAGACACTGCTGGAGCAGGGAAAAGAAGGGTCAGAGCTCTAAGGAACAGGGTGAAGGAACAGGCGAGAGGCGTGACAACCCGGTACATGTCTGTTGCCCTGATGAGCGTGTTAAGACCCTGGAAGTGGGAAGAATTAACAAGAAATTTCTGAGATCATCGGGCAGAACCCTGAGCTGCTTCACACCTCTGATTCCACTCAACCCAGATCCCATTGCTTTCAGCCCCTTTTGTCCCCGGCAGGGCTGTTCCACTGGCTCATGAGATGTGGTCTGAGATGGGGACCACTGGGAGAAGACATGGGCAGGGAGGGAGAAGTAGCTTTGTGGTCACTGGCCCTGGGCCACCAGGAAGGGTGGTCCTGGGAGTCAGACCACATGGCAGGTGAGCGGGCCTGGAGTAGCTTAAGCAACTCAGCGCCTTACATCACCACCGCCGCCCCTGGCCGAGAGTGCCTGTGGCTGTGCCAGATGCTCCTCGGTGAGGTCAGCTACCTGCCCGGCCCTTGGCCCTGCCTCCGCCCACCCGCTTGCCTCCATGGACTGCTTTGAGAAGCAGGTGCGCATGCTTTTTCTCCCTCGGCCATCCCTTCTTAATCCCTCTCTAACTGCACTTGTCCAGGAATCTGGGCTGAGTGAGGTTGGGATGAATAATTAATGTCAGGCACTTCAGACACCAAATATTTGAACAGCTGCCTGGTGTTTTTGCTGGCGAGGACCTGATGGCCAAAACCAGGACGTTGGCTGGGGGTCCCGCTGTATGGCTCTGACAGGCCTTTGCCAGCCTACTCTCCCTTCTGGTAGACTTGTCAGGCTGGACCATGGGACACGGGATGCCCAGGTCCTGGGTGGGGGTGGCCTTGTAGACCTGAATGTCTCTGTCTTCTTCCTGCTCTTCTTAGACCTGGAAGACAGGTGTTCAGCAGGCCTAGACTAGGTGTCTCCTGAGGACCTGACCTAGTGTATGAATGGGCTAGTTTATAAGCAGAGACCACTTGGAGCAGGAGGCAGTGCAGAGAAGGCTGAGGTGTGCAGAGTGAAAAGGCCTGAAATGTCAGAGTCAAGAGCACCCAAGTTTCTTGGCTCTCTATATCCCAAGCCCACGTTTCTGTTTGGCCTTGCCTAGCCCAAAACCTGAGCCGTACCTAGGAAAACAGAAGGGGTACCCTTGGACTCGTCTTGCTGGCCCCAGGCCCTCCTCATATCCTGCTTCCCACAGGCTCTGGCTTCGTCATGTGCAGCGGCAAAGAGAATCCGGACAGTGATGCTGACTTGGATGTGGATGGGGATGACACTCTGGAGTATGGGAAACCACAGTATCCTTGGGGCACTGCGGGACAAGGTGGGGCTGGTGGGACAGTCCAAAGGGAATAAGAAAAGTAGCGAGCACCTCCGGTCACTCATCCACACCCCCCCCCAGGGTCAGTGTCTCAGCTTGGGCCGGGGGAGCCCTCCTGAGGATTCAACCCTCATGGCCCACCGCAAACTAGGATCCATTGTCCTTGACCACCGTGCCAGATACACGGAGGCCGACGTCATCCCCTGCACAGGCGAGGAGCCCGGTGAAGCCAAGGAGAGAGAGGCACTCCGGGGCGCAGTCCTAAAGCAAGTGTGGGCACAGGCTTGGGTGGGGGGGTTAGAGGGATGGGAAGCCCTGAGGTGGGTGTCAACCCAGTACCCGCCCTCAGGGTTATCCTGCCTGCTTCAGGGCCCACTTCGTTCTTCCTCCTTCCTTTCCTCTAGTGGTGGCCCTCCCAGCACACGCATCACACCTGAGTTCTCTAAATGGGCCAGTGACGGTAAGTCCTGACGCAGGTTAGGAGTGATGGGGGGTGGTAGTGACTGCCTTAAGCCCAACCCCTCACCTGTGCTGCCCAGTCTGGCCAGAGTGTGAGTTGCCTCTCTGTCCCAGCAGAGATGCCATCTACCAGCAACGGTGAGAGCAGCAAGCAGGAGGCCATGCAGAAGACCTGCAAGAACAGTGACATCGAGAAGTGAGTGTTTGGCCAGGAGGGAGGCCTGGGGAACCACAGCTCAGTTGGAGGGCGAGGGGCCCTTTGCTACCAGGAAGGCCTGGTGCCCTGGGCACACAGCCGACGGTGGGGCCCAGCTGGTGCTGAGCATGCCTCTGTGAATTGATCGCTGGGCCCAGGCCCTGGGAGCCTTGGTGGAGGGAGGAGCAGTCAGCCTGCCTGCCTGCCCGCCCGCTGCAGAGGCCTCCGCCCAGGGAGTGTGATGTATGGCTGCCCAGCCCAGCCAGCACACTTGATTCATCTCCAGTTTCTGTTTCTTAATCGGGAGCTAAATTGGTTTCATTTTTCTTGTCCCGGTGGCGCTTGCAGTGGGTTTTAGGCAGGAGTATTGGGTCTCATCACTTCTGGTAGGAATTTTTGGCCGGTGTTCTCAGGCAGGGGAAAAGGGGATCCGTTAGCACTTCTCCCAGGGTTGGGCAACCCCTGGCCTGGATCCTCAGGAGCCACCAGGATTTGAAATCAGCAGGGCACCTTACTGCCTTTCCAGAAGCCCAGGCAAGGCCAGTTCTGGCCCCAGGAGGTGGCATTGTCCAGTTCTGGCTGCCTGGAGCTGCTGCCATTGGCCATTGCCTAACTCCTCACACCCGCCCCTCCCTCCTCTCGAGGCTAGGTTGCCCAGGGTTAAAAGGCAACCTCTTCATTCCAGGGCCAGTGTTCCATCTTGCCTTCTGCCAGGAGAGTGGATTGCAGGCCGGTGCAGGGCCGGGTCGGTGGCCCAGGGTCACCTCCCATTTGTTTCCCTCCATTTTGTGTTGTCATAAATTCATTCCAGCCCGTTGTGGTTGATCAGTTTATCTCGGCCAGGGCCGTGAGTGCTGCTGGCATGATGTATGGGCCGCAGCGTGGGGCCCAGCTGCCCATGAATCACCGCAGCTGCTCCATGTCAGCGCCGGAGCGGGCCGCACGGGTTCGGCGCAACCAGCTTGAGGTGGGGGGGAGGAATGACGTATGGATGTTTATTTAATAATTCTCTCCTACTCCAGCTGAGCGGGGCGGGCGGGGCCGTAAGGGGCACCTACACTCATCTGGAGGGGCTGCTCATAAATCAGAAAGACAAGATCATTAATCAGGGATGGCGCCCAGGGGGAGGTGGGGGCCAGAACCAGTGGCCATCCATGAAGGTCCTACCCGCTGAGGGCTGGGGGAGCTGGGGACTGTCCCACCTGTGTGAGCACAGGCACCAGTGGGCAGGGCTGTCTGGGATGAGCTGGGGACTGGCTTAGTCATGTGCAGAGATCTCCATTGGGTCTGGATTTGCCAAGATTAGGGCCCTTCAGTCCCCATGATGTCTCTCTTCCCCGTACACATTATGGGTTCCCATCCTAGATCTTTTTCACAACCTAGGGGAGGAGAAAGGCAGGAAGACATGGCTTCTTCCAAGAAATTCTCCACCCCATACCCTAGAGGGGCTCAGGAATAGCTCACAACCTACCTGGGTCAGGGGCCTGGAGGACTGGGTAGTTCACCAGAGCAAAGAATAGAGGCCAGTTATGTGCCGAGCAAATCCAAGATAGGGTGGGCTCTGGAATTGGATGTGGCCTTGGAGCCTTTGGAGATGGAAGTGGGAAATGGCTTCATTCTCTCCTGGCCCCATCCTTTTTGCCTTCCCAGCTCTAACTCATTCTCTGGTTTGGGGTTTGACAGTTAGTTTTCTACTCGGGTAGGCTGCCCCCAGCTCCAGGCCTTGGTTTCCCAATCTTTGAAATAACCTCATAGGATCAGCCTGGTCCTTGGAGAGGAAGGGAACACAGCTACCCATCCTTGTCTCCTTGTCAGGAACTTACCAACAGTCCAGGTGGGGATGGCACATAGAGCATTGGGCAAAGTGCCTGGGGGAGGAGCCAGCCGTGCAAGTGCTTGTGAGGAAGGAGGGGATGGTAAAAGCTTTCCAGAGCTGGAAAGTTGAATGGATGCTCCCAGGAAATCCGCCAATGCCAGGAGGAGTTGTAGTCAGAGCCTTTCTCAGCTTCCCTGGAGAGAGGCAAGGCAGAAAGCATCATGGACCCATGGAGTGATGGATCTAGAGCATCCCTGACATAGGGACACAGCCATCAGGAAGTCACATTCTGGGTTGCTGCTAGTGCCCTAAAAGAGAAAGGTCAGAGATCAAAGTTCATTGCTGCCCATGAAATGTTTCCCATCATCCTACCCATGCCCCCCCATTACCACTTACACCCAGCAGGGACAGACTACCTGTAAGCTTTCAGGCTTTCTGGGCCAACTCTCTCCCCTAAGCTGGCAAGACAGGCCACCCTAGGAGATGGTCCTTGCCCACACACCACCCTTGTGATTCTACCTCAGCTGATTGAATACACCCTTTAAACCTCAGCTCTTACCCTTTACAGCCCTCTTCCAACATTCTCAACAACTTCCTGTAAATTGCCAGTAAGATAAACTTTCCTCTCTGATTGCGGCATCTGGGGTCTTCTTGGACACAGTCTCCTTTCCCAGTGTAGCACCTTCTGCTTACTCAGAAGTGAGCCTTCCCGCCAGATGGGGCTCTAGGGCCTCTAGGCCTTGTTCCCACTGTTCCCTCAGCCTGGAGGCCTGTCTCCTCCTGGGTGTAGCCAGTGTAGGGTAGCGGTTACTTACACAGTTACTGGTTGATCACAGAATCAGTCTGCCAGGGTTTGAATCCCATCTTCCCCACTCTGTGAACCTTGGACAGGCTACTTTTTCTGTGCTTAGTTTCTTCATATATAAAATAGGAGTATTAGGATCTCATCATGGGGGTTTTGTGAGGTGTAAATAAGATAATTACTTTTAATCCCTCCGTACAATCCCTGGCATTTAGTAAGTGCTTAATAAATTTTGGCTCTTTTATTTGTATTATTGTCCTTATTATTCCCTAAAGCCTGTCTCCAGTGCCATCTTTTCTACTCCTCCAGGAAGCATTCTTCATCCTCTGAGCCTCTCCAGGTTCTGTTGACTTGTTTTAGGAGAGGTGGGAGGGATCACTCTTTAGAATAGTCCTAGCTATTCCCTGTTCAGTATTGCAGCTCAGAGAGTCTTCAGGAAGTTGTAGGGACCTTGTGCGGGGCTTGGACTACGGGTGAGGACCAACAGGACATCTGACATGTCTAGGAAGAAGCAACCAGGAGCCTTTGAGGTAGGCTAGGACTGTAGCCCAGGGGCCTCATCAGTCCCCGCATTTTTCACTCTCCCTGGGGGTTAGACCAGCTGTTTCTTCAGCAGATGTTTATTCATAGTCACGTGCCTAGTATGGGGCTGATGTTCAGAGTGTAGTGGTGTAGTGAGCAGCTTGCCCTCAGGGAAGTGAGTCTAGCAGTGACGGACATTTGTGGTTACACTGCTGTGGTGAAGTCCAGTACAGGGGCTGGAAGAGCACAGAAGGGGCAGCCACCATTGGGGTACTGGCTGGGGGCTTGGAAAAGGCTTCTGGGAGGAGGTGGGAACTGGGCCTGAATGATGAGATGGGACTAGTGAGTTAGGAGGTTGGGGTGATCCAGAAGCAGCAGAAAGTGCTGAGAGGCCAGTAGAGTGAAAAATGGTGGGGTGTATGGGGAAACTCAGGAGTTTGGCATGGATGGAGCATAAAGTACGTGGCAGGGCCCTTGAGGGATGCGGCTGGCGGGGACCGGCCCGAGGAGGCCCTTGTGAGCTTGTGGAGAGTTTGGTGGAGCTTTATTCTGAGGTAGACACTAAAACGTTAGAAGTAGAAGTGGTCAGGTTTGCAGAATTGTAGGTGCCAGGAGAACAGAATGGAATGAGGGGACTGGGGTCTGAGAGGCCATTCAGGTTGATGGCACAATCCACAGAGGAAATCATGAGCACCTGGACTAGGGGTGGTAGCTATGGAAAGAAGTGGAGATGCCAGAGATACTAGGAGCTAGATGACAGATTTTGGATGTGAGGAGTGACTGGGAAGATGTGGTTTGAGAATGGTTCCCAGGTGTCTGGTTTAGAAATTCACCAGGACGGAGGTAGAGGAGCAAGGAGAGGGTGAGGAGTGCAGTTCTGGAATGTGGAGTGTGCGGATCGAGGATATGGGTGGGGCGTCTAGCAGACAGCTATATATGCGATTCTGGAATTCAGGGGAGCTGTAGGCTGGAGGTTCAGGTTAGGGATGCCAGCCTGCTGCCTGCCCAGGTATGCCATCCTCTTTGCAGAATCACCGAAGATTCAGCTGTGACCACGTTTGAGGCCCTGAAGGCTCGGGTCAGGGAACTGGAGCGGCAGCTATCCCGTGGGGACCGTTACAAATGCCTCATCTGCATGGTGAGAGGAAGGGAACCTCGGGCGCCCTTGCTGAGGCTTCAGTGCTCCCTGGGGGTTGGAGAGGGTCTCTGCCCTGTGATCTGGGCCCTTCAGAGGGTGGGACAGCCTCAGAGTGACCCCTTCCTTCTCTGCCCATTTTCTCCCTAGGACTCATACTCGATGCCCCTAACGTCCATCCAGTGTTGGCATGTGCACTGTGAAGAGTGCTGGCTGCGGACCCTGGTGAAGTGGCATGGGGGTCGGGAGTGGGTGGCCATTTGGGGTACTGCCCAGATGTCCATGCTTGTGCTTGAGCCTGCTTCGGGGGAGGAGGAGCGAGGAGCAGGGGAGCAGAAGCATAGACCACAGCCCGAAGCCAGGATGTTCACCCCCAAGCTCACTACCCTCTCTCCTCCCCGACCCCAGGTTTATTAACTTCTCCCCACCGGTGGGTTCTCTTGCCTGCTCCCTTCCCCCATCCCCCCACCCCAGCAGGCCCACGTATGACGCATAGCAGTGAGATCCCGGGTCAGGAGGAGGCTGGGTGTGGGTAAGCAGGACCAGGGCCTCAGCCCCTCCCCCTCCCATTACTAAGCTCCTTCTGCTCCTGCCCCTGTTCTTCGCTCGGGAGCAGCCATTAAAATGTCGCCCGGAGACAGCAATAAAAGGCCCGGACGTGGGCTCTGTGTCCTGATCAAAGGCCGCGTGTAATCTCGTTAGGGCCGCGGCAGCCACAGCTGGACCCAGCCTTGTTCTCATTACTGGGGCTCCCGCTGCGGGCCTGGCCAGCCGGTTTGATCCTGGCGTCTCCCCAACACAGGAACGTGCCTGCCTGCTCACAGAAGCCGCGCATGCCTCCCCAGCGCAGGCGGGCAGGACCAATCCGAGGCCCCAGCACAGTGGTTCGGGGAGATGCAGCTGCAGGCCCAGGGGCTCACACGAGCAAATGTGCGGCACAGGGTATAACCAGAGCCCTCCCTGTTCTCCCTGCAGGGTGCCAAGAAGCTCTGCCCTCAGTGCAACACCATCACAGCGCCCGGAGACCTGCGGAGAATCTACTTGTGAGCTAGCCACCCCAGGCAGGCCTTGCCTCGAGCGCCCCATCTGCCCCGCCTGTGACGTGACCCCCCCTTGTACATACTTACACACAGGTTCCCCGTGTACATACATGCACACACGAACGCGCACACACATGCACACACACAGGACTCGAGCCAGAGTGGAGGCTGAGGCCCAGGCCCTGCCTGCTGGCTCCCACCAAGACTGGGGACCATACCTGTTCCAGGTTCCGTTCCCAGGGTGGGGCAGGGAGGTGGGGGTAGGGGGAGTAGCCAGGCAAGGCTCCTGAGATCCAGCACCCCCCCCACACCGACTGACAGATGGACAGACAGACATGCAAACACCAGACTGAAGCACATGTAATATAGACCGTGTATGTTTACAATGTTGTGTATAAATGGGACAGCTCCTCACCCTCTATCCCGTCCCCTGCCCTTTGGTTGTATGATTTTCTTCTTTTGTTAAGAACACCTGGAAGCAGTGCCTCTTTCAGGGCTGGCTGGGGGCTCGGCCCATCCACCTCTTGGGGTGCCTGCCTCTCCCTCCCCGCTCCCTCTCCCGTGGTTCTCTTCCCTCTCCCGTGTGCTCGGTGTTCAGTGGTGTATATTTCTTCTCCCAGACGTGGGGCACGTGCCCCAAGGGACATGATCCTCTCCTTAGTCTTAGCTCCTGGGGCTCCTCATAAGGAGTTGGGGGAGGGGGGAGGCACAGGAAATGGGAACCGAGCTGAAGCAGGGGCTGAGACTGGGGCTGGATGAGGGTGCTCCTGGCTACCCAGCCTTCTGCAGAGAACCTTTCCTGGGATTAGACTGCTGTTCCCAGGGAAAAGTGTTTGTCTCCCGTGCCCTTCTTGTGGGCCCCATGGTGTGATGCTGTGTTTGTATATTCTATACAAAGGTACTTGTCCTTTCCCTTTGTAAACTACATTTGACATGGATTAAACCAGTATAAACAGCTGCTGCCTCTGTGCATGTGTATAGGAAGGGGTGGATGATGGGGTGGTATGAACAGAGGCAGTTAAGGGGTTAATTCCTGGCCGCAGTGCGGGAAAGGACTTGGCTACGGGTTTGTAAAGCAGTGTGGGGTTGGTCTGCTCAGGGGCCCTGGAGCACTGTCGGTGGGGGTGAGGCCGGGACCTGGACTCCTGACTATTGATGGGTAGGGGCTCCAGGTTAATTCCTTATCGATGCAGAATCGTCAGCTCGTTAATCACAGAAGAGGTCAGAGCTTGGGGCTACAGAGGGGTTGCAGGCTCTATCCCCCAGTCTAGGGCTGGAACAGCTATAAGCTTGGGTGAAAACGTAAGCCCCAAACCTCTGTCCGTTTCTAGTCCCTTGAAGTGAGCCAGGGACCAAAAATGGAACCACCATCTCAGTCCCCTGTGGCTTCTTCTGTTCTCCATCCTAGTGACCAACAGCCTGGTATAGTTAACTGCCCAGATGAAACAAACAGTAGGAACCCCCTTTAACCAAAGTGGGCCTTTAAGTCAGGGAACTGAGGCTGGGCAGCCAGCACTGGAGATGGAGCTTTGTCAAACAGTTATCCCCATGGCTGCCCAGTGCCAGTGAGTGAGCAGCATTCTGGGTACTTGGGCAGGGGCTCAGAGCTGCAGGTGAGTCCTTGGCCCCCACACACAGAAAGCTGTTTTGACAAAACAAGATTCTGCTAAAATTCAAGACCTCAGAGTATCTTTATGACTCCAGACTCCTCTCCTTCACACATTCTCACACAGCAGGCCCACCCTCCATCTTCCCAAATCTGACACACCTGTCTCCTCTGGGCTGCCCACAGTAAATATTATAGAATCAGGTCCAGTTGGCAGCTCCTGTCCCTCTCTGCACCCAGATGACAAATCACCCTGGTTGGAGTCCAGCGAAGGCCCTTCACAGGCCCAGGCCCAGCTTGATGACACCAAATATTCTGAAAGCAAGGATCCTGGGCCCCAAGATTTTAGGGAATGTATGTGGCCCGTTGAGGCGGAGCAGCCGCAGTGACAGCTGAGGGTTTGGAACAGAAGTGGGCAATGCCCAGCCCCCTGGGCTGGCTCCTTTCGGCTCTCTACTCTCCCCTCTGCCTGCCCTGGACTCACGTCAGTGGGTGCTTGATGGCTGGTTACTTCCACCCTGGGGACCATATGCTAACAGGAGACGTTAACCCAGAGTGAGGGCATGAAACCCGCCCTGCTGTGGGATCCCTGAGCACTGTCGCGTGCCGCACTGCCACCTGTTGGCCACGGCTAGGAATGCAGCCATGCAGGCATAGGAACTGGCTGCCACAGTAGTGGGGGAGTCCCAGAGGGCTGAGGCGATGTAGGGAGAGCTTGGCTTGGAGCTTGGAGACAGAGCTTGGAGACAGAGGGTCCATCAGCCCTGAGACTATCTATCAGGGGTCAGCTCCCACCCAGAGCTTTTCCAGCCATCTCCTTCGCTGCAGGTCAAACTTTCAAAGTCCATCCCTGCCCCCCAAGTCCCTCGATCACCACAGTAAGCTCATTAAATCAACAAAAATTTATTGAATGCCAGCTATGTGCCAGCATTGTGCAGCAGTGACTTGTAGAATAATAGATGATACAGGACTCTCTAAGGCTGAAGCCACCACTTCTATCTACAGAGGATCCAAGTGGGTCCCCCTCAAGGAGATGAAGGAGTTTTTTTCAGGCCAGTGGTTCTGGTTCTGGTCTTTAGGGCTCCTGACTCAGCTTGTCCCAGCTCCCATCTGGCGCTGCTGTCTTCCTGCACCCCACTCCCTCTGCCCATTACACACACATCTTGCAACTTTCCTGGATCTAGCAGCTTCCTGGCAAAGTGTGGTACACCTGGACAGGCCCCCCACCTGTGTACCCTCAGCTCCCCATCTGGCTTCCACATTAGACTCCCTGGCAATGAGAAGCCTGAGTGAACTACTAAATGGGATCCACAGGGACGGCACTCCATGCTGTGGGGCTCTGCCCTTCCAGGACTTGGGAGCACAGATCACAGCCCCTGCCCCAGCCTGCCCCTACCCTCTGGCGCCTCCCTGCAAAGCTCACCTTCTATTCAAGGAATCAGAGATCAATGCTGGGGCTCATCCTCACCCCTACCCCCCACCCGCAGCTTTATTAACCCTTCACAGCCTAAATGCCACAGGAGTCAGCAGCCTGTTGCACTTACCCAAACACAACCACTGCTAGGCTTCCGCAGAGACCTGCGCAGGCACTCCTGCCCCAAGAATCCTGGGATAAGCAGACCACCACAGTCCCCAGGACAGAGGCCCATGGAAATTCTCTACCTGGAGGACCATAAAGTCCCAGAGGGCTGCAGGGAGTTGAACCAGAAGAGGACCCCACCCATGGATGTAGGTCATGGGGAGGTGTCAGGCATTTATTTCTGGAGCAGAGGTGAGGTGGGTAGGGCAAGGACCTCAGCACCGGACGCAGCTGCGCATGAAGTTGACACAGAGGCTCGTGTAGTAAGTAGGGTAGTCACGGAGATGGCTGACGTGTGCAGATGACTTGAAGTCCACAGAGTGCACCAGGACCCGGTGCGCCAGGCGTGCCTCCACCATGCGCTCCACGTCCCTGGCCAGGACCACCTCGTCGGCCCTGGAGTAGAGGTAGAGCTCTGGCCAGCGAGAGGCTGCGTCGAGCAGCCTGTCATAGAAGTGGGTGTGGAAGAGGGAGGTGAGTGGCGCCAGCAGCACGTGGAACAGGACTGCCACCAGGGCAAAGGCCACCAGGAGCAGCAGGCGCAGCGCGGCAGGCCGGGGCTCCAGGATGGCTGCCAGCGCCCTCAGAGCCCCCAGCAGGTTGCCGTCGCCAGGACCACTGTCAAAGATGGTGCCCACCACACGCAGGTGGCAGAAGCGCCGGTGGGTCTGCAGGAGCTCCAGCACGTATCGGTACAGCATGACACCAGCGTTGCTGAAGACGTGGAAGAGCAGGGGCTCCTTCTCAACCTCGTAATCAAAGAGCAGCTCAAGCAGCTTCTGGGCCAAGACACGAAGTGAAGGGATGCCCAGGGACTCGGAGAAGAAGACCATGTGCCAGGGGGCTGTGTATCGGATCACGATGCAGCCCTGAGGAGAGGAGAGAGGCCCTGTCCATCCTCAGGGATGGGGTGGGGAGGTGGGGAGCAGCTAAGGTCAGAGGGGTCCAGCAGCTCCAATTTCCACAGGCCCATGAGCTGGCAGTGCTCCAGGCCCTGCTGCAGTCTGGGCAACAGCTCACCTCTCCTAGACGCAGGAAGGTCCACTCCAGGCCCATTTGTGGAATAAGCGCTTCATGCTGGCCAAGCCCCCTCAGCCTGGGATGGTATGCGAGGCCTGGAGCCCAGAGCTCACTTTGGAAACATCTGGGCTGACCAGAAGGCAGCCTCCTCACTCTGGTCCGCTCCCTGTCTCCCTCCCACCCCTGACCCTGCACCCTCATCTGCTCAACTCTGGCACATTTAAGGCCTCACTGCTTGGCTACACCCTGCTACAGCGACTCTGCTCTTGCCTGTCCCTACTTCCCAGGGACAAACAGGTATCCCCGCAAGACCCAACACCCGAGACAGCCTGCAGGCCCAGCCTTGACCACCAGAGGCCACCCGTGAGCCAGGCCCACATGGCGTCAGTCTCTGGCCACTGCCACCTTCCCGCAGGGCCCTGAGAACAGAGGCCATACTCCCAAATGTCTGGTTCCAAGGCCTGGGATCACTCCTCACTCTCCCTGAAATTCCAAATACAGTAAACTCCGTTGTTCCTCAAATTCTAAAATCTTAGCTAAACTCTCTCTAGGCCTCTGTGCCCCTCAATGCCTGGGTCAAGTACACCTCAAGGTCTCCACACAGATCCCCTTCTAGGCCAGTTAGAACAGGCAGCCAAAGCCACCCTGAGTCCTAATCCTCCCTCACTAACATGTGCCAGAGACAAAGGGCCCCTTGCCGGGGGAATCTGAGTTAGGCAGGCTCTGGGGTCAGACAGTTCTGGGCTCAACTCCTGGGACCAGCACTTACTAACAGTATGGATGAACAGCAATTTACTTCTTCTTTCCGAGTCTGCATTCCCAGCTGTAAGTTGGGATAACATCCATCTCATGGGATTGTGGTGAAAATGAAACGAAAAAACGTACCTCGAGTGCCCAAAACAGCACTTGGCACAAAGTCCTCAGCTAAGAACAGCAGTCATTAGTGGTGGTAGGAGTAATAACAAGGAGAAAATTACATGCGCGCAGTACTCGAATGACCCAGAGCCAGAGAGAGATGGTCAGCTGAGGTAACCCTGCCATCAGCCTCCTGACCTTGTCCCCTCCCGCTGACTGTGATCACATGTGCCCCAACTCCTCCTGGCTCTGCTCTCACCAAGACCCTAGCGTACCTAAGCACCCCTCCCAAGACTCTGCAGGGGGGGTCACGGATGCTACCTGGCCCCGCAGATCTGGAAAGTTTCACAAAGAGCTCTGCTCCAACTCCCCAGAGGGTGCTTTCCACCCACCCTCAACTTACACACAGCATCGCCCACGAACGCAAACATACTGCACACCACCACACACACACGACCCTTGGGACTAAACACAGCCTTGTCCGCCTCACACCCCACAGATGCAGACACCCATGGCACCCACTGCACCACCTGTGAAGTGCACAAAAAAGCACAGCCACCAACGCACACCCACAGCGCACACACCACTGTAGGTACTACCTTCAGGAGCCCACACATGTGCGTGCACACACGCCCACACACGCTTCTCCCCAGAAGCATTCCCAGGCAGCACTACCTGTTGATACAGGCATAAACCCAGCAGCAAGTTCTGGGAACTCACTGTCTCTGAGGGCGCATGTGCCCTCCACCTCCACGTCACCCATGAGTGCATGCACAGAGCTTGCCTTGTGAACGCCCAACACCCCCTGTGAAGGAAGGGCACATACACCAAGCTTCCCTGGGCCTCGCTCTGAGGTTTCCCTCTCTGCTGCCACCTCCCGAGTCAGATGCTCCTGGAACCCCCCTGCACCAAGGGCCGGGCTCTCACTGGCTGTCCGATCCCAGTCTCTTCCCTCTCCTCTGAAGCCAACCATCTCTCCATCTCCACACATGCTCGGTCCCAGCCTGATCCATCTGCCCTCACCTCACTCTACTTTCAGTCTCTTCCTCGTTCCAGATTCCTGCTCAAACCGATTTCATTAAAAAAAAATTAAAGCCTCTGCCTTCCCACCATGTTCCCCTCTAACTCTGTCCCACCCTTTCTTCACCTTCCCAAACTTTGACACCCTCTCCACCTGGTCCCCTCCCACTGACTCACTCTGACAGCTGCACTGCTCTTACCATGGTCGCCCAAGTTCTCCCGAATGGCTAAATCCCATGACACCTTTCGGTCCCCACCGTACTTTCCTTCCAGCAGCATTTGGGATTACGAGCGCTTAGAAACACTCTCTGATAGCCCTGGCTCTTCAATAAGACAGAAACAGGAAAAAATGGACTGTTCTAGACTTATAAGAGACTTAAGGAACGAAATAACTAGATGCAATGGGCGATCCTGGATTGGACCCTGGTTCGGGAAAATCAACTGTAAAGGACACTTTGGCGACTATCAGAGAATCTGAATATGGACTGGAAACTCGATGAGATTAAAATGTATTAACATGGGACGGTGGAGATCATGGTCCGAAAAAAAGCAGGATATAAAATAGTGTATTCAAGAGATCTTATTTAGGTAAAGAAAAGATGCACAAACAGAAAAAAAGCTGAAAGGATATATACTAAGGCTAAATAGAGGTGATCTCTAGGGGACAGACTATGACGTTTTTATATTCTTTTAAATAATAAAGTATCAGGAGTTTGGGGTGGGAAAATTTTTTTCTCTACCCCCATCTTATCCTCCTGACCAGGGGGTAAAGGCACCCATTCCTTTCCCAGACAACGCCCTGCCAACGAGCGCTGCCACCTCAACCCCTCTGCCTTCCCTGGGATCACTTCCTCCCTCCACTCCATCACTTCCTCCCATGCCGTCTGCCCCAAGAACATCTTTCCTCTCTCCCTCGACAGTGGTCCATTTCCCTAAGACTCTCTTCCTGTGGATTCCATCACATTTCCCTGAGTTTTCTTGTCCACCTGTAGCCACTCCTCCTTTCCACGTGGGACCCTCTTCGTCTTCTGCTCCTTTAAGCTTGGGTTCTGTCCTGGGCCTCTTCTCCTTGCCCTCTACACACTCCCTGGGGGAAATCTCATCCACCCCAGAGCCCACGGCTTCTCTTCTAGTGCTCCTTGTTTCAAAGAACCCAGGATCCGCTGCAGCCAGAAGCCTGGCATTACCCAGACCCCTCCCTATCCCTGTGCCCACACACAACCTCTCATCCAATGACCACTCTACCTCCTAACAAGCTCCTTGATCCATCAACTTCCCTCCACCAGCACCACCAGCCCCAAGGTCCTGGCCACCTCAACAAACTCACTTCCCAGCCTCTGGTCCTGGCCCCCACAATCCTTTCCCCACTCAGCAGTGAGGGACTCTCAGAAGCACAAGTCTAACATCACACCCCTGTTTAGTCCCCTGAGGACCCTCTCAGCCTCATCTCTTCACACTTGCCCTTTCTTTTGTCCTCTGTTCTGGCCACACTCACCTATTCCCAGTCCTCTGCCTGCCCTCAAGGATCTTAGTCTAATGGAGAAGCCAAACCAGCCTCACCCAGTAAGTAGAATTCAGAAGCAGCTGAAACTACTTAAGGAATAAGGCAATGCCAGAGGACCAGGCTTGTTGGTTGAGGGGAGGCCTCAAGCTCAGAACTACATCTTTCCTCCAACTCCTCTCCCATTCCAGGGCCACCACACACCTGGGGCACAGCACAGACGTGGGTCAGTGGAGGGAGGCTGAGAGGAGGGGGCCCCAGCTGGCCCTTCTCCCAGGTGACTGCCATTCCTCCTCAGTTCAGGGCTTCCAGCTGGTGGCTGGGGGTCTGTACTGATGCCTCCCTGCTTTGGGAGGTCTGGGCTGAGGAGGGCAGGGTCAGGCCAGCGGCCAAAGCTGTGAAACGGGCTTCCCAGAGGCTCTCTCCAATAACCACAGCCTCTACATACAACTCTTGGTGCATCCTGAGATGAAGCAAGGAAACCGCAGTCCTGAGTCTCTCTTCCAAGAGGCCCTTCTACTCTGGAAACGTGAGGGGCCATGGTCAGCCCTAAGACAGAAACTCACCTGGTCAGAAAAGGAGAAAGCCCCAGGAGTCCAGACTATGCCCAGCACACCCGGCCCAGGTTCCTGCTGCCCAGAGTGGCAGCACTAGCCAACAGAGACTGGAGGTCTGGGCTGACTCCGCAGCTGGGAGCACATCTGGGATGGGCTGTCCACTGTGGGGCTTGGGGAGGAAGGAGGGGGAGCAGGTCAGGCGGCTGAAGGGGACAGACCAGGCCACAGAGCTGGCTGCAAAAGGGTAGATAATCCTGCCCAAGTCCCCATGGGCCCAGCGTCTTCCTCACAGGCCATTCTTGGTGCCATTCCCAGGCCTTCCTGGGCTGACTGGTGGTCAGCCTCCACTGCAGCCCGGAGATGCTGGGAGAGCCCCGCAGAGCGGCCCCAGCGCACTGGGCGTCCGCACACCTGCAGTACTCACCCTTTTGTGGTAGATGGCGCTGTATTTGGCCAGGTTCTTGTCCGTGCAGCCACCCCAGCCCAAGAGAATCACCAAAGGCTGTCGAGTCCCCGCCTCCTTCCCACCTTGGTTGGGGCTGTTCTCTGAAACACAAGCAGGATGAGACTGTCATCCCTGGAGCTAGGGTTCGGGGTGGGGGTGACTGGCCAATCCAGAGCCAGCGCTACTCGGGCTGCTGGCAGGGGAGCGCCAGGTACCAGGCCCAGGCATCCTGCCGGTCCCTGTGCCTCAGGTTCCCAGGGGGCTCCTTCCTCTGTCCTTCACTTCAACTGGCTTTTAGGCTTCTCAGGAGGCGCTGCAGGGTAACTGGAAAAACCCACCCGAGGGCCTCTTTCTTTAGTGACTCAAAGACATAGCCCAGGTGAGAAAAGTGAATCAATACTTCTACCATGCAATTTCACCTTCTAATCCAGGGATCTACAAACTACAAGCCATGGGCCAAATTCGACCCATGATCTGTTTTCATATGACCTTCGAACTAAAACTAAAAATGTTTTTTACATTTTAAAATGTTTTTGTTTAAAAATCAAAAGAAGATTTTGTGATGTGAAAATCATATGAAATT
Organism: Delphinus delphis; assembly: GCF_949987515.2. Taxonomy (NCBI): domain Eukaryota; kingdom Metazoa; phylum Chordata; class Mammalia; order Artiodactyla; family Delphinidae; genus Delphinus; species Delphinus delphis. Next base: position 36,338,724 of record NC_082683.1, read on the forward strand.
TAAATTTCAGTGTCCACAAATAAAGTTTTATTGAAGCACAGCCCAGCTCATTCATTTACATAATGTCTACAGCTGCTTTCAAGCTAAACAGTAGAGCGGAGTAGCTGCAACAGAGACCACGCAGTTCACAAAACCTAAGATACCGCCCTTTACAGAAAAAGTTTGCCAGTTGCTGTCCTAATTCCATGAGCAGACGGAAGAAGAGGTCTTTAAAAGGAGAAATGGGAGACTTCCCTGGTGGCGCAGTGGTTAAGAATCTGCCTGCCAATGCAGGAGACACGGGTTCGAGCCCTGATCCGGGAAGATCCCACATGCCACGAAGCAACTAAGTCCGTGCGCCACAACTACTGAAGCCCACATGCATAGAGCCCGTGCTCTGCAACAAGAGAAGCCACCGCAATAAGAAGTCCGCACACCGCAACAGAGTAGCCCCCATTCGCCGCAACTAGAGAAAGCCCGTGCACAGCAACAAAGACCTAGCGCAGCCAAAATAAATAAATTAAATAATTATTAAAAAAAAAAAAGGAGAAATGGATAGGGCAGTATAAGCAGGGAAGTGAAGCAGACAGACTCTGGCGGCCACTACCAAACCACCCACCCTGTCCTGACAGAGAAGAATAACAGCCAGTATTTACTGAGGTTTAACCCTCACAACAACAATACGAATAATATTAGTACAGATGAGGAAACTGAGGCACAGAGTGGTTAAGTTACTTGCCTAAGGTCACACAGGAAGTGTAGAGCTGGGAATCTGGTCCCTGCTCCCCATCCTAGCTAAGTCACTTGAGACCTCCTGTGCCACCAGCCCCGTCCACAACTAGAAGCTCATCTCCTTCGGTGATGTGCCAAGGCACAAGCCACCTGCCTCCTCCATGGCTGCTTCTGAAGGCCTCCCTGCAAGCTTGTCGGTCAGACCTCATCTCATTTCCCCTGCCAAGTGAGTACCCACCCTCCTTGGGGCGACTTCTGTGCACGGACTGTCTGTTGCTAGTTATCTGCCCTTCTGAAAGGACCAGGGTGTACCCTTCCAAGGATCAAGCCACTTGGCTATGCTCAGCTGCCACCCTAAGATTTACGGATGCTGGTGGTGACCTGGCGACAGTAAATTTCAAGGCTAGTTAAGAGGATGGTAAATATAAATCACTAACCTTTGGACAAAAGGAAGACAACAATTTCCTGTGGAAATTAATGTGATTGAAAAGTTCAGTGTTCCTGCTCTCCAGCAGTGGCAGCTCCGGCCTTTGGAGATTGACTGCCTGCACCCATGGGGATGCCAGACTGAGTTGCAACTCAGCCTGGACCAGGAGCTCCCAGCACCTCAGTCCCTTGCTGACCCCTGCCAGCCGTCCCAGGCTCCCCTGACACCGGCCTCAGCCTCTGAAAAGAGAGATGGTCCCACAGCTCTAACCAGGCCACTCTAAATATTCTCACCACCTTTCTTGGCCTGGTGGCCTCCTGTCCTTGGCCAGGGCAGCTCTTCGCCTGCACTGGCCTTTCTGGTGGAGAGGCTCTATCTGGGCCTCACTGGGGCCCTGGCCCAACCTTGCTGGCAATGACTACCCGTAAAGCTCAGGCTGCAGCAGCCTCATGCGTGGTAATCGACAGCTACAGTTCGGATCTGCCTTTGACCCTCTGAGGTCCAGCACCTGGATTTCTGAGACTTGCCCCAGGGAGGCTCCCTAACCTCTGTGCAGCTGTCTGAGCATGGGCTCCCCTCCCCCAGCCTATGGGGCTCCCCTCCAGGTACCACCACCAAGACACCAGCAAAGGGTTTGGGGGTTTATCTCAAAAGGAGAGAAGGCAGCCAGGGGCGGTCACATCCCCTGGTGGCCGCCCTTGCCAGCAGTGGTGGGGCATTCCCAGTCCGGGAAGGTTCAGACACTTCTGCCGGGCCTCTGAGCTGCCCCTCAGCCCACAGCAGGGCTCTATAACTCCACTTTGCTCCACTGCAGGTTTTGCCGGCACCCTTGGCTTCACCAACTCAGGCAGAAATGACTCTTCACCAGACACACATCTCCATGGAGAAACTCAGAATACGGACACCCTGGACACACTGCCTCTTCCCAGAGCCCAAGCTTTCCATAACATTCCTAAAAGGAGGGAATTTGTCCTTCTACTCCAGCCAGGCATTTGAGGCCACCCCCCTGAACCACAAGGTGCTCCTCCTACCCACAGGCATCTCCCATGCCCCGACACAGTCTCTTCCCAGGGCCCCCTCTCCATGCCCATTCCTAACTCAGAGCCTTTGTCATGACCTCCTCCCACTGGAGCCACGCTGCCCACTCTGATTCTAGACATGGAGCACTATAAACCAGAAAAGTCCAAGATGCTCCGGGAACATGGCTGAGAGAGTGATCGTGACCGGGAAAGGTCTCCCACAGGAAGACTCGCTTGCTGTGCTGGCCTTGACGGACCGTAGGAGCATGCCAGGTGGAGAAAGGGCATGAGCAGGGGCAGGGGACGATGGCGATGTTACAGTTGCTCTGGGGCACGGCAAGCAGTCCTAGGAGGCTAGAAGCCTGGAAGAGGGAGCAGAAGTGGGCAGGAGAGCTGCCAAGAGTGGGACTGGGGCCCGATCCTGAAAGTCCCCCAAGCCATGCTTAGGAGTCAGGATTTTATCCGGAGCAGTGGAGGGCGAATGAAGATTCTGGAACTGGGGGAGTGGCATGATCCAGTGTGTATTGATTAATGACTTGAACAGTTACTCGTATAATGTCCGTCTCCCCTCAGCCAGTAGGCTCTGTGAAGGCAGGACCTGGGTTTGTTGCATTCAGCGCCAGATTCCCGGTGCCCAGCACTGTAGCTGGCCTGTCTAGGCACTCAGCAGAAACATGCTGAATGAATGAACACGTGGCTGCAAACTGAAAGACAGATCCCAGGAGAAAGAGCTGGCATTCTTCTTGTTACCTATTGCCCTTTCCAGAGTAATAAAAGTAAGAGCTATGGCTATTGTTATTTATTGCCACCTCCGGGTCATGATTCCTCCATTCTCTGTAAAAGCCCCTGCTCCTTTTATGCTCCTTCCACTGGTCATTCCCCTATCCCCCTCCCACTGCTGACATCTCCTGGCCTCTGGCCACTGCCCTTCAGGCACTGAAGACTCGGGCACTGGCTCTGTCTCCCACTTCTACACCAGGACTTACCACAGCCCTGCACAGGCAATCAAACCCACCTTGGTCCTAAACCATCACAAACCTCTCTGAATTCCACATCTCCTTTAGCTCCTACCTCCCCCTCTTTGCCATCACCAAGAAAAACAATAATGATAACAACAAAAAGAGAATTGTGTCAGGAACTATTCGAAGCACTTTTTATATCAACTCATTTAATCCTCACAACAATCGTACGAACAAGGTACTGTTATTATTCTCATTTTACTGATTAAAAACTAAGCCACAGAGATAGTATATAATCGTTCGAGGTTACACAACTAATAAGCAGTGAAGCTGGAATCCAAACCCAGGTGGTCTGACCCAGAGACTAGCTCATCACCACTACCCCAGGGGGCCCCCTGGGTAAAAAAAACAAGTCTTAACCAAATCTCTTTCCACTCAGCTCCAAACCCGTACACATGGCTGCCTCTGTATATCAACAGATCCAACACCAACCTCTTCCACCTGCTCCTCCTCAGGGACTGGCCATCGCAGTCAGAACCTCAACATACGCTGCCTCATTTGGTCCCTTGACCACCCTAGGAGTTAGCTACTATTGCTATCCCCGTTTTACAGATAGGAAAACTAAAACACAGAGAGGGTAAGTCTTTTTCCCCCAAAACACACAGCCAGGAAGTGGCACAGCCAGCATGCATCTCTGGACCACCATGCCACACTACCCCCCGCCTCCAGGACCTTGCACATGCTCCTCACTCCCCAGCCCTGGAGGCTGATGCTCCATGTCATGCTTTGCTAATGCCCATGCCACCTGCTGAGTCAGCTCACTGTTGACATCCAAGAAGCCCCCCTTGATGCCCTCCCCAGCCCCTTCATCACTAGACTGGGTTAGATGCCCCTCCTCTGTATTGTCACAGCACCACCATCACCATGCCACTGTACTTATCCACTGCACTGAAAGGGCCCGTTAAGAACAGGTCGTGTTACTACTGTAACACGCAAGGCAAGTTGGCAAATGCCTGAACCAGAGCAGTGGGGGACAGGTAGGAAGGGGGAAGGAAATGATAGGGAGAAGAGAATCACAACAATTTTGGAACATGTATTAAAAGCCTCAAAAAACATGCACTCTTTGACTTAGTAATTCTACTTTTATGAAAGAAAAATGTTTAATCATACAGAAATAGTCTGTAATACATTAAACATACATTAAACATATGGAAATAGTCTGTAATACATTAAACATACAACATACATAATGTAAACATACATTATGTCTACAGATCATAGACATAAATGTAAGACCTAAAACTATAAAACTCTTAGAAGAAAATGTAAGAGTAAATCTTTGTGAGCTTGGATTAGGGAATGGTTTCTGAGACATGACTAAAAGTACAAGGAATAAAAGAAAAAATAGACTTCATCAGAATTGAAAACTTTTGAACATCTAAGGACACCATCAAAAAGTGAAGAAACCGGACTTCCCTGGTAGCGCAGTGATTAAGACTCCACCTGCCAATGCAGGGGACACAGGTTTCGAGCCCTGGTACGGGAAGATCCCACGTGCTGCGGAGCAACTAAGCCCGCGCGCCACAATTACTAAGCCTGCTCTCTAGAGCCCGCGTGCCACAACTACTGAAGCCCACGAACCTAGAGCCCATGCTCCGCAACAAGAGAAGCCACCGCAATGAGAAGCCCGCGCACCCCAATGAAGAGTAGCCTCCGCTCACCACAACTAGAGGAAGTCCACATGCAGCAACGAAGACCCAATGCAGCCAAAATAAATAAATAAATTTATTTTTTTTAAATGAAGAAACCCACGGAATGGGAGATAATTTTTGCAAATCATATATCTGATAAGGGGTTTGTATCCAGGATACATAAAAAAACTCTCACAATTCAAAAATAAAAAGACAAATAACCCAACTTTAAAATGGGCAAAGGATTTGAAGACATTTCTCCAAATAAGATGTACAAATGCCCAATAAGAACATGAAAAGGTGCTCAACATCACAGTCATTAGGGAAATGAAAATCAAAACCACGAGACAGCACATTATACCCACTAGGATGGCTATAATAAAAAGTCAGATAATACCAAGTGTTGATGAGGATATGGAGCATTCAGAACCCTCATACACTGCTGGTGAGAAAGCAAAGAAGGTGCATCTACTTTAGAAAGCAGTTTGGCAGTTCCTCAAAAAAAATTAAACATTGAGTTTCCATATGACCCAGCACTTCCACTCCTAGGTATATACCCAAGAGAACTGAAAACATATGTCCACACAAAAACCTGTACACGAATGTTCACTGCAGCATTATTCACGATAGCCAAAAAGTAGAAACAATCCAAATGCCTATCACCTGTAAATGGATGAAAAAAATGTGGTATATCCATTCAATGGAATATTATTTGGTCATAACAAGGAATGAAGCACTGCTACAACATGGATGAACCTTGAAAACATATGTTAAGTTAAGGAAGTCAAACACAAAGACCGTATATTGCATGATTCCATTTATATGAAATGTCCAGAATAGGCAAATCCACACAGTAGAAAGTAGATTAGTGGCTGCCAGGAGCTGGAGGGAGGGGGAAATGGGGAGAGACTGCTAATGGTTCAGGGCTTCTTTTGGAGGTGATGAAAATGCTCTGAAATTAGACAGTGGTGACAGTTGCACAATTTTGTAAATATACTAAAAATCAATGAATTGCACATTTTAAAAGGGTGAATTTTATGGTACGTGAATTGTATCTCAATAATGTTATTATTTTAAGAATTAACAGTAACACATTAAGCGAAAAAGGAAGCTGCAAAGAAGTAAGTACAACAGAATACCTATATACATACATACACACATACCTACACATACTTATGTATAGAAAAAATACATCAAATATTAATAGCAATTATTTCTGGGATCAGAGGCAATTTCTTTTTCATGATTTTTTTTTCTACTCACTTTCTAAAATCCCTATGTATCACTTTTGCAATGAGAGTTAAAATATTATTTTTTTTAAAAGGGTGGGGGGAGGTGTCCTGCAGAGTCAACAGCACTTGAGAAGTCAAAGAGATCATGGATACCCAGAAGCCCCTTGGCGAGGCAGAAGTATTCTTTTCAACCCTGGCACTTCTTGAGTACCCCACAAAACAATTTAATCCCACGGGCTCTCTGTCCTCTGGACTTTTCTCAACAAACAACACTGACACCAATAATACAAGAATTACAGATACATACTATATTGTACAACAGTTCAAGTTATAAAACTAAAGCATAAATTGGATTGTGTATATCCCAGGGGCATATGGGGAAGACAAAGGAAAGGGCTGACAAGATAAGACTCTGTGGAACAATATGTGCTTTTCTTCTGCAAGCCAGAACGAAAATACAAAGAACCTGTTTTCTTCTTAAAATACAAGGAATAAAAGGATCCTCAATTTCCTCTACTCCCAAGAAATACTTTCTAGAGTCTCACAGTTCCTATATTTAAACAAAATTACTTCATTTTAAATTTACTTTTTTTTTTTTTGGAGTAACAGCATAGGAGAGTAGCATGGTATCTAGGAGTGCATACTGTATAAAACCATACCTGGGTTCAAGTCTCTGGTTCTGCCACCAATAACTATGAAACAGACCTTGAGCTAGTTCTCTAAGCTTCAATTTCCTTATCTGTGAAATGGGGATAATAATACATAGGACTGAATAAGACAGTGACTACTGAGGGCTTAGCATGTTACCCTGGCACAAAGAAAGAGTTCAATGAATTGAAGTTATTATTACTTCATGAGGAATGCATGCTCACTGTAGAAAAAGCAGAAAATGAATATCTCATAAAATTGGAACCATACTGCTTTTGTAATCTGCTTTCTTCAATTTAGCAATATATTGTGAACATCTCTCCCTGTCGGTTTATATATCTCTACCCCATTCTTTTTAGTGGCTGCAGAGCAGCTATAGAATATTTCATAATTTATGGTGACCAAGCTCCCATTATTGGACATGATGTTGTTTCCAATCTTTTGCTGTTATAAAAATACTTTAATGGACACCTCTTTCTTCCTGCATGTCCTTGACTGTTTCCTAGAAATGGAACTGTATTCAGGCAGTACTTCCTGCTGGCAACTGAAATCTGCACGCACAGGCTTTGGAGTGAGGCTCCCACGTTGGAATCTGGGATAACTTGGGGCAAGATACTTCACCTCCCCTGAGCTTCTGTTCCTCATCTGTAAGACGGGATAAGAGTACTCCCTACTTCACAAGGTGGTCGTGAGAAGTAATAAAATCATAAGAGAGGTTCCTGGCAGGCCTGGCATGTGAGCCAGGCATGGTCAACAATGTAAGTGCAACAGAAACCACAGAGACCTCAGGCAAAGGAGGCCAGCAAAGGGTCCTTCACGTCTGGAGCTCAGATCCAGGGCCTAGCACGGTGCCTGGTATAAAGCAGACAAATTAGGAAGGGTTTTTATTAAAACCCTTGTATGAAAGAAAACATACCGTGATTAAAAAAATAAACAAAACTCTACTGTTTAAAAAAGAAAAGCACCTACGGGGTCCCCACAGACAAGAAGAGGGTCTAGTCCCAACCCTTCGCCCGGGCCTTTGAGGCCTCTCTGGTATGACAGCTCTTGAGATTTTCTCTCCGGCTCCTGAAAGCACCCGGCGGCCTGCCGCCAGGGCCCTGCTCTCTCGGGCCACTCTCAGTCACCCCAGTGCCCCTAGTTCTGCACTTCCTGCTGCTCCCCATCTACCTGTCAGCCCTCCCGCAGCTCCAGGTCCAGGTTGGGCCACTCTACTCCAGGAAGGCAGCTGACCCCTGGGGCCCACCATGGTTGTTTGGACTGTGGTCCACCCCAGACTGTTTCCCCGGTGCCAGGGAGAACTTCCTGGGGGTCAAGACAAGGTCTACATTTCTTTGACCCCGGCAGGCGCTCAGCAGAAGAGCAGACTGACAATTAAGCCTGGGCCTACAATAAACCTATCACTTCCCTTCTCTGTGACCCCCCCCCCCACCGAAGGCTTTCTTTGTACTCTAAGAGTGAGCCCCTTGTCCCAGCCTCATTAATTCTGTGAATCAATTATTTCTAAAAAATGTTTACTGAACATGAAAGCAACAGGGTGCCTTTAAGAAGGCCTGCTGGCCTGCCAGTGAGCTGCAGAGGGGCCCCAGGGCAGGGCTTGGCTGACCATTCTCTGGCTGGGAGGAGGGGCAGCACAGCCCTGGCCTGGGATGGCAGAGCAACTTGGGCCCGGCCCAAGTGCTGCCTAAACGACTCCCTTCAGCTCATTTGGCACTTCATCCTTGCCAGGCTCTGGCAACACTGAGCAAAACCTCCAGCAACACGACAGGGATCCCTGCTGTGGGAGCCCTGAGAACAGAACCTTCCCCAAGGAAATGAGATGAGAATACCCGACTCTCACTTAGGAGGGTGAGGGGATCACTGGTCAAAGAGGAGTGGGTGGGATGGCGGGAAATGCTAGGTCAAGGGATCAGCTTCAGCAAAGGACCAGGCAGACGACCCTCATTTGGCCCAGACAGCCACGGATACTTGCTGGTGGGAATCCCAGCAGAAGGACCCTGGGCTCTGAATGACCCCAGATCTGTAGCTGCCTTCCAGCTAACTGATGTGCCAGCAGAAGCTGCTCGCCTCTCTATCAACTCACAGCAATGCTGGGCTCTGTGGCTCTGATGCTCAATTATGGGGGAAAAGCAATTCCAGAAACCAAATATGACTGTCCTTCACACTTCTCCACCATTAAACAGTAATTGCAAAAGAGAGACAATCTCTGGACCCCCAAAGATTGTCTGTGAAGCCCTGTCAGCCTGGAGGGGAGCTCTCTGCAGACAGGAAGAAAACAGATTCAGGGGATCACAGTGCTGTCACTTCCTTCTGAGGGCCATACCGCCTTGAGGTCAGCTCTGGGCTATGCACTTTGAGAGGGAAAGGAATGAGAAACCAAAGCCAGTGCAGAGGAGCAATCAGAAGGATGAGGCTATTAGAACCACACCAGAGGAGGAACAACTGAAGGCCCTGGAGGTATTTCTCTTGGAGAAGAGAGATGAGCTTGAAAAGAGAGGAAGAGAGACTACCTTGCTCTGTGTTGCACCCACCACGACCTCCTAGCCCTGCGGTTACCACGTCTTTGTGAAACCCCCTGCTTCTAAGCCCTCAGCCCTCCCCAGAACCACAGCTCCTTGAAGGACTCTGTGTGTGAGTCACTTCTGAGGCACCAGCAACTAACCCATCGCCAGGACACAGCAAATGCTGAACTGAAAGCAGAAATGACAGGAAGGCCTACTGTGGCTCAAGAAAGGGAAGTGCTTTCTAACAATCCCAGTTGCCTCCAACAGGCCAGGATATTTGGGAGGAAGCATCCTGTCAGGGAAGGGTCTGCTAAATTATGGAGGACTTTGAATACCATGCTAAGGAATCTGGATTTGATTTATCCTGAGGGCAATAAGGAGCCACTGAAGGGTTTTATGTAGAACAGTGATAAGATCAAAGCTTTGCACTGGGAAGATGGTTGTGGTAGCAATAGAAGAGGCTGAGCTGCAGCTGGAGGTGTGAAGACGATGTGGAGTAAGGCAGGCAACACGTGCAGCTTAGGCTGGGGTGCATGTCAAGGCTCCTCTACCATGATTCCCAATCAGGGCCAAACTTTCCATTCTCTGGGCCCCCAATCTGACTCACACTGACAGGGACCCAGACCTGTTCTACAGGCTACTAATTTTGTGGAGCCTCCCACACATCTTTCTGTAATGATATGACTGTAGAGAGGAAAACAAAGCTAATCATTAAGCTCACTCTGTGCCAAGCATTATGCTGGGTCCTTCAGACAAATAATCTCAGTTGTGCAACCAATAACCCTAGGAGGGAGGTTACTATTGGTACCCCAGCTGTGCAGATGAGGAAACCGAAGTTCAGAGCTGGAAGCATGCCAAAGGTCATCCAGCTACTAAAGGGAGGAGTCAGGATTTGAGCAGACTTCTATTTCATGGCAGAGACGGCTCTGTAACCACTGCCAAGGAGAGTGCAGAGGAGGGAGGGATGAAGGCTCTGTGTCCTGGGCTTTTGCATGGACCCCGAGGAAAACAGTGGATGAAATATAATGGGTGGGACCCCTAACCACAACTGCCGAAGAAAGGCTAGCAGTGGGAAGCCCGACCCCAAACAAAAGAATCAGGAGGGCCTTCAGCTACCAGGAGAGAAGCGAAGGTACGGGCCTGGGAACTCCGACTAAAGAGACAGAAAGAAGGGCCCCAGCCTACGGGGTTAGGGGTCGGGTAGACGCCGCGAAGGGGCGGGGCTCGGACACCAAGAGCACTCTGGGGGAGGGGCTTACTAGGGGGCGGGGCTCTCTGGACCCGACTAAGTCTAGGACCTGCGGTGAGGGGGACCCCCCCGTGAGGGGGTGGGCCGCGAGAGGACAGGGCCGCAAGAGGGGCGGGGCCACAGCTGCGCTTGAGACCCACAGACTCCTTAGGTCACCTCCCCACGACTGGACCCAACCCTCATTCCATACCCCGGCTCCGGCAGGGCTGATCCGGGATCTCGATGGTGTAGTCCAGCTGGGCCGAGGCCATGATGAAGGCGCCAGCCCTCAGCTCGGGCCTCCGGCCGGAACTCTCGCTCATGTTCCCGCACCTCACCCGGGGCCTCCTGGGCACCGCCCAATCACCACCCACCTCCCTCGACGCTACCCAATCCCTGAGCCGCGCTCTGTGACCTCCCGCCTTAGCAACCAGCGAGTCTCTCTCGGGGCCTCACGCAGCACCCTGCTAGCTCGGCCCTAGCAACCATGCCCCGCCCCGCTCTATCCCTGGCCCTCAGCCATTGGCTGACTCGCTTGATCTGGGTCAGGTATTGGCCAGCCAAGACGCCGGTCAGGAAGAGTCCCCACCCTCCTGTGTAGGTAAGAGGGTCTGCGGGAGAGTTGCTGTGTTCTGGGGTCGGGGAGGGTTTTCCTTCCTAAACCGTGTCTTATCGTACCGGGTGGACAGCAGTGCCCTTTGACTTACATCACCTAGCTATCTCTACTACCCTCTACCAGCCGCAGCTCCGAGGGCTGGAGGTAGAAAACCGCACAAAACGACCACAGGAATGCGTGCCAGCCCATCCTCCACCCAGCTGGTCGAGGAATATTCTGACTGGTGAGATGGGGAGGATGCAAAGGAGGTGCTATTTTCTAGCGAATACTTTAGAGAATGCCCTGTTCGTGCGGGACATAAAGGGGCTAGGGGGTACAGTTTTCTTAAATTTATCAACGCGCTTAAAAAATATTTACTGACCACCTGTTACATAGGTGGACTCTAGTGAGGATTAAGTTTTTGGCTCTGACTTCCGTAAGTCTTAAAAGGAGAGGGAAAGAAATCATGCATGAGCCAACTGCAATACTGTGCAAGGGATAAGTACTACAAGAAGAGTAGGCCCTAAGGATTTTAGGAGCTCAGAATTAGAAGGGGCATTTATGGCAGTGCTGATGGCTCTTGAGCTGGGTTTTGAAAGACTTGTGGAGACTTGAGACCTTACAGGGCTCAAAGAGAGGAAAGTGAGGGCTTCCCTGGTGCCGCAGTGGTTAAGAATCCGCCTGCTAATGCAGGGGACACGGGTCCGAGCCCTGGTCGGGGAAGATGCCACATGCCGCAGAGCAACAAAGCCCATGAGCCACAACTACTGAGCCTGCACTCTAGAGCTTGTGAGTCACAACTACTGAAGCCCGCGTGCCTAGAGCCTGTGCTCCACAACAAGAGAAGCCACCCAATGAGAAGCCCACTCACTGCAACGAAGAGTAACCCCCGCTCGCCACAGCTAGAGAAAGCCCACGTGCAGCAACAAAGGCCCAACGCAGGCAAAAATAAATAAATAAATTTATAAAAAGAGAGGAAAGTGAGGGGTCGGTGCCAGGAATTATGAGCATTTCCTGGCCAGAGGAGAGACTAATGGGAGAGCAACCTTGGAGGAACAGGTAGGCCCAGATTCTGGAGGGTCTTTGATACCACGCTCAGCTCTGAACTTATGGGTAGATCTTACTGATGGAAAAAATTTCCAATGCAGTTTACACCAATGAGCACAAGAGCTTAGATTTTATCCTAAGGACAATGGGGAGGCTGCAGGGCTTTAAGTGGAAGAGTAACAATCAGATATGTGTTTTAGAAAGATCAATGAAGAGAATGGATTGGGGACTGGGAGAAGGAGGGAGACCAGTTTTGGAAGTTGTTTTAGTAATGGGGAAGGATTATGGTGGCCTGAAACATGGAGAGGTAACAGGATTGAAGAAAAGGGGATGGATTCCTTAGACACTTAGGAGTTTAAAAGAACTTGGTGACTGGTTGGACATGGGGTGAGTAGGAAAAATGAAGAATGACTTCTAAAGTCCTGCTTTGGGCAAACAGAAAGGAGAGTTCTTAGGAGAGGGTCAGTTCTGGGCATGGTGAGTTTGAGGTGCCAGTGGGACATCCAAGTGGAGGTGTCCAAGAGGCAGCTGAGTATGCCTGACTGGAGTTTGCAAGATAAGTCTAAACTGGAAATTAAAATGTGCAGTCTGTTGTGCCTTATATGGCAGCCACATGAGTGGATTGATTTGTTGGGCTTGCCCAGGGAGTATGTGTAGAGTAAGAAGAGAAGAGGGCCTAGGACAGAGCCCTGAGAAGCACCTACATTTGAGGTTCTGCAAAAGTAATTGAGATGAAGTGTCCACAGTGGTTAATTAATCAGTAGTAGAACATGGTTTCCCAGAAACCAGGGGAGGAAAGTGTTGAAGGCTGATGACAAATCAAGTAAAATAAGGTCTAAAAAAAATCCACTGGCTTTAGAAACAAGGAAGTGGTTGTAAAGGCAGTTTCAGTGGCGTGGTGGGAGCTGAGGTCGAATTACAGTGAGTCGAGAAGTGGGTGGGAAGGTGAGGAAGTGAAGACTACACTTTTAAGAAGTTTGGCTCTTTAAGAGGCAAAAAGAGAGAAGAAAATAGCTGGAAGGAGAGGCAGGTTTTTATTCAGATGGGAGAAATGCTGTTGGCATGGATCCAGCAAAGAGAAAAAGATAATATTATAGGGAAAAAGAGATGACAGAGAGTGGCGCCCCCAGAAAAAGAATAAGGTAGGGCAACAGTCCCCAACCTTTTTGGCATCAGGGACCGGTTTGGTGGAAGACAGTTTTTTCACGGATGGGGCAGAGGAGAGGATGGTTCAGGCGGTAACGCGAGCAGTGGGGAGCCATGGGAGCGGCAGATGAAGATTCGCTCCCTTGCCCGCCGCCCACCTCCTGCTGTGCGGCCCGGTTCCTAACAGGCCATGGACTGCTACCGGTCAGCGGCCTGGGGGTTGGGGACTCCTGAGTAGGGGATCCAAAACATTAGTGGAGAAGTTCACTTAGAGGGACATTTGCACTGTGACAGAAAGGCATGTGAGATTAGTACATTAGTAGATTTGGTGGCAGGAACCTGAGAGAATTCTTGTATGGTGGTTCCTACTTTTTCTGTGGAATAGGGACATGGTATCAGCCAGGGAGAAAGGGATTGGAGATGATTTACAAGATTTGAGACCAGCAGAGTAGGATTGAAATAGCTGCAGTGGAGAATGGGAGCAAGATGACCGAGGTAGCATACAGCTTTCCGGGCAGTTAGAGCCCTATTGAGGTTGGTGACCATTATTTTGTAGCAGCAGCAGTCTGCATGGTTGTGTGCTATGTATTTTTCCCCCAACAATATTCAGCCATCTACTGGTGGCTGCAGAGAGGTGAATTGAGTTGATCCAGGTTTGAATTTTATCAGGTGGATGAAATGGAAGGACAAAGGACAAGGAGGTTGAGGATCCTGGCAAAAGAGTGGTTGAGATGGTGGATCTTAGACCTAAACTGCATAAGGGAGAGTAAAAGTGTTACGGGCTGGAGGTCCCAATGAAGTCAGAGAACCCATATCTTGGAAACAGTTGAATGAGAGAGTTATGATGAGAAAGTGGAGTAATGAAGTTTGAGTAGTTTCAAGTGATGACAGGGTCCAGGGTATGACCATGGTAGCAGGTGGCCAAAGTGGAATACAGAAGACAGCCAAGATGTTGACATGGCCATTGAAATCCCCCCAGATGATGGCAGGACCTGAGGAAGGAAAAGGGAAGAGGATGCTTGTGAGCCAGCTACCAGTAAAGCAGGTTGTTCTGGAGTCTGTAGATGACAGCAAGAGGAGGGGCAAAGGTCAATACAGCTGAATGGCATATGACCCTAAAGTAGCAAGGGTTTTTACAAAGAGCAGGTAGAATAGGAACTGAATTGAACTTTGGTGGGGAGACATTAGCCCCTCTCCCAGTCCTGAGATCCCTTGGGTTTAAGAGTATAAGCAGCTTCCTCCAGGGTCGACTATGCAGAAGTGGCGCCCTGAGGAAGAGCCAGCTTCCAGGGCAGGCTGGAGGTGGGCAGAGCGAGTGTGGAGCCGCTAAGTGTGGAGGAGACTTTGCTGATCAGAAACAAAAGTTTTCCAGGGAAGAGTAAGAAGGTTGGGAAGGGAAGGAAGGGCAGGCAATCAGGTCAAGGAAGATGAAGCATAGAGCAATGAAGGGGTGAGGAGAACGTGGGCAGAGAGACTCTGGTTGACCTAGAGAGTTACATTTTGTGGGGAGGGCATGAAGCCAGGCCTGTGGAGTGGAGCTGGGGGCAGAAGTGAGTCTGGGGAGAGGAAAAGGGGGTCCGTGGGTAGAGAATGAGGGTAGGTCTGGGAAGCTGGTGACGGCAGTAGGTTTTGCAGGAAGGAGATGGGGGAAATGGTCTATGGAAACAGGGTGGAGGGAATGGTGGCTGGCTGTGGGGAAGAGATGGGGCAGATGGAGTCTGTGAAGAGGGTATGAGTGGGGAGCAGAAGGAAGGGCGTCTATGAGAAGAAAGTGACAAATTGTGTTGCATTTGGCCCTGAGGTGGAAGTAAAGGCCAGGACACCCTCTTTGGCTGGGCGTGAAGTTGAAAGGAGAATGTTTCTGTCTCTGTCTCTGTCTCTTCTCCCTCTCTCTCTGAATGAGGAGCTGAGAGTAAAGAGTCGGGTTGGGAGAAGGCCTCTGTCCCATTGTGCACGTGGAACCCACAGGAACAGGAGACAGTGACTGCCTTATCTCCGAGGCCATGTGGGGACAAGGAGCCAGGCTGGCAGCCCATGCCCTGGAGGCTTCTTGCTTTTAGAAATGTGTCTTTTGATGTAGGAGGAAAAAAGCCCTCTGAGAAATTTTATTTAGAAATGAAACCTAGTGACCTATTGATTTTTTTTTTTTTTTTTTTTTTTTTTTTTGCGGTACGTGGGCCTCTCACTGTTGTGGCCTCTCCCGTTGCGGAGCACAGGCTCAGCGGCCATGGCTCACGGGCCCAGCCGCTCCGCGGCATGTGGGATCTTCCCGGACCAGGGCACTAACCCGTGTCCCCTGCATTGGCAGGCAGACTCTCAACCACTGCACCACCAGGGAAGCCCTGATTTTTAATACCTCTTCTCACTTGTTGCTAAGGACCTTTGACTTAGTACAAGAGCCGAGGGTTTTGAGATTTCTGTGATTTTCGTTTCCGGGCACGAAGAAGAACCGTTTGGCTGCTATAGAAATGATTTATGGATGAGTCCAGATTTATTAATCACCTCTGAAGATGGAGAGGAAATTAAAAACAAAGAGTCCACTCTGGGCTGAAGACAAAGTAGGTTTGTCGTCCTTGCAGAAGACCTTGCCAAGGTTAGAAGGCCACAAACAAACCAATTTGGACCGAGGTTCCTAATCCAGATTTTAATTTCATGTGCTTTGATTTTTTCAGACCATTTTCTCTCCAAGGTAAAATAATGACCATTTTAATTGGCTGCCACTTACAGAGAGTTTCCAATAAGCATGATGGCATACGTATATTTTTCTCTGGCATTCTAGGTGTGCTCTGGTTCTTACGATCAAGCTGGTGAAACTGACTTTTACTGCGTGCTGCATGCCATGATCAGTTGACTATAAATTAAATCCTCTTTTCCAAAAGCCATTATCCATTAGTGCTAATTTGTTTGCTTCTCATTTCCACTGATCATTAGAGTCTCTGGTTGTGAGCACCAAATTGGAAATGATTTCGTTGACATTTCAAAAAATTTTCTTGAATGCCATTTGGCTGCAGCTAAAGAACATTATGGTTTGCAGAGGAACAGTTCACTCCAATTACAATTTAACTGACCGTTCATGGCACTGAATCCCTGTCCTTAGTGTCCAAAGATGACACCGCTGCTGACATTGCTATTTCCTGTCAGCTGTAAAATGCCTCATAGACTATGCACTGGCCTTCTTGGATGGAGACTCTGCCACTCTGCACATGGCAGCTTTGGGAAGTTGGTAGTTTTATGGACCTACATATCATGAACATTCAGATATAACCATCTAAACGGGAGCTGGCTGATTTCTTTACTCATTCACCAGCGAGCATTTATTAAACATCTGTTTTGTGCCAGGCATTAGGCAGGCCCTGGGGACATAGAGACAGGGAGGACCAACCCCTGCCCTTGAGGAACTCACACTCTAGTGGGAGGGACGGTGAAGTTTTACAGCATAGCAGGAGAAGAGGTGGCATAAGTGGGACCACAGACCTGAGAACACCTAGCTGTCTTGGGGAATTAGCCAAAGGGCAAAAAGGAGGCTGGCCATTCCTGATGGCAGAGCAGGGTTGAGATACAAGTGGGCCCTGGAAGGGCCTGGGGAGTTGAGAAGTTGGTGTCTGCTGCAACGTGGAAGTCACTGCAGATGAGGCTAGGCTGGGGTCAAGTTTTGTAGGATCTTGTATGCCACATTGAGTTCAGACTTTATCCTGTAGGCCAGAAGGAGAAATTTGGGGGTGAATAAGGGAGAAAGTGTAGAAGCTTGAGGGAAAGGCTTTGTTTATGTATTTGTTGGGGTCGACAGAGATCGAGCAAGTTTAAGAGGAGTCAGAGGAGATGGAGAGATTGAAGATAGAGGGGCAGAATCTAGTGCACACAGAAAGGCTGCGTGCCCATGTGGTGAGGTTAAGAATAGAGGGAGAGGACTTCCCTGGTGGCGCAGTGGTTAAGAATACGCCTGCTAATGCAGGGGACACGAGTTCAAGCCCTGGCCCAGGAAGATCCCACATGCCGCGAAGCAACTAAGCCCATGCGCCACAACTACTGAGCCTGCGCTCTAGAGCCCATGAGCCACAACTGCTGAAGCCTGCATGCCACAACTACTGAAGCCCCCATGCCTAGAGCCAGTGCTCCGCAACAAGAGAAGCCACAGCAATGAGAAGCCCACGCACAGCAACGAAGACCCAACATAGCTAAAAAAAAAAAGAATAGAGGGAGAAGGAGTTCCCTGGTGGCCTAGTGGTTAGGATTCCAGGCTTTCACTGCCGTGGCCCAGGTTCAATCCCTGGTCGGGGAACTGAGATCCCACAAACCACGTGGCACAGCCCCCACCAAAAAAATGGAGGGAGAGAAGGGAGTTGCTCCTGATGGGCCCTGTTTTCTCTGTGAAGTAGGAAGCAAGGTTATCTGGGCATCCTCGCTGATTCCTCCCCCTTTCATCCTCCACAGTCAGACAGTCACCAGGTCCTGTCGCTCCTTCCTGTGTGGCGTTTCTACTTCTCTCCAACCCTAGTGTCATCAGCATCTTTTGCCGAGATTATGGGAACAGCTTCCTAACTGGTGCCCTGCCTCCAGTCTTGCCCCTTTCGGATCACCTTTCTACACTAAAGTCAAGATGCTATTCCTAGAACAAAGTCTTTTCTTGTCACTCTTGACTTAAAGCCCTTGACCTAAAATCCTCACGTTGCCCTCAGGGTAAAGTGCTGACCCTGCAGCAGAGCATCAAGGGCCCCTTGTTCTCTGGCCTCCACCCATTTTCCCAGCCTCGTCTCTTGCCGCTTCCATCCTCATACTGTACTCCAGCCACTCTGAACAATCTCAGCAATGAAAATAAGAACTAAGCTTTATTGAGGGTTTCCTATATGTTAGGCAGTTTGTTGACCCTTATGAGGGTCATAACACCTCATAATACCTTATGAGGTATTATTATCCCCTCTTCTCAGGTAAGAGAACTGAAGCCTGGAGAGGTTAAGTAATTTGCATAAGGTCACACAGCCGGGAGGTGGAAGATCACCCAGCTCCAGTGTCTGTGTTCCTAACCGCTACGCCACACTGCCTTGCACTCGCGATTCTTTAAATATACCTTACACTCGCGCGCTTCTGAGCCTCCGCGTGTTTTATTCCCTCTACCTGGAGTACAGCTTCCTCACCTCTTCACCTGGCTAGCTGCAGATGCCTTTCAGCCTGGATGGCATCTCCTCTGGAAATTTTCCATAGCAGCCCACACCCCAGCTAAGGCTGGGTTAGGTGTCCCTCGCTCACATGCCCAAAGTATCCTGTGCTTGCCCCATCCTAGCGCTTACCACACTATTGGACTTAAAATGGTTTATTTACAGGGTTCTATGCCACCCCCAAACTGCATACCCCTTGAGGGAAGGAACTCTGTTTGGTTCTCACAATTATCCCTAGAGGCCTAACCCAAGGATGGGACACACTTGTCTCTCAGTATTTGTTGACTTTCACGTTGAGTGGAATTGCTGATAGTAAGGTTGGCAGTGGGGCAGAGGGACTCCTAGTCAGGTCTGAGACAATTTACGTACAATGTGACAGGCACTGGAAACTGAAAGATGAGATGGCAGGAGGCAGCAGCCAGGGATACAGGCTGTCAAAGAGAAGATGTCAGGGTGGAGAGGCATCAGAGAAGAAAGCCTTTTGAGCAGGAGGGATGGTCAGTGATTTTAGTTGTTGCAGCAACAGAACAAGTAAACAAAGGACTAAGGTGTCCTCATTGACCTGGACAATTAGGAGGTTATCAGAGACATGGCTGAATGTGCAAGCAAGTGAAGGGGGAGTGCAGAGAAGCAGAACTGCAGTGGGTTGAGGAGACACTGGTCCGTGGAGGATCAGAAAAGAGTGTGTAGACTGTTTTTAAGAAGCTTTTCTGTGAAGGGCAAAAACCAGAAAGGTGACTGCAGGGGGACAAGAGGGTGAGGTAAGTGGTTTTTGTTTTCATTTTTGCTTATTTTTGTTTTAGGATAGGCAAGAATTAAGTAAGTTAACAAGAAAAAATGCCTAATTAAAGAGAGCAGTTGAGGATCCAGGGGAAGAGGGAGTAGTGGATGGAGTGAGGGCTCTAAGGAGGCAGGATGGGTGGGTGTAGAGCTCTGGTAAAGGAGTAAAGAAGGAAAAGAGAGGGATGGGTATGGATACCATAACATGGGAAGAATGAAGAGATTGTGAGGACGTTTTTGCCTAATGGCCTATAACTTTTTTGTGAAGCCCAAGAGTAGATCTCCTGAGAACAGATGGAAGAGGTGGGAGGGTAAGGAGCTCGGAATTGTAGACTTCCCAGGCTATTCACAAAGTTTAGGCTATGGACCATGAGTGTGGATGCTGGATTGGATGGAGGTCACCAGAGTCCAGATTTTGTGGCTCTCCTACAAGCCCCAGCAGACCTTGGGATTTACCCCCATAAGAGCACTTTACACTTTTCAGTAAAAATCATCTGGTTCCCTTTCTCTCTACCCCACCAGTTTGTAAGCACCTTTTTTTTTTTTTAACATCTTTACTGGAGTATAATTGCTTTACAATGGTGTGTTGGTTTCTGCTTTATAACAAAGTGAATCAGCTATACATATACATATGTCCCCATATCTCCTCCCTCTTGCGTCTCCCTCCCACCCTCCCTATCCCACCCCTCTAGGTGGTCACAAAGCACTGAGCTGATCTCCCTGTTCTATGTGGCTGCTTCCCACTAGCCATCTATTTTACATTTGGCCACTCCATGCCACTCTCTCACTTCGTCCCGCTTACCCTTCCCCTTCGCCATGTCCGCAAGTCCATTCTCTACATCTGCGTCTTTATTCCTGTCCTGCCCCTAGGTTGTTCAGAACCTATTTTTTTTTTTAGATTACATACATATATATGCGTTAGCATACAGTATTTGTTTTTCTCTTTCTGACTTACTTCACTCTGTGTGACAGTCTCTAGGTCCATCCACCTCACTACAAATAACTCGTTTCTTTTTACAGCTGAGTATATATGTGCCACATCTTCTTTATCCTGTCGTCTGTCGATGTACACTTAGGTTGCTTCCATGTCCTGGCTATCGTAAATAGAGCTGCAATGAACATTGTGGTACATGACTCTTTTTGAATTATGGTTTTCTCAGGGTTGTAAGCACCTTGAGGGCAAAAAATATATTTGTTATGTTGACCAATGCCAGTCCCAGTGCTTGGCTAGGAGTGGCACCCAGGACATCTGTTTAATTAATTACTGTGTGAGATTAAGGAAATTAAAATGCTCATTATGAGCACAGTGTGTTGGATGTCAATTTAAGTAACACTTGTTGAATATCCATGATGTGCCAGGGACGATGCTAGCCAGAATTACGAAGATGGAACAGGTTGATGCTGAAATTGCCTAGCAGCTCATGGGTAAACAGGAGGACTTGGGTGCAAGTGGGTATGGCAAGTAAATCAGCACTGGGGCAAGGGAGACGGGGAAGGACAGGACGCCTGACCTCAGAGGAAAAGAAATGATTGAGAAACAGTATGAGGACTTTATTATTTTTTTATGAATTTATTTATTTTTGGCTGTGTTGAGTCTTTGTTGCTGTGTGCGGGCGTTCTCTAGTTGCGGCGAGCGGGGGCTACTCTTCATTGCAGTGCACGGGCTTCTCATTGAGGTGGCTTCTCTTGTTGCGGAGCACGGGCTCTAGGCGCGCGGGCTTCAGTAGTTGTGGCTCGAGGGCTCTAGAGCGCAGGCTCAGTAGTTGTGGCGCACGGGCTTAGTTGCTCCATGGCATGTGGGATCTTCCTGGACCTGGGCTCGAATCCATGTCCCCGGCATTGGCAGGCAGATTCTTAACCACTGCGCCACCAGGGAAGTCCCAGCAGTATGAGAACGTTAGAGAATGGTGTGTGAAGCATGGGGAAGCTGGCAGCCTCCCCTTAGTTCCTACTGGAAGCAGTGACATGGGGGGCGGGGTAGGGGGAACAGACTCATAGTTAAGGTGCAGCAAAACTTAGATGGAAGACGTTCTTCGGCCTGAATGAAGAGGGGTAATGGGGAGCAACAGGAGAGTTTTAAGCAGGGAAATATGCCCAATTTGCATTTTTTAAAGAATCTCACATCACTACCTGGAGAATATAGCCAATATTTTGTAATAACTGTAAATGGAGTGTATCCTTTAAAAATTGTATAGAAAATAAAGCGCATTTTATTTTAATGATATAAAAAGAAGACTGTCGCATCACTGTGGAGATTAGGTTGGGGTAAACCCGAAGATCAGTTAGGAGGCTGCTGCAGCAATCCACGTGAGGCATGGGGGTAAACTACAACAGTGGCAGTGGAGATGAAGCTAAATAGACTGATCTGAGGGAGATTTAGGTGGTATAACTGGCAGAACCTGGCAGCAGATTGGATGAGGAGGGCAAGGGAGGGGAATACGTCAACATAGCTCTTGAGTGACTAGGAGAGTGGTAACAGTCACTGAAATAGGACCAACATAGGGAAAGGAGCAGGGGTGAGGGCTTGATGAATTCAGTTTGGGACTTATGGATTTGAAGAGTGTGAAACCTACCAAGGAAGGCGTCTGTGGTCATTTAATCATATTCTCAGCCTGGGAGGGAGGCCCAGGCTGAAAATATGGATTTGGGAGTCATAAAGCCTACGAAGGTAACATGAACTCTTGAAAGTGGTACGTTTCCCCCCTTTTCCCAGTTTTCTTTCTTTAATTCTTTTTAAAACTGTACTTATTAGGTTTTAGGGTTTTTTTTTTCAATCATCATCAAATCTTATTTTGAAGAAAAGTTGAGATTAAAATAAATATGTGGCTGTAGTCTCTTGATTAAACATGGCTGCCCCCCTGTATTTCCCCCTACCTCTCAAAACCTTGCTGACTTAACACTAAAGAAATATAAAAGGTATTAAGTTACGAAAGCTCAGAGAAGGAAGCAACAGCAGATGAAAGTCAACAGATATATGGAAGTAGAAGGCAGGTGGGGGAGTGTTACCTGGCTTGAAACATCCTAAGAAGTTCCAGACCAGCTGTCAACCAGGGGAGATTACCAACAAGAAGCAAATCAGTTAACCCAGCTTAATCTCCAAGACGCTTAATGCCTTGGAAGCATGAGTTACTCCAGAAGGTCAGCAGTGAGGTACAGGGCTAATAAACATGGGGGCTTGGCTGGAGTCTGCGTGCAGAGCACTTTGCTGCGGCCCCAGAGCTCTGCTCTCAAAAGCCAAACGGCTACTCTAAACTCTTGCCGCATAAGGAGGAACTCTGGAGGCCTCCATACTCAGGGACTTCAGGCAGGGTTTGAAGGGCAGGGATGAGATACAGGGTGGAAAACTGAGGGATGGAGGGAAGATTTACACACTACATGGTGGCAGCCCTAGTCCCTCCCCCACCCCACCCCCAGGATGCCAGCAGCCAGGCGCTTAGCACCCCTACCCTCTCATCCTCCCTGGGAAAGTAGAAAACTCTTCTCCAGAGGCCCTGAGAACCCCAGGTGGGGAAAAAAGAAAAAAAAAAAAAAACCCTCCACTGACTGACATTTGTGAGTTTCTCAATGAAAAGTCTAGTTGTTGCCTGTTAAAGAAATTTTCAAAAACTGAAGGGCACAGGATGGAAGGCTTAGTATAATAACTGAAAAAGACCTGCACCAAGGCATATCATCATACAATTTCAGAAAAGGTTTTCAAAGCATCAAGAGTGAAAAAACAAGCCACAGACAAAGGCACAGAAATCAGAATGATGTCAGATTTCTCAAAAGCAACCCTGGGATGCTCAATCGAGGGAAGCTTGTTTTAACGTGGAATTACACACCCAACCAATCTGACATGAGGTCAGAATACTTTCAGATTTTCAAGAACACAGAAAAAAATTCATTTCTTAGGAAGCTACTGGAGAATGTGATTCAACAAAATGAGAGTAAACCAAAGAGGACGAGGTGGATCCAGGAAATAGGGCAATAGCGAAGACAGGCAAAAGGAAATCCCAGGACAACATTTGTACGCCAAGCTTAGCAAGCAGCCAGTCCAAACTGGAGCAGAAAGACAGAGGGCCTTGGGACAGAGTTCTCCAGGGAGAAGATGAGACTGATCAGTTAGGGGTTGAACATTCAGAAAGATCATTGCTATGTGTTTGGAATATTTGGAAGAAAACAGCTCTAGTACTTAGAAAATTAAACAACTGAAAAAAGAAACAATTATTAACTCCAGGTAAAACCAACTTGTAAGAGAAGGAAAACGTAATAGTAGTTTACAGCTTGAATGAACAGTGTTTATTTACTTGGTCAATAATGTAAACACTAACTATTGATTTAACTATAAATTGTGGAAAACTATATTGTGAGAATGAGGGAAGAAAAATGGGGGTTAGAGGGTGCAAGAGAGCTAATTCCTCAGAATTAGAAATAAATAGTGCCTAAAATTGCCAAACCAAATAATAGTAATGTATTAGTTTGCTAGGGCTGCCATGACAAAGTGGCACAGACCAGATGGCTTAAACAACAGAAATTTATTATCTCACAGTTCTGTACCTCTGATAAAGGTGTCCAAGATCAAGGTGTCACAGGATTGGTTTCTTCTGAGGCCTCTCTCCTTTGCTTGCAGATGGCCACCTTCTGGTGTCTTCAGATGGCCTTCCCTCTTTATGTGTCTGTGTCCTAATCTCCACTTATAAGGATACCAGTTATGTTGGATTAGGGCCCACCCCGATGACTTCATTTTAACTTAATTACCTCTTTAAAGGCCCTATCTCTAAATAGAGTCACATTCTGAGGCACTGGGGATTAGGGCTTGAACATATAGATTTGTTGAATTCAGCCCATAGCAAGTAGTATAAACTCATTATTTGGACAAATAGAAGTAACACCAGAAGAAATAGCCAAAAGAGTTGAAAGTGGTTGCCTCTGGAGTGAGACGGAGGATGGAAAAGGGGGAGGCAGGTACTATTGCTCTTTTACTTTGTCAGGTGGGCAGTGGGGCCTTGAACCCAGTCTGACTCTAAATCTCATGTTCTTCCCCACTGCTACGAGATTTGGAGCTCCTCCAGGCCAGGGCAGTGCGGTGCGCCTCTTCACACCTCCCTCAGCACCTTGCACAGTGCTTTACTATGTATGTACGACTTACAGCTGTATCACTATGACTTTAAAGCTGCCATTTGTCAGTTTTCTTTTCCTGTTTAAAAAAAAAAAGCTGATGGGGAAGACAGATCCAAGGAAACCTCGAGGGGCCATAATATGGAGCGTCCAGCTGAAAGTTTCCCACCCTTGGTGTTCTAGAATCGTTGGGTGCATCTCTGATAGCACTTTGAGTTTTGATCCTAGAAACGGTCCATCCACGGCAGGGGAGGGGCACAGGCTGCTTTCCTGCTGTTGGTGGTGTATCAACCCCTCCTTCCTGGGGTCTAGAACAGCCACTCATCCCCATTTTCTTGAGTCCAGTTTGGCCGTTAAAGGTGGCCATGGCCTCTGTAAGTTATTCTCAGACTTAGGGCTGTAATGTCATTCACAATGATTGATGCCTGATCCCATGAGGGCTTTTGGTCATTTCTGTGTTTCAGTTGATCCACAGTTATTCACCTGGCTGTTAAGGCTGACAGGACATTGTAGCTGGCTCCATCCCTGAGGCTACGTGGACGCCCTTCCTGGGAGCACATACCCGGTGTCCTCCGGGGAGCAGTGGAGGTTGGTGTGTACGTCTGTCTGTCTTAGCATGCCTCAATTGCTTCCTGGTAAAATTCTGAGAGTTGGGCCCCATCAATATCTCAAATGTGAGGAAACGTTAACTTAGAATCAGTTTTAAGATGTTTCAGACTGTAAAGTCCTTTTAACTATATCTCTGGCGAAGATGTAGAAGTACTTCATGGGACTGTAAATTTCACGTTGAACAGTCTTCGTGAAATACACCTCTCCCCTACACACAAGCTGTTTTCTCCATGTCAATCGTGGCCCTGCAAGTAATGTTTCACAAATATTCTGTAAAGCACAGAAAACCCCATGATAATGTGAAATATGACTTTCACTTGTCTGTTAGAAGAATCACACATGCCTCTCTCCCATCAGCACTAACATTTGTTATGGATAATAACACTTTCCATCACAACTGTTTTTGGAAAGCGGGTTTATTTTAAGCCTTCCCTCCCCCACTGAAAACACTCTCCCAAGGACACAGATTCCTACAAACCACAGCCCGTTAATCTAACTATGGAATGAGAACGTTTTCTTCCCACTAACTTTGTTTAAAAGTTGTTTTTACGAGAGTTAGTCTAAAGGCCACAGGTACAAGATTAAGGAGCGTTTTACCTTTCTGGCTGATTGGCGTAGGAGGGGCCTGGGTCTTTAAGGCCCAGTCTCTGATGTTGTGTGAGGTGAGGGCTGAGAGAGGCCATGGTTTTAGGCAGCATCTGCATTTCACCTGGAGGCTGTGGTCCTTTTAGTTGCGGGCACCAGCAGAGAAGCCAAAGAGCTAAAGATTTATATTGTATATTCTTAATTCCATGACAACACAGCTGGATCCTCCCTGTTCAAGTAGCAGGTGACCAGTCCTAGAGGTGTATTTTGAACGTCACTACATCCATGAGGGTGACAGAGGCTCACCTTGCCTCCAGATGATTGATGGAAAAGCAAAACTCACAGAGTAACTACAGGCCTTGCCTGGTTCTGAATACTTTGGTAACCTGTCTGTTTTCCCTCCTCTGTAGCCAACTTGAGGACTCACTGATCATGACTTCTATCAAGGAGCAGGCAGCAATTAGCCGGCTCTTGAGTTTTTTACAGGATTGGGACAATGCTGGCAAAGTCGCAAGGAGTCACATCCTCAACAATTTCATTGAAACCAACCAAGGCAAGACTGCCCCTGAGCTGGAACAGGAGTTTTCCCAGGGAGCCAGCTTGTTCCTGGTCCGCTTGACCACCTGGCTTAGACTTACGTATCCTTTGCTGAACAGGAAAACAAACAGGCAATCTTCAAAAGAGAAAAGGAACAAAGATAGTCGAGGGAGCTCTTCTCCTGATTCTCAGTCAGATTTTAGAGCAGGACATCTAGTGATCAAAATACCATCCCTGAAGTCAAGAACTCCCTCAGCGTCCCGTCTTCCCAGTCTATAAAGATATCCTCATTCTCACTGCTAACCTCTCTTGCTCCCATCAGAGTTGAAGTGGGTGTTCCTTGTCTAGGACTAATACTCTGTGTTCTGCTTGAATCCCCTCCCATCTCCCCAAGGACTTTATTCGTTCTCTCCTGTAGCCTTCACTTCTGCCTCATTACCAGCTTTTTCATCAGCATTTATGTATGCTCAAATCTCTTCCACCTTAAGATTTTAATTCAATCCTTGTCTGGAACCTATATTCCACCTTGCTTCTGCCCTTCGTGCTGAAGCCTGTTGAAAAGGCTGTTGAACTTCCCCGCCTCCCTTTCTCCTGCACCCACTGCAGCCTGACTTCCATCCCCTCCACTCCACTGACACAGGTCTTGCCAAGGTTACCAGTGCTTTTCTAATTGTGAAACCCAGTGACCACATCCTCAGACCTTATACAGGACCTCTCAGTGGCGTTTGTCAGCCAACCATTCCCACTTCTCAAAACATTCTTCCCTGAAACTAATGTAATGTTTATGTCAATTTTACCTCAATAAAAAGAGAGAGAGAGAGAGAAGGAAAGCAAAAAGAAGCACATATAGACCATATCACCACACACACACACACACACACACACACACACACACACACACACTCACACACACTCACACACACACACTTCCTGTGGTTTCTGATACCGGTTCTCTTGATTTTCTCCTTTCTTTCTGTCCATCCTTCTCCTCTTCAGCCATGCCTTAAATGTTGGTGTTTGCCGGCCTCCAGCCACAGCCCTCTTTTCTGCTTGCTCTCAGCTTCTCCCTAAGTGATCTAGCCACTGTCAGGATGTCAACACCACTGCAGTTTGAGGACTCTCAGATGTGTACCCCGCCCATATTTCTCTGGAATCTGAGCTCCATACCTGTTAACCCAGCTGCCACCTCCACTTGTCTCCCACAGACTCTCACGTTTCTGACTTGGGAAACTAGGCGAATGGGACATCATTACGTGGGAAGAGAATACAAGGAAAGGAGTGAGTCTGGGGGTAGATAAGTTTGATTTGGGACATGTTGTGTTTGAGGTGCCTGTGCTCTGGAGCCCCAGAAGCAGACTTGGGGCTGAAGACAGATTTGGTCCCCATGATGGTGATAATTTGAGTCGTGGGTGGATTTCAGGATATTCCTGCTCCGTATGCCCGTAGCACTCCATGGATTCATCTCAGACCCTTTTCTTATGTATTTTTCTCGTTGCCTGAACCCTCTCCTCTTCCCTAAACCTCCTCTTTATTTAACTAATTTCTACTCCATTATTCAGGTCTCAATCCAAGCATCACTTTCTCAGGAAGCCCTTTTCAGAGCCCCAGACTAGCTTAGGTTCCCCTGTTAAATATACTCAGGGCACTTCCTCTATTTTAATAGTCATAACATCTTGTTATTACCTGCTTAATATCTCTCTTCCCCCACTGGATTGTAAGCTCTACAAGGGCAGGAATTACATCTGTTCTACTCCTCTCTGTATTTCTAACACCTAACACGTGCCTGGCACATAATGGGTACTTAATACATGTTTGTTGAACAACGGAATGAATGAACCAGAGACTCTGAAGCTAAGCACAACTAAAGGCTTAGGTAAACACAGCTCTCTCTTCTTATAGTTAATCATTGATTAAATTATTAATTAGACTCAGGCCTTGAACACAGTCTGACGGGAATCCACTGAATACATCTCTGGGTTAACCCCAATATTCTCAGACATTAGTGTGCATAAAAGAGGTTTAAAATGCAGGTAACCAGTCTGCCTCCCCACCCCACCACCAGGTTTTGATTTAGTAGATTAAGGATGGGTCCCTGGACTCTTTATTTTTCTTTTCTTTTTTAAAATTAATTTATTTATTTTATTTTTTTTATTAGAATAAAATTGCTTTACAATGTTGTGTTAGTTTCTGCTGTACAATGAAATGAATCAGCTATATGTATAGCTATATCCCCTCCCTCTTGGACCTCCCTCCCAAGCCCCCCCATCCCACCCATCTAGGTCATCACAGAGCACTGAGCTGAGCTCTCTGTGCTGTACAGCAGGTTCCCACTAGGTATCTGGGTTTTTTGTTTGTTTGTTTTGTTTTGGCTGCATTGGGTCTTCGTTGCTGCGCACGGGCTTTCTCTAGTTGCGGCGAGCAGGGCTACTCTTCATTGCGGTGTGCAGACTTCTCTTTGCGGTGGCTTCTGCTGCGGAGCATGGGCTCTAGGTGTGCGGGCTCAGTAGTTGTGACACGCAGGTTCAGTAGTTGTGGCTCTTAGGCTCTAGAGCGCAGGCTCAGTAATTGTGGCACACTGGCTTAGTTGCTCCGCAGCATGTGGGATCTTCCCGGACCAGGGCTCGAACCCATGTCCCATGCGTTGGCAGGCGAATTCTTAACCATTGTGCCACCAGGGAAGCCCAGCTATCTGTTTTACACATGGTAGTGTATTTATGTCAAACCTAATCTCCCAATTCATCCCACCCTCCCCTCCCCGCTCTGTGTCCTCATATCCGTTCTCTATATCTATGTCTCTCCTCCTGCCCTACAAATAGGTTCATCTGTACCATTTTTCTAGATTCCACATATATGCGTTAATATACGGTATTTGTTTTTCTCTTTCTGACTTACTTCACTCTGTATGACAGACTCTAGGTCCATCCACATCTCTACGAATGACCCAATCTTGTTCCTTTTTATGGCTGAGTAATATTCCACTGTGTATATGTACCACATCTTCTTTATCCATTCATCTATCATTGGACATTTAGATTGTTTCCATATCCTGACTATTGTAAATAGTGCTGCAATGAACATTGCAGTGCATGTGTCCTTTTGAATTATGGTTTTCTCAGGGTATATGCCCAGTAGTGGGATTGCTGGGTCATATGGTAGTTCTATTTTTAGTTTTTTAAGGAACCTCCATACTGTTCTCCATAGTGGCTGTATCAACTTAGATTCCCACCAACAGTGCAAAAGGGTTCCCTTTTCTCCACACCCTCTCCAGCATTTATTGTTTGTAGATTTTTGATGATGGCCATTCTGACCAGCGTGAGGTGATACCCCATTGTAGTTTTGATTTGCATTTCTCTAATAATTAGTGATGTTGAGCATCTTTTCATATGCCTCTTGGCCATCTGTATGTCAGGACTCTTTAGTTTTCAAAAGAGCCCTGGGGGGCTTCCCTGGTGGCGCAGTGGTTGAGAGTCCGCCTGCCGATGCAGGGGACACGGGTTCGTGCCCCGGTCTGGGAAGATCCCACATGCCGCGGAGCGGCTGGGCCCGTGGGCCATGGCCGCTGAGCCTGCACATCCGGAGCCTGTGCTCCGCAACGGGAGAGGCCACAACAGTGAGAGGCCCGCGTACTGCAAAAAAAAAAAAAAAAAAAAAAGAGCCCTGGGTTGACTCTGATGCCAGTGGTCCACAAGTGGTGCTTTGAAAAACATCAGGATCTACAATCTGGCTTTGTCCCCATAACTCATGACACTAACCTCACCAAAATGTTGTCACTAACTTGACAACATTTTCCACTCGACCAAAGGGTGACGTGAGTGAGGCAGTGTCAGATCCTAGCTTTATTTAAAACTTTGATATTTTATTCATTGTGTATTTTTATATTATTTTTTCTTTTTTTAATAATGCAGGAAATATTATTTAGTTACTGAGATTTTGATGCCCCCTTAAATTTCATACCTGAGGGAATTCCCTGACAGTCCAGTGGTTAGGACTCCTCGCTTTCACTGCCAAGGACCCGGGTTCAATCCCAGGTCAGGGAACTAAAATCCCACAAGCCACGTGGCCAAAAAAAAAAAAAGTTAATACCTTAAGCAAGTGAGTCACTCGCCTCACACCCTGGTCCCAGCCCTGCTTGACCACTGCCCTTTCTAAAGCTTTCCTCTCTGGACTTCCCTGGTGGTCCATTGGTTGAGACTCCACACTCCCAATGCAGGGGGCCCAGGTTTGATCCCTGGTCTGGGAACTAGATCCTGTATCCATGCTGCAACTAAGAGTCCGCCTGCCACAACCAAGAAGTCCACACGCCGCAAC
This sequence comes from Delphinus delphis, assembly GCF_949987515.2. NCBI lineage: Eukaryota > Metazoa > Chordata > Mammalia > Artiodactyla > Delphinidae > Delphinus > Delphinus delphis. Next base: position 36,369,000 of record NC_082683.1, read on the forward strand.
TAAAAAGATCCCACGTGCAGCAACTAAAGATCCCGCATGCCGCAACGAAGATCCCATGTGCCACAACTAAGACCCGACACAGCCAAATAAATAAATAAATAAATATTTTTAAAAATAAAAAGTAAAAAAAAAAAAGCTCTCCTCTTCTCCCCCTTCTCCCATCACCGTTTCTCAGTCACTGTTGCAGGGTCTTTCCTACCACCCCTTAAATATTAGTGTTTCTAAGATTTCTGTGTTCAGCCCTCTTCTTTTTAAATTTAATTTAATTAATTAATTTATTTATTTTTGGCTGCATTGGGTCTTCGTTGCTGCGTGCGGGCTTTCTCTAGTTGCAGAGAGCTGGGGCTACTCTTCATTGCGGTGTGAGGGCTTCTCATTGCGGTGGCTTCGCTTGTTGCGGAGCACAGGCTCTAGGGCACGAGGACTCAGTAGTTGTGGTGCATGGGTTTAGTTGCTCCGCGGCATGTGGGATCTTCCCTAACCAGGGCTCGAACCCGTGTCCCCTGCATTGGCAGGCGGATTCGTAACTGCTGCACCACCAGGGAAGCCCAAGCCCTCTTCTTTTCTTACTCAATCATTGCACTTGTTAACTGAGGCATCGTACCATTCTTCTCCATGTCCTAAGTGCTAATCAGAGCACCCAACATTTAGTGGACACTCAGCCAATGTTTATTAAATGAGCCACGCTTTTTTTTTTTTTTGGCCATGCTGCGCGGCTCGTGGGATCTCAGTTCCCGACCAGAGATTGAACCCAGACCACAGCAATGAAAGCCCAGAATCCTAACCATTAGGCCACCAGGGAACTCCCAAACCACACTTTTAATATACAGTTGTATATTCAGTTTCTACACCTGGAATTATTCATAATTTCCTAACTTTTTGTGACCTTGTCATACAGGAGAGAAAAGAGACTGGCTGAAGAGACATAGCATTTTGAATCAGTGACCACCCCCACTTCTCCTCCCCACCCCTCCAGTTACGGTGGATTTTGAAGGAAAACAAATCAATATAGTATCATTATGTTTTGTAAAATTGACTGCCACCTAATCCCACATTAGCTTCAAACCCCTTTTTTAAACTTGAACTTCTAGAACCAATCAGTAAAACTAAAGATTTATATATTATAATAACAAAAATTATTAGTTACCATGTACTGAGTCTTTTTATGCTCTAGGCACTGAACTCTGTGTACAGCACAAATATCTCATTTGAGCCTAACACCAGGCCTAATAGGTATTGGTATCATTCCCCCAACCACCATTTTTTTTTTTTTTTTTTTTTTGGCCTCACCGCGAGGCATGTGGGATCTTAGTTCCCCGACCAAGGATCAAACTTGCAGCCCCTGCAATGGAAGCATGGAGTCCCAACCACTGGACCACCAGGGAATTCAGTATCATCCCATTTTATAGATTAGAAAGATGAGCCTTGAAAAGGTTGAATAATTTACTAGCAGGTGGCAGAGATAAGGATTAAAATGGGTGGTCTGGCTCCAAAGCCCATACACCATCCAGGCGACTTCAGTGAATCCCTGCCACGGTCCCACCTCCAACACCATCTGTGTCAATAGCCCACTCCCTCCCTCTGTTCGTCTGTAGGCAGGAAGGGCTGACAGTAAGAAGCAGGACTCTGAGTTAGGCTGCCTAGGTTCAAATCCCAGTTCCATCAGTTAACCTTGGGACCATGATCAGGTCCTTAAACTGTCTGAGATTGTTTCCTCATGAAGGAAGTGGAAATACTGATAGCACCCACTGCAGGGTGCGCTGAGGGTTAAATGAGACAATGCCAGCGAAGCAGTTAGCACAGTGCCCGGCACACAATAAATGCTTAGTACTTGTTAGCTACTGCTGATATCGTGGCAAACTTCTGGAACTAATTGCTGGAAATAATGGGCCAGAAATATGTATAATGAAGTGGTTATGAAAATAAGGCTAGCCTGGGACAGAGGAAAAAGAAGGTGACGAAAGTCGGTCAACCTCGCTGCTAGCTGAAGAAAAGAGGCGCTGAGAAGGCATGGAGGCAGAAATGGGGGCTGGGGTTTCAGAGGAGCTGGGTGGTGGGCTGATAGCCTGGCCCCCAGCTAAAACGGCAACAGGCAGGGGAGCCTGGCTCCAGAGCAAACACTGTTTTTGCAGTAAAGAGCCTTTTCTAATGAGCCAATCTGTCTCTACTTCTATTGGCATCCTGGGAACCAGGGTGCAGCCGAGATAATTTGCCTCATGCACCCTCCCTCCCCAACAAAGCACCATTACCTCCAACCCATTACATTAGCCTTTATCAGTCTTGGAAGCTTCAGTCATCCTCCATGAGCTGCAATAATTTCAGCTAATTTCTTAAGTGTTCTAAGAGCCTGTGATGTGTTATGAGCCTAGTAATTGTTGACTGGTTCCTTTTCTGTTGTGGCTTGATTTCATACCTTGTATCCGAGCTGAAGCGTGCTCTGGGTGCTTTATTACAACGAAGCTTTTTGCAAAAGCTCACATTAAAAAATAACATTAAGTACTGGGGTTGTTTTAAATCAGAGTTTAATTTTTCCACCATCTCCTGTTGTTCTTATTAGGAAGACACACAATTCTTCATAAAGATAGTGACCTCCATTATAAAGCTTTGAGCAAGTACAAAATTGAGAATTAATGATGAAGCTGATTATTTTTAGAGAAGTCCAAGAATGAGGCATAAAGTAATGAACTGGGCTGAGCCCAAGGGTGCAATGGTCACGGCACAGAGAAGCTTCGGAAATTGACCCCCAGCTTTCTTCATGCACCCTCCATTCATCAGCGCCTCTTACTCTCTAGAGAGCATGTTAGAGACAAAGTGGCTGAACTACCCCAGAAGAGCTTTCTGGAGAACCGTGAACATGCCTGCCACCACCACCCATGCCCCTACCCCTTCAGCCTAGTGGCCCCTCTCAGATAAAGGATACAATTCAGCTGTTGGTCATCCTGGGCCATAGATGGTATCAGGGATCAGACACAGGATGGAAAACCACCCTGAAATTCACTCTTTAACTTGTCGTACAGCTACATGACTGGCTCACGTTTAGATAAGCTGCTCAGGTCCATTGGCATCTTCTTATCAGCTGTAAGCAGGTGAGTTCTGTTCTAGCGAAATTCTGGGGTCTCAGTTGCCTACCTGACTCATGGTATCCTTGACATTCACACCACATGGGACCTTAGCTTCTAGTTATCAGTGGGTACCTAGTAGCCCTCAGGTTGGACCCAGAGGTGGTGGCAGCTGTGGTCCTGGTCTAGTTGCTCCTCCATCCCATGTTCTCCATTGATACTTTGCTAGTCAGCACCCTCTTGGTTGTGAATTACAGAAAACCGACTCATACTGGACCAGGAAAAAGTAGAAATTATTAGACTACTTAACTGAAATGTCCAGAGAGTGGAAATCTATATTTCAGGCCTGACTATATCCAGGGGCTCAAAAAATGTCATCAGTACTTGTTCTCTCCCACTTTTTCTCCATTTCTCAGTACTTGGTCTCTCCCGCTTTTCCACCATTTCTCAGTATTTGGTCTGTCCCGCTTTTTCTCCATTTCTCAGTATTTGGTCTGTCCCGCTTTTTCTCCATTTCTCAGTATTTGGTCTGTCCCGCGTTTTCTCCATTTCTCAGTATTTGGTCTGTCCCGCTTTTTCTCCATTTCTCAGTATTTGGTCTGTCCCGCTTTTCCACCATTTCTCAGTATTTGGTCTGTCCCGCTTTTTCTCCATTTCTCCGTATTTGGTCTGTCCCGCTTTTTCTCCATTTCTCAGTGCTTGGTCTGTCCCGCTTTTTCTCCATTTCTCAGTATTTGGTCTGTCCCGCTTTTCCACCATTTCTCAGTACTTGGTCTTTCCCGCTTTTCCACCATTTCTCAGTACTTGGTCTGTCCTGCTTTTTCTCCATTTCTCAGTATTTGGTCTGTCCCGCTTTTTCTCCATTTCTCAGCTCTGTTTTCCTCTGTATTCATAGGCCTCCATGTGTTGTAGTCCTCAGTACTCCAGACATGCATCCCTCTAGCTCAGTCACACCAAAAAGAGAACATGTATTTCCCAAGTGTTCCCAAGAAAGTCCCAGGTTTTGAGCCTCATTGGACCAACTTAGGTCACATGCCTGGCCCCAAACCAATTACTGCAGCCAGAAGGATGACACACCTTCACCTGCTTACCCTCCCAAAACCACATGGCTCGTGAGTGGTGGAGGGGTGATCTCCCACGGGACAGTTGAGATGCCCTTTCAAGAAGAAGAGACACAGATGCCGGAAATCCAAGCACAGGAAATGGCCATTGTATTTAACTTTTGTATCCGCATTTCCTTCCGGAAGGAAGAATTTCCAAACTATTGTGTCACTTTACCCACAAACATTTCCTGGGTAGAAGAAGTATATGAAGAAAGGTCCTTGAGATCCCTTAGAAAGGTTAGTGTCAAGGAACTTGACAATGTCTTATTTCTACTTTTCTATCCCTCTGGACAGTAATCGATATCTCATAGAATTTCTTGAGGTTGGAGGGGCCCTAACACTCTTGGAAATACTTGCACTGAAGGAGATCGAGGAGGAGGACAAGAAGGAATCCATCAAGCTACTTCAGGTTATCTCAAACTCTGGCAGAAAGTACAAGGAGCTCATCTGTGAAAGCTATGGTGGGTACCACGTAGAACGAGAGTGTCACTTCTCCTATCTCCCTGGGGGCTGCCCCCAGCACTGCTAGAGGAAAACGCATCACGGACCTGGTTGCACAGGAAGCGTTCTGTAGGGTGGACCCACTTAGCTCCTGTCTGGATCACCACCGGAAGACCCAGAGTTACGATTGTCTCGATTTATCTTTTGCTCAAATCTTTCCATGGTGGTTTTGGAAATACTTCATTTCAAGTATATCCTGTTTCGTGCATCCATTCAACAAAGATTTGTTGAGCCATTTATGAATAACTCTAGAAATAAGATTGAACTAAAAGCGTTGAATGTGTGTGCTAGGTATACGCTAAGGTGCTGGAAACACAAAGATGAATAAAATACAGTCCTTGTCCTCAAAGAGCTTACAGTGCCATGAGAAAAGGAAATAACCCGGTAATTTCAGTATGTCCCACCAAGTGGTCTGCTTGAGGTGTGCACAGGAGATGCCATCCCCCACGCATCCCTCTTTAAAGCACTTCCCTCACTGCTCTTCCGTCATTTCTCCCCCATGGCCTCTCTGAGCCTCGGTGTATTTATCCTAAAAAGGGACCAACACCTCCCTCTCAGTGTAGTTTCCAGGGCTAAATAAGGTAGTATTTGTCAAAAAACATTTAGTGCTGAGCACTATCTATGTGTTAGTTATCATACAGCAATCAAAAGTGCAAGTTTTATTTGTGCATTTTGCAGAGCCATTTTAAATTTTAAAACAGATTTTGACAACATGCCTACGTGGAAACAAAATCCCCCAGCCACCTAGGCACGAGGTGAAAACAGTAGCGATGCAACATGAGAACAGAGCCTCGATTTTGCTTTGACTGGACAGGCCTGGTTAAATACATCTTAATCCTATTCCCTCATATTATGTAGCCTTGAGTAAGGATTATTTTCATAAACCCCTTCCAGTTTAGCATTTCCTCTCTCCTTTGCTCAGGGGTACGATCCATAGCAGAGTTCTTGGCAAAGTCTAAGTCAGAAGAGACCCAGGAAGAAGTGCAGGTTCTGCTGGAGTCTTTGATCCACAGTAATCCCAAGTATCGGAATCAAGTGTACAGAGGCCTAATAGCTTTGCTGCCCTGTGCGTCCCCGAAAGCTCAGCAGCTGTCCCTGCAGACCCTCAGGACTGCCCAGGTGAGCCCAGGCTGCATGCTCCGGTGGTTCTGATTCCAACTCAGTCATCTGACAATTACCTTCCACAGTTGCACTCCACGCAAGCATGAGAAACAGAGCTCAGCCTCCCACTGCGTGTCTGCTGCTCCATCAGCGTTACTTCCAGAAGGCCAGGGCAGGGCAGAGAGTTCGTGTCTCCCAGCAGAGTGATTTGTCCTGTTTGCTTAAGGATCAGAAAGACGTTGGCAGACTTAAAAGTGGTGGAGACAAGCAGCAAGGTTGATGAAAGGACCGTAGAAAAGATTAAAGGAGTCAGTTTGGTAGGGAAAGAATCCTGGTGCATTTGTAGGCAGCATGTAAGTGAAGAAAGAAGCCAGATCTCCGGTGCTTGGGAAACCTCCATTTCTCTCGTTGTCTTCTGCCTTCCTCTCGGTGCCCTAGAATGCAGCAAAGTCAGCTTTGGGGCACGGCGACCACACGAAGACACCATGCAAGGAGGGAATAGAGGCTCCAAGAGAGGTTTTGAGATGAACCATCGAAAGCTCTCAGTAGTACAGCTCCAGGAAGGGCTGGAGGCAGGGAGGCAGTTAAGAGACCAAAGGGATGATACGGCCTGAACCATGGCAGGAGAAATCGAGGTGACCAGGTTGGACAGACATTTCGGAGGCAGAGTGTATGGGACTTGGGGCAGTAAAAGAAAAGGAGTCAAGGGCTTCCCCGGTGGCGCAGTGGTTGAGAGTCCGCCTGCCGATGCAGGGGACGCGGGTTCGTGCCCTGGTCAGGGAGGATCCCACATGCCGCGGAGCGGCTGGGCCCGTGAGCCATGGCCGCTGAGCCTGCGTGTCTGGAGCCTGTGCTCGGCAACAGGAGAGGCCACAACAGTGAGAGGCCCGCGTACCGCAAAAACAAAAACAAAAAAAGAAAAGGAGTCAAGAAGACGCCAGCTTTGGACTTAGACTACGGGGTGAGTTGTGTGCCACCAAGAGAACAGGAAAAACGGATCTGATTTAGGTTTTGACCCAATAAACTTGATGAGCCTTGGTGGCTCCCAAGTGCCCATCTCAGGAGAAGGCCAAGCTGGTTGCAGAAAATGTAGATGGATGACTTGTGCAAAACATACTGAACTCTGAGCTCCCCTCCTGTAGAATTTGACAGCTTTCGGGTGGCCTTTAAGTTTCCCCCAGGCAATTCTGATTCCTAGCTCAGTTGAGGAATCACTGCTCGGGACGTGTAGTAGAGATGCCCACAGGACAGTAGAAAATAAAAGTCTGAGGCTCCAGAGAGAGATCGGAGATGAAGATGGCAGTTTGGAGTTCATGAACAGAGAAGTGATATCCGAAAGAGTAGAAATCAGTAAGATCAGCCAGGTAGAATATGCCAAGTACGAAGAGAAGGAGCACTGCCAGCATTTAAGAGATGAGCTGAGGAAGAAGATCAGCAAAACATCTGATTATCATTATTGTTTCCAGTTTCCGTTTATTAAGTGCCTCCTACATGCCAGGCACTGTGCTCAGGGCTTGCTTACACTGTTTCCTTTAGTCTTCACAGAGGCTGATGGCGACAGGTATTATCATCCCCATTTTAAAGGTGATGCTAACAAGCTTTAGGAGGGTGTTCAGTGACTTATTCAAGGCCACACACTAAGTAGAAGGTATATACCAAGTGAACATTAAAATCCAACTCTAACTCCAGAGTCTTCTTTCCATATACCACTCTGCCTCCTTGAAAAAGAATGATGGCAGGGGGTGGGGGTGGGATGAATTGGGAGATTGGGATTGACATGTATACACTGATGTGTATAAAATGGATGACTAATAAGAAAAAATAAATAAATAAATAATAAACATTAAAAAAGAAAAAGAATGATAAGCCATAAAAAGAAAAGAGGAAAACACAGGGCTGTGAAAAGTAAGGGAGAAGAGTTTCAAGAAGAAGGACATGGACTTCCCTGGTGGCGCAGTGGTTAAGAATCCACCTGCCAACACAGGGAACAGGGGTTCAATCCCTGGTCCGGGAAGATCCCACATGCCAAGGAGCAACTAAGACCTTGCACCACAACTACTGAAGCCCTGGCACCTAGAGCCTGTGCTCCCCAACAAAAGAAGCCACCGCAATGAGTAGGCCCTGCTGTCCACAACTAGAGAAAGCCCACGCACAGCAACGAAGACCCAACACAGCCAAAAATTAATTAATTTTTAAAAAATCAAAGTAGAAGGACATGATCAGTTGGCTCAAATACAGCAGAGAGATTCAGTGCAGGTAGAACAGAAAGCTGAGCTCAACAGGAAAAGTTTTGGTGAATTAGGGGACTGTCCGATGGCAGGAAAAATTAAATTACAGCCACCTGTCAAAGGATGCATGGAGGATGAAGAAGTAACTTCCCCTGGGAAGCTTAGGTGTAAAGGGGGAAAGAGCAGTAGCAAGAGGAGACAGAGTTGAAGGACGGTTGCTTTCAATCTGGGTGATCTTGAGAATGTTTAATGCCAAAAGACAGGAACCAGTGCACGGGTAGAAGACACAGACAGGAGGGTTGCCTGATTAGCTGAGATCCTGAGAGAGAGAAGATTTAGGATTTTGGATGAGTTCCCCTCTCTCCAGCCTGTGCCTGTCTTCCCTGCAGCCAAGATAGCCGACTTGTCCCTGCACCTCTAGCAGTGGCCAGCTAGCCTCCACCGAGTGCCTCCTGAGCCAGAGGGTTCAGTGGCAACCTCGGCAGAGTCTCTGGAGATTCCTGGCTGCCCGTCTCCACCCCTCCTCTCCAGAAGAAATTAACTTCGGACTTCCCTGCTGGCGCAGTGGTTGGGAATCCGCCTGCCAAATGCAGGGGACACGGGTTCAATCCCTGGTCCTGGAGGATCCCGCGTGCCACAACTGCTGGTCCTGCGCGCCTGGAGCCCGTGCTCCGCAGCTGGGGAGGCCACCACGGTGGGAGGCCTGCGTACCGCGGCGAGGAGTGGCCCCCGCTCGCCACAACTAGAGAGGGCCCACGTGCAGCAACGAAGACCCAACGCTGGCAAAATAATTAATTAATTTTTAAAAAGAGAGAGAGAGAGCTCTCCCTCCTTACTAGTATGCAAAAAAATTGACTATAATGTTAAAAAAAAAAAAAAAGAAAGAAAGAAACTAACCTCTCGGGTGCGGGGCCAGGGCCCAGTGACTCACTGCTGGCCCCCTCTCCCCATTCAGCTAAGGCTGCCCGGCTGTTTGGAAGTCAGCTTTTCACTTCTCCCAGGTGGACTAGACGGAAAGGAAAGAGTAACCACCTTGTCCTGCTGTCTTTCTTGCCAGTCGATCATCGGGACAACACACCCCGGCATTGTGGACTGCGTGCTGAAGGTGCTGCGCACTGTGCACCCGGAAGTCCAGTATGAAGGTAGGGGAGGCGGCCGGGTCTGCTGCAGACGGCACAAGGTGGCCACGAGAACTAGGCAGCTTTGCTCTGAGACGTTTTCTCCCATTCACAAAGAGCCTTAGTGAGCGTCCTAGGCAGCCTCGGCAGACGGAAGGTGCTGGCTCTGTGCTGATGGGCAAGTTATTCAGAAAACGACAGTCACATTCTGGGCCTGGAATCAGCCACATGCTCTAGCAGTTGTTAGAATGTGCCTGGGTCCAGAGCTGGCTCTCGTTCCCAGACTTATGTGGCATTTCCCCTCCAAACAGAAATCACCCTGAGGACTCTTCTTCTAAGAAACCAGATTGGGTAATGATAGTATTAATAAGTTTTCATTTATTGAGTATGCCTATGTGCCAGCCACTTCCCATGCATTGCTCCATTTAATTCTCAAAATAACCACAAGAGTATAGATTCTGGTACATATTAGGTATTCAGATGTTCAAATGAATGAATGGTGGGGGTTGGCATTTTTATGTTTTTTGAGCTACAGCACTGAAGCACGGAGAGATTAAGTATGCTTCCCAAAGTTACACAGCTGGCCAGATTCAAACCAGATCTGTCTGACTCCAAAGCCTGTGCTTTTAACATGCAGCACATGGCAGGTGTTTCCAGGATGTTATTTCCTTCCCTGCTCTTCCGATGGTTCAGAGGAGGGAGATTCTGTTTTCAACAGGAGAGATCAAGGAAGGGTTCTCTGGGAAGGTGGTATTTGAGCTGAGCCTTGAAAAATGGGAAGGTAGAAAGCAGAGAAGGGCATTCTGGAAAGGGGAATGGTGTAAAGGAAGGCCCAGACACAGGGAAGTACAAGATGTGTCTGGGGAGTGGCATGGAGATCATTTGGTGGAGGTTTGGTAGTGGTCTCGGTCTAGGAAGACCTAGGAGGGTAGGCCAGGACCAGATCATGGAGCACCTTGAACGCCAGATGGAATAGCAGGCCAGAGCCACAGGGAGACTTTAGACTGGAGTTGTCCAGACAACAAAATGGAATGTGCTGATCTAGCAGGATAGAGAGGCCCCAGGAAGAGAGAGGAGGGACAGGACTGGGGAGCGCCTGGGTGTGGAGAGTGAGATGGCACATGAAGGGGGAATGGGCCCAGCCGAGGAGGCCAGGGCAGGGAGACCCATAAGGCAGGAAGGGTCTGGGTGGCACTACATATCAGGATTTCTGTGCCCAGGATGACAGGCTGAGCCCCAGGTCCAGGAAGCCTAGGAGGGTCAGAGGGAGGAGGCCGGTACCAGGGTTAAGGTATAACAAGTGAGACCCTGGGGATCAGCAAAGGCCTGGCGCTCACTCCCAGCCTAGATTGTTTTTTGGAGGCAGTGTTGAGATTGAATGCCCACCTTATCTTTCCTTCAGCAGCACTGTCAACTTTGTATTTGTTTGACCCCTGCGGGGGTACATGGACTCCTGTGTTGGGAAGTAATGCTATGTTGGAATCGGTTACCAGCTGGAGCAGAGCCTCCTAGCTGGGGAGGAGTTGCCAGGTGGAGTGGTAGAGGCACCTAAGTCAAGGTCAGGCCCAGCAGCAGAGAGTTGTTGCTGGCATTGGAGCAAGGGAGTGAGCTGGCGGCGGAATCATGTCAGGAGGCTTAATCAAACAGCCCCGAGGAGACTAGATTGAGTGGCGCTGTGACCTCCCTCCCCTCACCCAACTTCCACGTGGCAAAGTGACCATTCCGCCACTTCCCGCCTTAAGCATTTCTTCTCTGAGGGCTTCCCTGACCTGCCGTCACCCCTGCCCAAATGTCAGCCTCCTTCCTTTTTACCATCTTGCTCCCTCCTCCCCGCCGGCACCTGCCTCCATTGGAGCAGTTATCTCCAGAATGGTAACTTCCCTTTACATAGACTGTGCACAGTTTCCGTGCAGCTCTCATAGTTTTTGTCCTTATACCCCCAGCACAGTCCCCAGCGTATGTTAGGTCCTTGGTAGGTGTTTGTTGAGTGCGTGAGGGAGGGAGGGAGTCCTGCATATGCACACTGTATTAGTGACTACCTGCCTAAATGCCTTCCCCTCTGAGCAGCTTCAGGGCAGGGACAGGGTCTGATTCATCTTTTTCCAGCTCAGGGCCTGGCATATAAAGTGTGGTGTGCAGTAGAATTTTGTTGAATGAATTTATGCAAAAACGGCTTTGCTTCAGTTTCGCTGATGAAGTCCTCCAGAGTTGAACTGGCCCAGCTTCTTCCCGTATCAGGCCCAATCTAGAGTCCTGCTGCGTTTATTATGTAACAACCGACTCTGGCAGAGGCAGCAGGAGCATGAATTGTCACTGCCTTTTTGGTTTGATGTCTGCTGGTGTGAAACTGTGCACCTCAAAATAATTTCGGATAAGCCAGACTCGTAACAGGAGTACAAGAAATGTCTATTGAATGAAAGAATTATTCTTTTTTACCGGGCACTTCAAAATAGTCTTCGTGGGCTTCCCTGGTGGTGCAGTGGTTGAGAGTCCGCCGGCCGATGCACGGGACACGGGTTCGTGCCCCGGTCCGGGAAGATCCCACATGCCGCGGAGCGGCTGGGCCCGTGAGCCATGGCCGCTGAGCCTGCGCGTCCGGAGCCTGTGCTCCGCACGCAAAAAAAAAACAAAAAGTAAAATAGTCTTCGTGTCCCTGGGAATATAGAGCATGCATGTGCATTGATCGTCCACCAGGGGGAACTATTTCACACGATTGGTGGAGTGGAAGTTAAGGGCAAGAATATGGTTCTCAGTTTTCACGGCGACTCCTCCAGAGGCAGGGGAGGGAAAGTCTGACAGGTCTTAGGTGGGGCCTAACACTGATGACCGGAGAGGATCAGAGATGAATTTCTCTGAGTTTGAGGACACCAAATTGCAAGACCAAGGTGGAGCTCCCCCAGGATGTTGGCAACATCAGGGGGAGCCAGTGATACAGCTGAAGGGACTAAGCTTTATAAGGGCTTGTTTTTTAAAAACAAGTATTAATTGAACATCTGTGGTGTGCCAAGTACTATGCCAAGTACTAGGGTTTTGTCTGTGTTTGTTTGTTTGTATTTGAGGAGAAAAAGGAATGGTTTGGAAGGAGGAAGTTACGGAGGCCATGCTCTCTACCCTGCGTGCTGCATGGGGCGGGGGACGACATCCTTCCCTGAGAAGGCTCCAGGGAAAGTGGATTCTCAGGGGGAGTCCCGTGAAAACAGGAGGTGGAGAGGTTCGGTGGGCCTGGTGACACTTTCCCCCGCAGTGGGCGTCCGTGATGGAGGAGCCAGGAGATGACCTCACCTCCTTTTCCATTGAGACCTTCCCCCCTCCACACCTACCAACCTGCCTGGCCTGTCACCCACCTCCTCTACTCTCTTTCCCATTACAACAGAGTGTCCCTACTCCCGTCACAGGCCACCTCTTGACCCCAAGTTCCCCTCTAGCTCCTCATTTTTCCATTTTCTTCCATCATATTGGGAATAAAATTTGAAATACCTAGTTTTTTCAGCCCAGATGGCTAAGTGGAAGCTGTGTATCTTAAGTGACTCTTTACTTTCTGAGAGTTCTTAGGGCCAAGGCGCAAGGTTCGGAGGAGGAAAAGGAGAAGGAAGGTAGGAGATGATAAGGCTCTCGAGCGGGGGGGCGGGGGGGTATTCTGGCTACCTATTTCTTATAACAAGCCACCCCAGTTTTAGTGTTGTAAAACTATCACTATTTTATTCTCACATGTTATGTAGGTCAGGAATTTGAACATGACACAGCAGAGATGGATTACCTCTGCTCCATGATTCCTGGGGCCTCAGCTGGAAGACAGCTGGGACCACAGCAGGAACTCGAGTGAGGATCACTCTTACTGATTTTTCCTTTTGTCTCAGGCTCCAATATGGCTCCAATATGACTCTTACTGTTTTTATTTAACATTTTGATAGGTCGTTCTTCATTCATTTTTTTTGCATTGATTTTTTAAATTGCATTAAAAAGTATCTATCTTGATTACTGGATTTTGATCTCTCCCTTAAATTTTGCATCAGAGGCAAATGTTTCACTTGCCTCACCCAAGACCAAGCCTTGAGCAGCACAAGGAGGCCGGGATCTTCTGGGTCTTGAAGGTGGGACTCAGAGCTGGGACTGTGCACTGCAGCACCTACATGTGGCCTCTCCCTGTAGCTTAGGCTTCTCTCAGCTTGGTGGCCAGATTCCAAGAGGAATCCTGAGTGAGCTTCCAAGACATTGCAGACTGAAGCTGCATAGCCTTTCCTGACCTAGGTTTTTTTTTATAATAAATTTATTTATTTTATTTATTTTATTTTTGGCTGTGTTATGTCTTTGTTGCTGTGTGCAGGCTTTCTCTAGTTGCAGAGACCGGGGGCTGCTCTTCGTTGCGGTGCACGGGCTTCTCATTGCAGTGGCTTCTCTTGTTGCAGAGCACAGGCTCTAGGCACGCGGGCTCAGTAGTTGTGGCTCGCGGCTCTAGAGTACAGGCTCAGTAGTTGTGGTGCAGGGGCTTAGTTGGTCCGCGGCATGTGGGATCTTCCTGGACCAGGGATCGAACCTGTGTCCCCTGCATTGTCAGGCGGATTCTTAACCACTGTGCCACCAAGGAAGCCCAACCTAGCTTCTTAAGTCACATAGCATCACTTCCTGGCCAGATTCAAAGGAAGCAAGTAGATCCCACATCTTGATGGGAGGGGGATCAAATGATTTTGTGGCCAAGTTTTAAAACCACTGCAGTGGGCCATGTGGGGCACATATGTTGTGGTGGCTCCATGTCTGTCTAGGTGGGATAAGCTTCTCTTTCTTCCTTTTTCTCCCCTTTCTCCATATTTTCATGCAGTTTCCTGAAATATGTTTGTCTGGCCAAGCTGGGTTTTGTAACATTACATCTCCTCCATACCCATGCAGGGGCCCCTGGAGGAGGGGTGGGTCAGGGAGCCCCACGTTGAAGGTCGTGGGGAAAGCCCTGCCCTTCCAGGTTCCTACAAAAGAGTGGAAGAGGAAACCTGGGACCAAGTAATGGCTTTCTGGTCCCCACTGCAGCAGATTCTGATTGCCCATTCTTGTCTGTTCTTCACTTTGAAGTAGAAATAACCAGGGAAAGGGTTCTGACACTTACATCTGCTAATTTCTGAGGATTGTTTGTTTTTGGTTTTTTTTTCATGGAATTAAGACTTCAGAATTTCTTTTAATGATGATTCCATTCAGTCTAAAAGAGTCAAAATTAAAATTAAGGGAGGACTTCTCCAAAGTGGTCCTGCCTGGAATTTATCTCGATTTATAATGGAATTAGTGGCAGGCAGGGACTTAATCATGATAAGCAGTCTAAAGCCACAGAAGTATTCACTCACTGGTCTCCCTCCCTGGAGAAGAGAAATGTCAAAGTCACAACATTTTTTGGAAGGAGAAATTAATTCTGTTGGGAATTTGAAATATATATGTGTGTGTACATATATTAGTATCTGTTACAAATAAATTATTACCTTAGGAACATAAAAATTACTATGTATGACTTAATTAGAAACAGACAAATTATTGTAAATTAATTTGCCAAGTGTATGCTTACCCAAAAATCAACTGGCCAGATGACCAATTTGCTGAGTACCCAATTCACCAAATTACCAATTTACTGAAAATGTTTACTTTAAATGTTTAAAATATTTAAAGTGCATAGCAGTTCCTCTTGGTTGTATTGGTAGGGCCTAGGAGAGCTGGGAGAAGCCGGAACTTCTGAGTTCTCAGGGGTCTCAGCCTCTCTCGGCCCCTCAGTACCACTTTCTGCCCTTGGTTGGTCCCCTTCTCTGACCCTTGCCCTCCCTTTCTCTGCCCCACCCCCTCCCCATCCCCTCTTCTCCCAAGGATGGGCAGTCTAGGCCATGTAGCATGGTGACCTCCAGCAAGTTTCCTCACCAGGTCCCCCCTCCTTGCCCCTACTCCCTGCCACTGCAGCTACAGAGAGCTTGGGCAGAGACAAAGGAAGTTTCCTTAAAATGCTGCTATGAAGGCCACATGAACGGCATTATATTCAAACTTTGCAGAAATCCGCAAAAGCTGTTAAATCTGTCCATCTATATTCATTACCTATTGCTATATAACAAATTACCCTAAAACCCAGTGACTAAAAAAAAATAAACATTTATTATCTCCCACAGTTTCTGTGGGTCAGGAATCTGGGAGCAGCTTAAATGAATGATTCTGGCTCAGGGTGTGTCATGAGACTGCAGTCAGGCGGTCAGCTGGGGCTGTAGTCATCCGAAGGCACGATCTGGTCTGGAGGACAGGCTTCCAGGGTGGCTCACTTACACGCCTGGCAAGTTAGTGCTGGTTGTTGGCAGGAAGCCTCCGTTCTTCACCATGTGGACCTCGCTATAGGGCTGCTTGAGTGTCCTGACATGTCAGCTGGCTTCTCCCAGAGCGAGTGATGCAAGAGAGAGCAAAGAGGAGGCCCCAATATCTTTCATTATCTAATCTCAGAAGTTGCACATGTCACTTCTGTTTCACTCTGTTCATTGGAAGCCAGTCACTAAGTTGAGCCCACACTCAAGGGGAGAAGAATTGGGCACCACCTCTTGAAAGGAAACATACTAAAAACTTTGTGGACATGTTTTAAAACCACTGTACCATCTGATAAAAATTGCTGAAAATTTAACAGATAGCTCTAAGAAACAAGTTTATGGTAAAATGGAAATGTTTGCGAATTTGGAAAAATGGTCATTTGGAGAATAATTTTTTTTTCTAATTGACCTACAACCTATGATTAACTTGACACGCTCATAAAATGATCCTGTTTCCTATAGTGAAGTTGGAAGTGTGGCTTATCAGCCACAAAGTACAACAGCAGGATTCATGCCTAAGCAAACTGCATTCACTGACACAGTGGACTCCTCTAGAAATGTTAGTGCAGGGAAAGAGTGGCCCTAAGTGACCAAACAGGACAGACACAGACGAGTCTTCAAATGTGTAACATCTCTTCCCCTGTCCTCCAGAGACCTGGAGAGACTGGCGATGGGCAAGAACATCGTTGTTAATTTTCCTGAGGTTCTTTGTTCTGTGAAGTTATGTAGATTCCTAATACTAAGAAGTGTGATTGGGACTTCCCTGGCAGTCCAGTGGCTAAGACTCCGCACTCCCAATGCAGGGGGCCGGGCTTTGATTCCTAGTCAGGGACCTACCCTGACCACCACCCCTCCCTTCACCTGCTGGAGACCATCAATCTTGTCTCTATGGATCCACCTATGCCAGATATTTCATAAAAGTGGAATCATACAATATATGAACTTTGTATCAGGCTTCTTTTGCTTAGCATACTGTTTTTGAGGTTCATCTACGTGGTAGCATGTATCAGTACTTTATTCTTTTCTTTTCTTTTCTTTTTCGGTTGCACTGCACGGCTTGCAGAATCTTAGTTCCCCGACCAGGGATTGAACCCAGGCCACCACAGTGAAAGCGCTGAGTCCTAACCACTGGACCACCAGGGAATCCCAGTACTTTGTTCTTTATTATGGCTGAATAATATTCCATTGTATGGATATACCACAATTTGTCTCTCCATTCATCTGCTGATGGACATTTGAGCTGTTTCCACCTTTTGGCTATTGTGAATAGAGCTTCTATGAACATACATGCACATGTATTTGTTTGAGTGCCTGTTTGCAGTTCTTTTGGGTATACACCTAGGAGTGGATTTGCCAGGTCATATGGTAATTCCATTTAATCTTTTGAGGAACCATCAAACTGTTTTCCACAGCAACTGAACCATTTTACATTCCCACCAGCAATGTTTGAGTGTTCCAATTTCTCCATATCCTTGCCCACACTTGTTATTGTCCAAATATATATATATAGCTATCCTAGTGGATGTGGAGTGGTGGTACCTCATTGCAGTTTTTGATTTGCATTTACCTAATGACTAAAGATGTTGAACGTCTTTTCGTGTGCTTGTTGATGTTTATGTTTCTTCCTTGAAGAACTATCTATTCAAATCCTATGCCCATTTTAAAACTTGGGTTGTCTTTTTGCTGTTGAATTTTAAGAGTTCTTTATGTATTCTGGATACTAGAATGGTTTCTCCCATTCTGTTGTTATCTTTTCACTTTTTTGATAATGTACTTTGTTGGTTTACTTTTAAATAACTTAAGTTTTTCATTCATTCATTTACTTATTCAACAAGAGCAGGCACTGGGCTGGGCACTGTGTATATAGTGACAAATGAAACAAAGTCCCTGCTGTCCTAGAACTTTGTTACAGAAGCAATAATCATAGTAATAATAACTGGTGATCACTACCAGTGACTGAGGATGACTATGTGCCAGGCACTGTTCTAGCTCTTTCATCATCTCCAGTGACACTCAGGATAATTCTGAGGAGTACGTAGTATTATCATCCCTGGTTTACAGGTGAGGAAACCGAGGCACAGAGCAATTAAATAGCCTGTCCAAAGTCTCAAAGATGTTAAGCTGGAAAGTTGTGGGTCACCCAGACAGTCTGACTCCTGCACCCATCTCCTCACCACCACACTCTTGTCTCCCCAGTGTTACGAGAACAAGACTTTCTTCTTTGTTTTTACCAGTTTGGAGCAGCACACAAAACCTGAGGATAGACAACATCATTATTATTACAATAAAACATAGTTTTAAAAATTATGTGTCTCAGCTTCATGCCCTTCACAAGGTCAAGCAAATACTAAAAGATTTCATTTTTTAAACTACAGCTTTTGCCCCGTAGAACCTTGTGCCCTTGTTTCCTCCTCTGAGTTGACACGGGGAGTAGTGTCAGCCTTTCCTGCTGTGTAAGAGGCACAGGTCTTGTGTAACTTCAATGAACAACGGTCACAAGGCTCTGACACTAAAGGACAGTTTCACATAAAAACCTACTGAATGTTTTTAAAAGATACGTTATTTCTCCAAAATTACATGAGCCCTTCAACTGCGACACTTAACTTAGCATTTATAAGTTTTATTATACAGTCTTCCAGAGTTTTTTAAAAATAGAAAGTCCTTGGGAAAAACTTGTTTCTAATTGCCCAGTTGGCCTGGCCCTAAACACTGTGTCCGCCAGGGCCTGATACTGTCTCCCCTCACCCCACCCTGCACCTGGTGTGGGGTGTGCCGCTCGACAGGGATGCTTCTAAGCACCAGCACACAGGCTGGTTGGGCTTGGCGAGACCAGCCCAGAAGGGCAGATACCAGTGGGAGACACACCTTGGTAATTATTGATTCAGCAACAGGTATACCACCATAGCACGTAACACTAATTACCTTGTTGCTTGGCTTTTTTTTCTTTTTAATAAATTTATTTATTTACTTATTTATTTATTTTGGCTGCGTTGGGTCTTCGTTGCTGCACCCGGGCTTTCTCTAGTTGCGGCGAGCGGGGGCTACTCTTCGATGCGGTGCGCGCGCTTCTCACTGCGGTGGCTTCTTTTTGTTGTGGAGCATGGGCTCTAGGAGCGTGGGCTTCAGTAGTTGTGGCACACGGGCTCCGTAGTTGTGGCTGGCTGGCTCTGGAGCACAGGCTCAGTAGTTGTGGCTCACGGGTTTTGTTGCTCCGCGGCATGTGGGATCTTCCCGGACCAGGGCTCGAACCCGCGTCTCCTGCATTGGCAGACGGAGTCTTAACCACAGCGCCACCAGGGAAGTCCCTTGCCTGGCTTTTTAAAACAAAATACTGCATAAAATATATTTTTAATGTTTCAACTTTGGGCTTTGAACAGGATTTGGTAAAAGAGGTGGAGAAATGTACAGAAATCAAAGGCAGGATGTAATTGGTCAGGAAGATGCCTGGCACTGGTCTTTTCCTTACAACAGTGCAATTTGCCCAACTTATTCATACCCTCAACTCTGCTGTAAAAGGAAGCAAAGCTGTGTATGGATGGCACTGAGGTGCACTTCTTTAGTGTGGCCAGCAGGTGGCAGTCTTGTCTGGATGTGAGGACAAAGAACGGGGGCACTGGTTTTCCCAGGCTCTAGGAGCAAAGAATTGTAAAACCAACCTCATCAGTGCTGAGTGCCTTGGCAACGGTTGCCTGACAGAGCCACAATTCCCAGGTGCCATGCCATTTCTGAGGCATGTCTGCCACATGAATACGAAGCCTGGTGCTACAGCTCTGTCTCCCATTCACTGCAATTCCCTGGGCAAGTCTTTGTTCTGGGTTTCTGCATCTATCAGACAGGTGATCACAGAGCTTTCTTCTGGTGCTGACAGGCTGTGGGTTCCGTGGTTCCTCTTTGGATTGGAGGGATCCTTCCCCTTGCACTCCAGTTTCCATCGAGTGTCGGTGGCATGCTCCTTGCATCTGTTTTGTTTACTGCAGTTTCAGTCAGCACTGGTGCTGACTGTAGCTGACACATACCCAATCTGTTATTTGTCCAATGAATGGGCATAGGTCCTGCAGAGCTGCTTCTCAGCCTCACTGGGCATGAACTCTCAAACTACAAACCCTCCTGATCCCACCCTCCTCCCTGAGGACTCTGATCCCTTCCTTCCCAGACCCCACACTTTCCTCCTATCTCCTATCTTCCTCCTATCTCTCTGGAAACTATTTCTCAGCCCTTCATACATCCCTTTTCCTCCACCAGTCCCTTAAGTGTTGGTTTCTTTTTCTCCTAGGAATCAATGCCAGGTCTTCTTCTCTTCTCTTCCTTTTGATTCTGTGGTACCTCATCCACTCCCATGGTTTTAATTACCACCCAGAATGGTAGAAACAATAATAGCTCACTTTTATAGAGTATTGACTATATACTGAGTACTGCTCTAGCTCATTACTCATTTAGTCCTCACAACAAGCTGATGCGGCAGATATCACTATTATTCCCATTTTATGGATGAAGTGCAGAGTGGCTGAGTGACCACTGTGCAGCTCAGACCTCTCTCCTGAGCCCGAGAGCCTGACCCTCATACCCACCTACCTTCTGGACATCTCCCCTTGGATGTCACTGACCATGTTCAGAATTAGACTCCTGCTGTCGTACAGAGTGAAGTAAGTCAGAAAGAGAAAGACAAATACCGTATGCTAACACATATATATGGAATCTAAAAAAAAAAATGGTTCTGATGAACCTAGGGGCAGGACAGGAATAAAGACACAGATGTACATAATGGACTTGAGGACACGGGGTGGGGGAAGGGTAAGCTGGGACGAAGTGAGAGAGTGGCATTGACATATATACACTACCAAATGTAAAATAGCTAGTGGGAAGCAGCTGCATAGCACAGGGAGATCAGCTCGGTGCTTTGTGACCACCTAGAGGGGTGGGATAAGGAGGGTGGGAGGGAGACACAAGAGGGAGGGGATATGGGGACATATGTATAGGTACAGCTGATTCACTTTGTTATACAGCAGAAACTAACACACCATTGTAAAGCAATTATACTCCAATAAAGGTGTTAAAAAAAAATTAGACTCCTGGTATTCCTGCTCCAAACCTGTCATTCTCCGAGGTCCCAATCTCAGCAAAAAGCATCCAATCACCCAGGTTAGACATGTGGGTAATTGTCATCTCTTCCTGCTTCCCACCTTAAACCAACTTCTAACAAGACCAGTCAACTCTAATTCCTTAATATCATTCAGACCTGTTCTGCCTTCTCCATTCTGTCTCCACTGCTATAATTCAGGTCTTTGTATTTCTCACATCTACACTGATCTCCATCTCTCCAGCATGGTACCCACACAGTCTATTTTCCTGGTCCTCCACCAGAGAGGATGCCGTGGAGCTTAGTTTAACGGTGAAGAATATGAGGTTTAGAATCCAACAGAGTTATTTCACTACTCATTAGCTGTTTGAACTTGGGCAAGCTTGTCAATCTTTCTGAGTCTTAGTCTTCCCTGAAATGAAAGATGAGAAAACATCTCCTCTACAGGGTAGTTGGCACATGCAAAGCCTCCAGAAGCTGGGGCTGGCCTGCCTACACAGCCTTAGCTCTCACTCCATGACCCACCACGCTGCGTCCCAGCCACACCTCCCTGTTTGCCTGGCTACCAGAGTGGCACACACCATCCAACATGGCACTCGCCACATTCTCCCTCCCAGTCCTTCTCTTCTCCCCATGGCCTTGCCAGTTCACGTGCCACCTTCTCCAGGGAAGTCTTCTCCTGATTTTCTATCCCCCACGACCTCAACAGGCCCTCACACCAGCCTGGCTTCCTTTGTGTTCCCATGGCTCTTTTCACACCAAATCATAAATGCCAGTTTCTTTACTGGTACTCTCCAATGGACTGTGTGGTCCCTGAGGGCAGGGATTGTATGTTAGTCCTCCTCATAGCCCAGGGATCCGGCACAGAGAAGTTGCTCAATAATCATTTTGTTAGATGAATGAATCAGCCAATGAATAAAGCAGTGGCTGCTTCAATTTAGGACAGTTGGGTGTTGTCAACACCACAGGCTTCAGGCAAAGCTGCCAATGGCAGCGGTCTCCTGTTCCCTTTGCTTTCTGAATGAGTCAGCTATGCTGAGTAATTTGCACGGTGTATAGAGTTGTAACTGGCTGTGGTTCTTGTGGAGATATCTGGGCAGGGACTAGCACTTCCACTTTGGGTGTAAACAGTGTCACCTGTGAAATTTAAAACTCAATCAAAAGTGATTCAGTGGGGGCTTCCTTGGTGGCACAGTGTTTAAGAATCTGCCTGCCAATGCAGGGGACACAGGTTCAATCTCTGGTCCGGGAAGATCCCACATGCCACGGAGCAACTAAGCCCGTGCGCTACAGCTACTGAGCCTGTGCGCTAGAGCCCGTGAGCCACAACTACTGAGCCCGAGGGCCACAACTCCTGAAGCCCACGCGCCTAGAGCCCGTGCTCTGCAACGAGAGAAGCCACCCAATGAGAAGCCCGCAACGAAGAGTAGGCCCCGCTCACCACAACTAGAGAAAAGCCCACACGCAGAAACAAAGAGCCAACACATCCAAAAATAAAAGTAAATGAATAAGTTTATTTTTTTTAAAAAAAGTGATTCATTGGGGAATTCCCTAGCGGTCCAGCAGTTAGGACTCGGTGCTTTCACTGCCGTGGCCCGGGTTTGATCCCTGATCGGGGAACTAAGATCCCACAAGCTGAGTGGCACAGCCAAAAAAACCCAAAAACACAACAATGATTCAGTGAATAAATCTTCATTTTGCCAAGGATCCCCATTCATAATCAAGGAGCAGCTACATAATCAGTGAAGGCTCAAGCATTTAGTACTTGTGCCTGGGAAGAGCCCAGCTACTACTGAGAGCTGTGCTGCAGCTGACCACGCCCCTATAGTCAGATATGAGGAGGAGCCAACCACTCAGACCCCAAAACCAAGCAGCACTAATTCAAGAAAAAGGAAGAAAAGGTTTCACAATCAAACAATAAAAGAACAAGTGAGGAAGATTATAGCACCAGGCTATAGCTGCCAAGTGGCCAGAGGCATCCTAGGCTGTATTTTTATCCAGGTGGGAGAGCATAGGGGTGAAGACAGGGAGGCTCAGTGTCCTGGACCCTTTCCCTCCACAGGGTTGCTGGCTCTGTGATTCCAGATTAGAAACATATCTGAGCAATAAGAGGTTGCGTTGGGTGTAGTTGGGATTATGAGGGCTATCCCAGGAGGCCTGGATGAAAGAGAAAGTGCCGAAGCAGTGGCCAGCTGTTTCTGAATCAGGTTGGCCCACAGAGGAAAGGGGCTGTCCCAGAGGCCTGTCCCCAGAGTACCAAGCACTGGAAGAGGTGGCACTACACATCCTTGAGGATCTTCCACGTGGGAGAGTAACTCTTTGATTCTTTGATTGGGAAGAACAGGCTGAGACCAACTGGGTTCACTCCAGGAATGCAAGGCTGGTTCAATACCCTAAAGTCAACCAATTTTATCTAGCAAATTAACAGACTAAAGAAGGAAAATCACATTATTGTATATCAATCATTGCAGAAAATGCATGTGACAAAATTCAAAGCTCATTCGTAATTAAAAATCCTCAGAAAAATAGGACTAGAGAAGAGCTTCCCTGGGAATTCCCTGGTGCTTCAGTGGTTAGGACGCCACACTTTCACTGCCAAGGGCCCAGGTTCAATTCCTAGTTGGGGAACTATGATTCCACAAGCCATGAGGCACACCGGGGAAAAAAATAAAATAAAAGGAAGGAAAAAAAGAAAGGGTGAGAGAAGAACTTCCTCAGGTTGATAAAAAGCATCTACAAAAAGAAATCTACAACTAACATTATACTTAATAATGAAAGACTAATGCTTTCCCCCTAAATTCAGGAACAGAGCCACTGTGTCTGCTAAAGGATTACTTCTAGCAAAAGAAAAATAATCCTAGGAGACAATTCTCTACAGGTCTTTCACGTTTCTGCATACCTTGTAAATGAAATAATTACGGTTCTTTGTTCCAGACTATCTTTCCAAGGATGTTTGTTTAGCAAAGAGTGTTGGAAAATAAAGATAGTTTCGACACTTCCCTGGTGGCGCAGTGGTTAAGAATCTGCCTGCCAATGCACGGGACACAGGTTTGATCCCTGGTTCGAGAAGATCCCACATGCCACGGAGCAACTAAGACTGTGTGCCACAACTGTTGAGCCAGCGTGACACAACTGTTGAGCCTGCGTGACACAGCTACTGAAGCCCGCGCACCTAGAACCCATGCTCCGCAACAAGAGAAGCCACCACGATGAGAAGCCCGTGCACTGCAATGAAGAATAGCCCACGCTTGCCGCAACTAGAGAAAGCCCGCGTGCAGTCACGAAAAACCAATGCAGCCATAAATAAATAAATAAACAAATAAATAAATAGATAGATAGACAAATAAATAATAATAAAGTCCATAAATTAAAAAAAAAAGAAAAGAAAGATAATTTCCCCTTTAAAGCAAAGGGCAGGCATGCTTACTGACTGCTATATAACATTCAGGTTCTCTGAAATCAGGGTTCCTCTTTGTAATAAAATCCATTGCATAAGCAGGCGTTCATCTGTGTTACTCCCATGGGACTGGGGGCAAAGGGAACTGATTCAAAAAGAGAAAACCCATATAATCAATATGAAGACTATAAAAGGAGACATCATTATAGATGGTACATTCATTAAAATAATTTTTTAATGACATAATGAAAACTTCTTGCAATATGTTTGAAAATTTAGATGAAAAGAGCAAGAAAATATAATTTACCAAAACATACTCGAGAAGTAGAAAACCCAAACTGTCCTCTAAGCATTAAAGAAAATGAATCAATAATTAATTTTTTCCGTAAGACCAGAAGCTTCAGAGAATTCTATCAAGCATTCAAGAAAAATTTCTAGTCTTAAACTCTTCCAGAGATTAGAAAAAGAGAGTACATCTTTTCCAAAAATCCCTTTCACAGATTTTCCTGGAGGAGCGGCCATAGCACAGGAATAGACAGCAGTCTTGGAGAGTTACAATCAGTTAAGGAGAGAGTGGCAAATGTAGCTAAGTGTACTCTGGCCTCTCTTCACATCACTTGTCCTTTTTTGTTTTTTCAGCTGCCGTTGGGTCTTCATTGTGGTACGTGGGCTTCTCGTTGCAGTGGCTTCTCTTGTTGGGGAGCGCTGGCTCAGTAGTTGAGGCACATGGGCTCAGTAGTTGTGGCTTGCGGGCTCTAGCACACAGGCTCAGTAGTTGTGGCGCACGGGCTTAGTTGCTCCGCGGCGCGTGGGATCTTCCCAGGCCAGGGCTCGAACCCGTGTCCCCTGCATTGGCAGGCGGATTCTTAACCACTGTGCCACCAGGGAAGTCCCAGATCACTTGTCTTTTACCTTTTACTAAAGATTTTGTGGAGAGGAATGTGTGGGACGTTGCCTTCTCATCTAAGACGGAAAGTTTCCATGGTTTCCTCTATTAGGTATGACCTTTGCTATAGTTTTTGGTAGATAGCTCTTACCACACTGAGATTCAATTTTCTCAAACTTTCTTTCTATTAAGATGATATACGTGCATTGCTAGATGGCACATTATTCCTTTTACACACTGCTAGACTCAATTTGCTAACATTTTGTGTAGAATTTTTGCATCTGTGTTCATGAGTAAGATTGCTATATAACTTCTCTAGAGCCTCACTTAGAGCTGGGGGCAGGGAATCAGAGAACGCAGTTCCCAACCTACAACTTAAACTTGGAACTGCTTTCTAAAACAACAAGTTGGCTGCATCTTCTATCTCTTAACTATGCACCTCTTTATAGTTCTACACATCAGCCATTTCTCTTTGAAAACCCACATACTTACCCTTATTTAAGTAAAACCTCAAAAGACTCCACTAGCAATTCTCAAGTGTTTCTCTCCACGAAAGTCTTTGCCAAGACACAAAAGATTTCCTTAAACTGAGGAAGAACGTGTATGTGTGTACCATGCATGCCCATCCTCCCATATACTCGTTGGTCCCCCAATGTTTGTGGTGCCTTTGTACCTGCCAACAAAAACCTGTCTTCCATTGTAGAGAATGACCCCTAAACATGTTCTTACTGGGTAAAAGCTCCTGACAAGAAAATAAAAGGTGGGACTTCCCTGGTGGTGTAGTGGTTAAGAATCCACCTGCCAACGTAAGGGACACGGGCTCGAGCCCTGGTCTGGGAAGATCCCACACGTCGCCGAGCAACTAAGCCCGTGCGCCACAACTAATGAGCCCGAGGGCCACAACTACTGAAGCCCCCGCACCTAGAGCCGGTGCGCCACAACAAGAGAAGCCACCTCAAGGAGAAGCCCGCGCACTGCAACAAAGAGTAGCCCCTCTGCTTGCCACAACTCGAGAAGGCCCGTGCACAGTAACAAAGACCCAACGCAGCCTTAAATAAATAAATAGATTTTTTAAATTTTTTTAAAAAGAAAATAAAACATTAATTTTTGTTTTTCAAACAGATAATACTGTTAATATTTCTCACGTAGTCTACACTGCATTCTGGTATGCAGATGAGCTAGTCAGGGAAACAACTGTGCCCTCGAAGTAGGTGGTGAGGCCAGCGGCACTTGACTCTGCAGCTGGGGGGACAGCTCATTTCTGAGCCCCGTCTTCCATGCAGCAAGCACTTGTGTTTACCCGCTGTCCTATCACACCACATTACCTGCCCGCTACCAGCTCTGCCTGTCTGGGGTTCTTTTCTCTTTACAAAAATATTCAGTCCTCTGCCATCTTCCCAGGCTCTCTCACAGCCCACCGACCCCTTTTATAGCACTTGTCACCAAACTGTTCGCCGGGCACAAGACGCGTCCTATGCAGGTTGGCCGAAAGGCTGAGTCAATGCTAGATGGAATGAATGACTGCGAAGCAGCCACAGAAAATGCGCTCTTTAAATTCTAGTCCCCTCCTCCTTCCTAAGCGAATCTTTCCCTCCTTTTGCTTCCACCACTTCCTAGCTGTGGTACCTTATGGCAAGTGCTTTACCTCTCTGTGCCTCATTCCTTCAAATGTCCAATAGGGATAAGTCATCATGCTGTTGCAAAATGAAGCTCCTTGGTCACAGGGATCGTCACTGGGACTCTGAACGGAGAGCCCTCAGCACAGAGCCTAGGCAAACAAGGCCTCAATAAGGGTCCGTCAAAAGAAAGTTTCTCTAAACTGCTGTCGACCTCGCCTCCTTTCTCATTTTCTGCTACACATCCCCACCCACTTGCTCTGTCTCCCCCTCACCCCTTGTCTTTCCCCATCCTGTCTCCCTTTGAAGACCCGCCGTCCTTCCCTCCTCCAGGAAACCTTCTAGATTCCTCAAAGCCCTTTGGCGGCCCTACCTCTGTGGGGCCTCCAGCTCTTTTCAGCCTCTAAGCCTCCAACCTTCTTCCTCCGGCTCTGGCTGGTTCTGTGAGTCGCAGGGGGCCTCGGCCTCCTCCTCCCTCTCCCCTTTAACCAAGAGCTCGAGAAGGGCAGGTCTGAGGGGTTGCAGCCCAGCTCCCCCCACGCCTGGCACAGTGCTGGCCAGTAAGAGGTGCTAAGAAAGGTCGATAAAGAGTTGGAGGGGAGGGGGTGCTGCTTCCTTGCGAGGGCGAGGGCGGGGAGTGGAGCGGCGGGCCTCTCCAGCGCCCCTGCCTTCCCCAGCCATCGAGCTGATCAAGGACCTGGTCAACTACGACGTGTGCCCGGCGCTGCTCAAGGGCCTCGTGGCGCTGCTGATACCGTCCTTCAAGGAGACCAGCAAACAGCAGTCCCAGATCGTCAGCGGTAGGGATCCACTGAGAACGGGGTGGTGGACCCCGACGGCGCAGGGTGGAAGACGAGGACGAGGGGTCCTCCAGTCTCACGGCCACTCCTCCCTCTTCCAGACTCTTCGGTTCTGCAGCTCAGCACCCACCTGCCGTGGTTCTTGCAGCAGGCCGCGGCCGCCAAGGCCATCAGGTAAGCGGGCAGCAGGTAGTGGGCGGATGCGGCAAGCCAGGCCCCGGCGCTGCCCGCGGGCCCCCAAGAGCGCTCCGGCCGCCAGAGGGTCCCACGGGGCCGCCGCAGCACGAATCCCACCCCCACCCCACGCCATCCCACCCCAGGATCCTGGCGCGAGGCAACACGAGCCTGGCCGAGGAGATGCTGCACCTGCGCGTGGTGCACAGCCTCATGGCCGCCATGGGCAACATGGACCACAGCAACAGCCAGCGGGAGGCCAGCCTCACGCTAGAGGTGCGCTGGGCGGCCGGGTGGCGGGCGGCAGGGCGGCGCGGCAGGCACAGCGCGTGGGCACGGCAGTCACGCCCCCTCGCCCGCCCACGCAGTACTTTGTGCAGTTATTCCCAGTGGTGGAGGAGCACGTGCGCAGGTCCATGGGGGAGGAACTCTACAAGCTCTTCCGTGTAAGTGCTCCCGCCCCGCCGCGCCCCGCGGGACACAACAGTGCCCCTGTGCACAGCCCAGCGCACGGCCCCTCCCCCTGTACACCCCACACACAGATCGGCCTCGGGGCCGGCGGCGGGAGGGACTGCCCCAGCTTGGGTTTCTCCACCTGGCATCCTTCCGTCCCCTTTCCTGCCCTTCCAGTCAGGCTAAGAGCCTGACCGCAGCCTGCAACCTCCATGTGCCCACGCCCAACTCCAAGTCCAGGCTGCCCTGGCATCCAGCCCAGTTCCCCTTGCTCCTGTCCTCAGGGCAACGCCGAGGACTTGTACAGGAGAATAGATAGCACTCAGGCGGACATCTTGGCGGCCAATGAAGTCAATGTCACCAAAGGTGAGTGGGGTGTGAGGGGGCTGGAGCAGAGGTGCGGTGGCACCCACACTCAGGCTCATCTCCCTGTCCCCAGAGCTGCATCTCAGTGGCCTCTCCGACAGCACCATGAGCTCTTACTTTGGCCATTGTAATCAGGGTCAGGTGGCCTACATCACACACTTCCAGAGGGAGGCTGTGGGAGAAAAGGAGCAACAGAGCCTCCAAGGCAAGCCAGGAAGCCCAGGCTGTGTGGCAGGGAAGCCTGGCAGGAGGAAGGAGCCAGGGCCAAGCTCCGGTTGACTCTTCTTGGCCCTTGGTGGGAGGCTGGGGATCTGCCCGCCAGAAGGGGAAAAGGAGAGCTGGCTGGGAAGGGTTCAATAAACAAACGGTCTTGCTATCTATCTGGTGTCCGTGTGTGGAGGGCAGAGGGCGATCTAGTGAGAGTTATGATGACGGGTCGGGGTGCCTCTGCTCACCAAGGTAAAACGCTGGTCTGAGGGGAAGGACCACCAACGTCGCAGAAGATTCAAGGGCACAGCCTGTGGAGCGGGCCTTACCTCAGCTCCCTGCTGGCCCCTGCGCTCTCCCCTCCAGGACACCACACCCACCTGGTTTTTCTCCTGCCTCTCCGGTTGCTTCCTTTCATTCTCTTTTGCTGATTCCTCCTCTTCAACCCAGCTTCCTTCAAGGTGGAGTGAGGCAGGACTCTGACCTGGAGCCTCTTCCCTACCTTTACACCCTGGTGATTCCATTGCTTTAAATACCACTTCTGTGCAACGACTCCCACGTTTCTACCTCATGGTGTTGTCGACGAAAAATTTAATCAGTCGATCTAAGAAAGCAATGGTAAATTTTATTCGAGCCAAATTGTGGCGTATGAGCCGGGAACAGCCTCTCGGAAAGCTCCAAGTACTGTTCTGCCTGTGAGAGGTCAAAGCACAGTTATCCAGGTCTTTGTTCGTTAAATGACGTACACAGTGACATTCACACAATCCACATCGACACCTACAAAGCAAGTAATGGGTCAGGGGTCATCAGGGCCCCTTACAAGATCAAGGAGGAAGGTTATCTCCTAAGGAGTTATCTTGTTGATACTAGGAGAAGGTTGCTCTTTACAGTTGACCAGGTATTTCTGCCCACCGGGAGGTGGGTCGATGCATGGTGCAGATACGCAATGCACAGTAGAGGGAAGAGAGGAGGCCAAAGGGCAGAGAAAATTATTTATGTTCAAATTTTCCTTGACTCGCTTTAGAATATGCATTTGTATTTCATCAGTGTCCAAAGCTGAACTCCCAGTCCTGTGCCATCTTCCCCAACTCAACTGATGGCAACTCATCCTTCCTGCCACTCAGAACAAAATCGTGGTGTCCTCCTTGATGTCTCTCTTTAACCTCTGGATCCATCCTGTCTGTTGACTCTACCTTCCAAATATATCCAGGACCCAACTATGTCTCACTACCTCCATTGCTAATACTCAGGTCCAAGCCACCATCATCTCTCCTCTAGATGACTCTGCTTTCTGCCCCATTCTCTTTGTCACCACAGCAGCCAGAGTGGTCCTTGTAAACTTCAGATTCTGTCACTCTGCTCAGAACCTTGCAGCGCTCTCCATTTCACTGAGTAAAGCCCAAGCCCTTACTGTTACGGCCTCCAGGGTGATCTAGGCTCCCATGACTTCTGAACTCTCTCCTACTTCTCTCTCTCTTCTTCACTGGGCACCAGACACATTGGCTGTGTGGTTCTTGAAGTTGACAAAACAAGCTCCCGCTTTAGGGCTTTTGTGCAGACTTTTCTGCTGAACACTTGAGAGAGGTCCTCTTCCTAGAACCCTCACCCCAGGTGTCTGCATGGCTAACTCCATGACCTCCTTTCAACTCTTTACACAAAAGGTATCTTCTCAGGACTTACCTGGTGGTGCAGTGGATAAGACTCCGTGCTCCCAATACACGGGGCCGGGGTTTGATCCCTGTTCCGGGACCTAGATCCCACATGCTGCAACTAAGTGTTCTCATGCCGTAGTTAAAGATCATGCGTGCCGCAGTTCAGACCTGGCTCAGCCAAATAAATAGATATTTTTCAAAATAAATAAATAAAAAGGAAATCTTAAGTATAATACAAATATCCAAAACAAATATACTTACATAAAATTTATTGCTATACATTTATTCTCCCCCAACTTGTTATTTCCAAAAGTTCAAAACTACAACAAGTTGAAAGAATGAGTACCTATGACACATTTTCTTTTTCTCTCTCTGTTTACTGGGCTTTTTGAAAGTTTCAGATGTCATGACATTTCACTGCTAAATATTTCACATTATGTCTCTACTAAGAATAAGGCCGTTCTCCTACATAATTACTATATCAGTATTGTGGTAGTGTGAGTTATAGCCTCCAAATACATCCACATCCTGATCCCAGGAACCTGTAGATATGTTACTTCACACGGTAAAAGGGATTCTGCAGGTGTGATTAAGGATCTTGAGATGGGGAGATTCTCCTGGATTATCTAGGTGGGCCCCAGGTAATTACGAGACTCTTTATACGGCAGGAGGATCCAGAGTTAGGAGACGACACGACAGAAGCAAGAGATTTGGACTGCAAGGAAGGAGTCACAGGCCAAGGAATGAAGCCAGCTTTCTAAAGGCAAGGGAACAGATTCTTCCTTGAAGCCTCTAGAAAGAATGCAGCCCTGTCAACACCTTAATTCTAGACTCCTGCCGTCCAGAAGTTGTTTTAAGTCACTAAGCGTGTGATAGTTTGTTACAGCAGCAAGAAAACAAATACAATTATTAATTGAATACTGTCAGGTGAAATAGAGTACACACTAAAATTTCCACAAAGGCACCAAAAGTGTACCTTCTGCTTTCTTCCTGCCTTCCTTTCCTTGGTGTGTTATTGGGTTTTGTTCAGGATTCAGTTAAGGTTTGTATATTGCATTTGATTGTCATGCAGTATAAGCTTTTTCTTGTCTGTTTAACTTATATATTGTATTCATTTTGGGCTGTGTTGGGTCTTCCTTGCGGTGCGCAGGCTTCTCACTGCGGTGGCTTCTCTTGTTGCCGAGCACGGGCTCTAGGTGAGCGGGCTTCAGTGCTTGTGGCACTCGGGCTCAGTAGTTGTGCTGCCCGGGCTTAGTTGCTCCGCGGCATGGGGGATCTTCCGGGACCAATGCTCGAACCCGTGTCCCCTGCAGTGAGAGGCGGATTCTTAACCCCTGTACCACCAGGGAAGCCCTAAGCTTACTTCTAAAATTAAAATTTAGAGCAATTACTTGCGGTCTTCATCCACATTAGAAACTGGAAAACTACAGATGATCTTGAGCATTGCCTTTCCTTTTTTTTTTCTTTTTTCTTTGTTTCTTGTTTTTTTTTTTCCACCGCGCCGAGTGGCCTGCTGGGTTTCAGTTCCCCAACCGAGATCAAACCCGCGCCCCCTGCCGTGGAAGCGTGGAGCCCTAACCACTGGTCCAGGGATTGCCAGGGAATTCCTCGAATTTCTTATTTTTAACAGTTCTAGTTTGAAGGCTAAACTACCTCATCAGAAAGTGTATATTTGAATGTTTATCATACAAAAATCGACCAACTATACTTCAATTTCTTTGAAGCTTTTACAAAAGCCAAGTTACACAAGTGCAGCAGTTAGAACCACAATCCCAGAGAGGTGGGTCTCCCCGGAGGTGCTCACGTACTGCTTTGAACAATCCTTTGCAAACACATGTGCCCAAGCCTGAACTTGAATTCACGACCTAACCAAAGCCAGGTTAAGCGGATAATCTACAGCGAGCAACCGTCTACTGGACGACTGACTGCTCTGTGCCAGGCCGCGTGCCGTGCACGAGAAGCAGTTCAACTTTATTATGCCTGGTGGTCTCCAAGAAGATAAACCCGAAGCGCTAGGAACAAAGCGCGTTTTTAAGCTCTGTGAGTATTTGAATTCCTTATAACTTGTGAGGCCGCTCGCGCTTAGAAAGTGGGGGGTCACTTCTCTTGCGCTTCTTTCTCTTCCTCCCCCGGCGCTGCCTTCCTCAAACCAGGAACGGTACCTCCTCCTCAGAACACCATGCGCACTCCACGAGCACCAGTTGCCCCGTCCACACGAAGCTCGCCTCCTGAAGACAACCTCAGAGAAACATGACACAACACTTTGCTCTCACCGAGGACTGCAGTTGTTTGAACAGCTCGCCACTGTATTATACCACTCCGCCAACCAAGTTAATTCTAGACGCTTGCCAGGATTCCGAAATTACACGTATGTCACACTAACAAACCATCACAAAAACGGCCTACAGCCAAGTCAGAACAGTGTTGCCATTCTTTGCAGCGTGTAACGCTACCAACACAGATACACCAAAATACAAAACATTTCTTTTTTTTGCACAAATTTATTAGCCTTGTATAAAACAAGGCCTCAAAAAATTGGGTAGAAACTCGGAATTGTTTCTCTCCACGGAAATCTTTAGTAAAAGGCGAAAGATTTATGCGTTCTGAAGAGAAACCAGAGTATGCCGTCATAACCGCTCACACAGTCCTCGGCTAACTGGAAGTCCCAAGGCACCAACGGTAACTATTTACCCGCAAACAACCAGTGAGTTCTGCAATTATTTCACACACCTCTGTGAAAATATCCTGATTTCGAGTGGGGGCGGGAGTCAAAAGAAATAGAAGGCTAGAGCCTTTTGAAAGTAGGCAAGATCCCGTTTGCAATGCATTGTGGGTATGTAAATGAAGCTGAGTCACCAACCTCGCGCTTCGGCAAATGCCTTCGTTAGTTTTCCTGCTCGGTCTAGAGCCACCACCAGGGGGCGAAGCAGAAACCAGATAGGAATATAGTCGCCGAGTCCAACCAGAAAGTCTGTTTTATTTTGTTTTGTTTTTATTAAGGGACGACATTTATTCCTTTTCCAAATGTTACAGTAACACCAGGGGGAAGAAAATGGTTTTAGCAGTTAGGAAAAAGAAAAGTGCAAATCTGGGGTTTGGCTGTTAAAAGTCATTTACAACAATGTGCGGGGAGGGAAGAAAAGAAGTTGTTTCACATCACAGGCCTCCCCACAACCCCAAAGCTTAATACTTGCTTACAAGGCAAAAAAGAGACAGTTGATTCACAAGCTGGAGGTTGGAACTTGAGTAAGACATTTAGAAAAACCTAGACAAGGGCAGCGTCCTTCCCCGCCCAGGTGCCACTGCAGGCACAGCACAAGAGACTACAAACAGCAGGGGAAGGTGGACACTCAGAGTTTGGGAGTGTAGGCACCCCCACCTCTGGCTCAGGGATTTGGGGAGTAAACATAACCTACTTGGAGAAGAATTGGGGAAGACAACCAGCAAACTGCCTTCTGCGCGGCTGGGAAAGGGAAGGAGGTAGGGCCAGGGGCAGGAGAATTTCACATCACTAACCTAACTTGGGAAACTGCAAGGGACCATCTTCAACTGGCCTTAAGAGCAAGAGCAGATGGACGATGGTGTTGCCGAAATATCAGCTTGTCTGTGCACCAATGCCGAACAGAAATACGGAGACAGATTTTGGAGGAAGAGAGAGATGGCTTTATTTTTCTGCCAGGCAGAAAGGAAGACACAGCAGGCTAGCGCCTGAAGAACTGTGCCCCCATCTCCTTCGGGAATAGGAAAAGATTTTATATGTGGGGCTTGCAGTCTGGCATATATGATAAGGATCAAAATACTGAGGGTCTTGCATTCTTCTTCTTCCTGCGTTATTTCAAAACAGTCACTGCTGGCATCAGGTAGCCCGGTAACTGGGTCGCTGCGTCACGGGGCTGTTGGCCTGCGTGACCTTCTTTCTGAAATGCAAATGCTACAGGGGGTGATTTGCTACAAGGCAGTGCAGGATGTAATTCACATAGTGTTAACGAGTCATAGGTTCGGGATGTCCCTGGTGGCACAGTGGTTAAGAATCCACCTGCCGGGCTTCCCTGGTCCCACAGTGGTTGAGAGTCCGCCTGCAGATGCAGCGGACACGGGTTCGTGCCCCAGTCCGGGAAGATTCCACATACCGCGGAGCGGCTAGGCCCGTGAGCTATGGCCGTTGAGCCTGCGCGTCCGGAGCCTGTGCTCTGCAACGGGAGAGGCCACAACAATGAGAGGCCCGCGTACCACAAAAAGAAAAAAAAAAAAAAAAGAATCCACCTGCCAATACAGGGGACACGGGTTCGAACCCTGGCCCGGTAAGTTCCCACATGCCGAGGAGCAACTCAGCCAGTGTGCCACAACAACTGAGCCCAAATGCCACAACTCCTGATGCCCGCGTGCCTAGAGGCCGTGCTCTGCAACAAGAGAAGCCACCCAATGAGAACCCCACGCACTTCAACGAAGAGTAGCCCCCGCTCGCCGCAACTAGAGAAACCCCGCGCGCAACAACGAAAAACCAATGCAGCCATACATAGTAAATAAATAAATAATAATGTCCATAAATTAAAAAAAAAAGAAAAGAAAGACACTTTCCACTTTAGAGCAAAGGGCAGGCATGCTTACTGACTGCTATATAACATTCAGGTTCTCTGAAATCAGGGTTCCTCTT
This sequence comes from Delphinus delphis, assembly GCF_949987515.2. Lineage (NCBI taxonomy): Eukaryota > Metazoa > Chordata > Mammalia > Artiodactyla > Delphinidae > Delphinus > Delphinus delphis. The sequence continues at coordinate 36,403,703 of NC_082683.1, forward strand.
TGTAATAAAATCCATTGCATAAGCGGGCGTTCATCTGTGTTCTCCCATGGGACTTGGGGGCAAAGGGAACTGATTCAAAAAGAGAAAACCCATATAATCAATATGAAGACTATAAAAGGAGACATCATTATAGATGGTACATTCATTAAAATGATTTTTTTAATGACATAATGAAAACTTCTTGCAATATGTTTGAAACTTTAGACGAAAACAGCGAGAAAATATAATTTACCAAAACGTACTCGAGAAGTAGAAAACCCAAAGTGTCCTCTAACCATTAAAGAAAAGGAATCAGTAATTAATTTTTTCCATAAGATCAGAAGCTTCAGAGAATTCAATCAAACATTCAAGAAAACATTCTAGTCTTAAACTCTTCCAGAGATTAGAAAAAGAGAGTACATCTTTTCCAAAAATCCCTTTCACAGATTTTCCTGGAGGAGCGGCCATAGCACAGGAATAGACACCAGTCTTGGAGAGTTACAATCAGTTAAGGAGAGAGTGGCAAATGTAGCTAAGTGTACTCTGGTCTCTCTTCACATCACTTGTCCTTTTTTGTTTTTTCGGCTGCCGTTGGGTCTTCGTTGTGGTACATGGGCTTCTAGTTGCAGTGGCTTCTCTTGTTGTGGAGTGCTGGCTCAGTAGTTGAGGCACGTGGGCTCAGCAGTTGTGGCTTGCAGGCTATAGCACGCAGGCTCAGTAGTTGTGGCGCACGGGCTTAGTTGCTCCGCGGCGCGTGGGATCTTCCCAGGCCAGGGCTCGAACCCGTGTCCCCTGCATTGGCAGGCGGATTCTTAACCACTGTGCCACCAGGGAAGTCCCAGATCACTTGTCTTTTACCTTTTACTAAAGATTTTGTGGAGAGGAATGTGTGGGACGTTGCCTTCTCATCGAAGACGGAAAGTTTCCAAGGTTTCATCTATTAGGTATGACCTTTGCTATAGTTTTTGGTAGATAGCTCTTACCACACTGAGATTCAATTTTCTCAAACTTTCTTTCTATTAAGATGATATATGTGCATTGCTAGATGGCACATTATTCCTTTTACACACTGCTAGACTCAATTTGCTAATATTTTGTGTAGAATTTTTGCATCTGTGTTCATGAGTAAGATTGCTATATAACTTCTCTAGAGCCTCACTTAGAGCTGGGGGCAGGGAATCAGAGAACGCAGTTCCCAACCTACAACTAAAACTTGGAACGGCTTTCTAAAACAACAAGTTGGCTGCATCTTCTATCTCTTAACTATGCACCTCTTTCTAGTTCTACACATCAGCCATTTGTCTTTGAAATCCCACATACTTACCCTTATTTAAGTAAAACCTCAAAAGATTCTACTACCAATTATCAAGTGTTTCTCTCCACGAAAGTCTTTGCCAAGACACAAAAGATTTCCTTAAACTGGGGAGGAATGTGTATGTGTGTACCATGCATGCCCATCCTCCCATATACTCGTTGGTCCCCCAACGTTTGTGGTGCCTTTGTACCTACCAACAAAAACTTGTCTTCCATTGTAGAGAATGACCCCTAAACATGTTCTTACTGGGTAAAAGCTCCTGACAAGAAAATAAAAGGTGGGACTTCCCTGGTGGCGTAGTGGTTAAGAATCCACCTGCCAACGTAGGGGACACGGGCTCGAGCCCTGGTCCAGGAAGATTCCACATGTCGCTGAGCAACTAAGCCCGTGCACCACAAGTACTGAGCCCGAGGGCCACAACTACTGAAGCCCCCGCGCCTAGAGCTGGTGCGCCACAACAAGAGAAGCCACCTCAAGGAGAAGCCCGTGCACTGCCACAAAGAGTAGCCCCTCTGCTTACCACAACTCGAGAAGGCCCGTGCACAGTAACAAAGACCCAACGCAGCCTTAAATAAATAGATTTTTTAAATTTTTTTAAAATGAAACTAAAACATTATTTTTTGTTTTTCAAACAGATAATACTGTTAATATTTCTCACGTAGTCTACACTGCATTCTGGTATGCAGATGAGCTAGTCAGGGAAACAACTGTGCCCTCGAAGTAGGTGGAGAGGCCAGCGGCACTTGACTCTGCAGCTGGGGGGACAGCTCATTTCTAAGCCCCGTCTTCCATGCAGCAAGCACTTGTGTTTACCCGCTGTCCTATCACACCACATTACCTGCCCATTTCCAGCTCTGCCTGTCTGGGGTTCTTTTCTCTTTACAAAAATATTCAGTCCTCTGCCATCTTCCCAGGCTCTCCCACAGCCCACCGACCCCTTTTATAGCACTTGTCACCAAACTGTTCGCCGGGCACAAGACGCGTCCTATGCAGGTTGACCGAAAGGCTGAGTCAATGCTAGATGGAATGAATGACTGCAAAGCAGCCACAGAAAATGCCCTCTTTAAATTCTAGTCCCCTCCTCCTTCCTAAGCGAATCTTTCCCTCCTTTTGCTTCCACCACTTCCTAGCTGTGGTACCTTATGGCAAGTGCTTTACCTCTCTGTGCCTCATTCCCTCAAATGTCCAATAGGGATAAGTCATCATGCTGTTGCAAAATGAAGCTCCTTGGTCACAGGGATCGTCACTGGGACTCTGAAAGGAAAGCCCTCAGCACAGAGCCTAGGCAAACAAGGCCTCAGTAAGGGTCCATCAGAAAGCAAAGTTTCTCTAAACTGCTGTCGACCTCGCCTCCTTTCTCATTTTCTGCTACACAGCCCCACTCACTTCCTCTGTCTCCCCCTCACCCCTTGTTTTTCCCCATCCTGTCTCCCTGTGAAGACCCGCCGTCCTTCCCTCCTCCAGGAAACCTTCTAGATTCCTCAAAGCCCTTTGGCGGCCCTACCTCTGTGGGGCCTCCAGCTCTTTTCAGCCTCTAAGCCTCCAACCTTCTTCCTCCGGCTCTGGCTGGTTCTGTGAGTCGCAGGGGGCCTCGGCCTCCTCCTCCCTCTCCCCTTTAACTACGAGCTCCAGAAGGGCAGGACTGAGGGGTGCCGGCCCAGCTCCCCCCACGCCTGGCACAGTGCTGGCCAGTAAGAGGTGCTAAGAAAGGTCGATAAAGAGTTGGAGGGGAGGGGGTGCTGCTTCCTTGCGAGGGCGAGGGCGGGGAGTGGAGCGGCGGGCCTCTCCAGCGCCCCTGCCTTCCCCAGCCATCGAGCTGATCAAGGACCTGGTCAACTACGACGTGTGCCCGGCGCTTCTCAAGGGCCTCGTGGCGCTGCTGATACCGTCCTTCAAGGAGACCAGCAAACAGCAGTCCCAGATCGTCAGCGGTAGGGATCCACTGAGAACGGGGTGGTGGACCCCGACGGCGCAGGGTGGAAGACGAGGACGAGGGGTCCTCCAGTCTCACGGCCACTCCTCCCTCTTCCAGACTCTTCGGTTCTGCAGCTCAGCACCCACCTGCCGTGGTTCTTGCAGCAGGCCGCGGCCGCCAACGCCACCGGGTAAGCGGGCAGCAGGTAGTGGGCGGATGTGGCAAGCCAGGCCCCGGCGCTGCCCACGGGCCCCCAAGAGCGCTCCGGCCGCCAGAGGGTCCCACGGGGCCGCCACAGCACGAATCCCACCCCCACCCGACGCCACCCACGCCCAGGATCCTGGCGCGAGGCAACACGAGCCTGGCCGAGGAGATGCTGCACCTGCGCGTGGTGCACAGCCTCATGGCCGCCATGGGCAACACGGACCACAGCAACGGCCAGCGGCAGGCCAGCCTCACGCTAGAGGTGCGCTGGGCGGCCGGGTGGCGGGCGGCAGGGCGGCGCGGCAGGCACAGCGCGTGGGCACGGCAGTCACGCCCCCTTGCCCGCCCACGCAGTACTTTGTGCAGTTATTCCCAGTGGTGGAGGAGCACGTGCGCAGGTCCATGGGGGAGGAACTCTACAAACTCTTCCGTGTAAGTGCTCCCGCCCCGCCGCGCCCCGCGGGACACAACAGTGCCCCTGTACACAGCCCAGCGCACAGCCCCTCCCCTTGTACACCCCACACACAGATCGGCCTCGGGGCCAGCGGCGGGAAGGACTGCCCTGGCTTGGGTTTCTCCACCTGGCACCCTTCCGTCCCCTTTCCTGCCCTTCCAGTCAGGTTAAGAGCCTGACCGCAGCCTGCAACCTCCATGTGCCCACGCCCAACTCCAAGTCCAGGCTGCCCTGGCATCCAGCCCAGTTCCCCTTGCTCCTGTCCTCAGGGCAACGCCGAGGACTTGTACAGGAGAATAGATAGCACTCAGGCGGACATCTTGGCGGCCAATGAAGTCAATGTCACCAAAGGTGAGTGGGGTGTGAGGGGGCTTGGAGCAGAGGTGCGGCGGCACCCACACTCAGGCTCATCTCCCTGTCCCCAGAGCTGCATCTCAGTGGCCTCTCCGACAGCACCAAGAGCTTTTGCTTTGGCCATTGTAATCAGGGTCAGGTGGCCTACGTCACACACTTCCAGAGGGAGGCTGTGGGAGAAAAGGAGCAACAGAGCCTCCAAGGCAAGCCAGGAAGCCCAGACTGTGTGGCAGGGAAGCCTGGCAGGAGGAAGGAGCCAGGGCCAAGCTCCGGTTGACTCTTCTTGGCCCTTGGTGGGAGGCTGGGGATCTGCCCGCCAGAAGGGGAAAAGGAGAGCTGGCTGGGAAGGGTTCAATAAACAAACGGTCTTGCTATCTATCTGGTGTCCGTGTGTGGAGGGCAGAGGGCGATCTAGTGAGAGTTATGATGACGGGTCGGGGTGCCTCTGCTCACCAAGGAAAAACGCTGGTCTGAGGGGAAGGACCACCAACGTCGTAGAAGATTCAAGGGCACAGCCTGTGGAGCGGGCCTTACCTCAGCTCCCTGCTGGCCCCTGCGCTCTCCCCTCCAGGACACCACACCCACCTGGTTTTTCTCCTGCCTCTCCGGTTGCTTCCTTTCATTCTCTTTTGCTGATTCCTCCTCTTCAACCCAGCTTCCTTCAAGGTGGAGTGAGGCAGGACTCTGACCTGGAGCCTCTTCCCTACCTTTACACCCTGGTGATTCCATTGCTTTAAATACCACTTCTGTGCAACGACTCCCACGTTTCTATTTCCAGCTAAACATTTCTACCTCATGGTGTTGTCGACGAAAAATTTAATCTTAGTCGATGTAAGAAAGCAATGAAAAATTTTATTCGAGCCAAATTGTGGCGTATGAGCCGGGAACAGCCTCTCGGAAAGCTCCAAGTACTGTTCTGCCTGTGAGAGGTCAAAGCACAGTTATCCAGGGCTTTGTTCGTTAAATGACGTACACAGTGACATTCACACAATCCACATCGACACCTACAAAGCAGGTAATGGGTCAGGGGTCATCAGGGCCCCTTACAAGATCAAGGAGGAAGGTTATCTCCTAAGGAGTTATCTTGTTGATACTAGGAGAAGGTTGCTCTTTACAGTTGACCAGGTATTTCTGCCCACCGGGAGGTGGGTCGATGCATGGTGCAGATACGCAATGCACAGTAGAGGGAAGAGAGGAGGCCAAAGGGCAGAGAAAATTATTTATGTTCAAATTTTCCTTGACTCGCTTTAGAATATGCATTTGTATTTCATCAGTGTCCAAAGCTGAACTCCCAGTCCTGTGCCATCTTCCCCAACTCAACTGATGGCAACTCATCCTTCCTGCCACTCAGAACAAAATCGTGGTGTCCTCCTTGATGTCTCTCTTTAACCTCTGGATCCATCCTGTCTGTTGACTCTACCTTCCAAATATATCCAGGACCCAACTATGTCTCACTACCTCCATTGCTAATACTCAGGTCCAAGCCACCATCATCTCTCCTCTAGATGACTCTGCTTTCTGCCCCATTCTCTTTGTCACCACAGCAGCCAGAGTGGTCCTTGTAAACTTCAGATTCTGTCACTCTGCTCAGAACCTTGCAGGGCTCTCCATTTCACTGAGTAAAGCCCAAGCCCTTACTGTTACGGCCTCCAGGTGATCTAGGCTCCCATGACTTCTGAACTCTCTCCTACTTCTCTCTCTCTTCTTCACTGGGCACCAGACACATTGGCTGTGTGGTTCTTGAAGCTGACAAAACAAGCTCCCGCTTTAGGGCTTTTGTGCAGACTTTTCTGCTGAACACTTGAGAGAGGTCCTCTTCCTAGAATTCTCATCCCAGGTGTCTGCATGGCTAACTCCATGACCTCCTTTCAACTCTTTACACAAAAGGTATCTTCTCAGGACTTACCTGGTGGTGCAGTGGATAAGACTCCGTGCTCCCAATACAGGGGGCCAGGGTTCGATCCCTGGTCAGGGAACTAGATCCCATGTGCATGCCACAACTAAGGCACTGGTGAGCCACAACTAAGGAGCCCGCCTGCCACAACTAAGACCCGGTGCAACCAAAAAAATAATTTTTTAAAAAAACAAAGTTATCTTCGAGGGGGGGGTTACCCTATTTTAAGTTGCGTCCCACACTACCAACCCCTATATTCTGACCCCCAACCCCTACCACTGCTGGTTTTTCCATACCACTTATTTATGTGTTATTTATTTATTGGGTGTCTTCCCACCTGAATGTAAGCTCCAGCAGGGCAGGGATATTTGTTTTCATTACTGATATGTCCCAAATGCTGAGAACAATGCCTGGCACATATGAATGAACGACCGAGTTACTGTGAGGGCATTGTCCCTCAAAGTCAGAGGACATGAAGTCAGATGGCAGTAATTCTCCAGGGTGCCACAAGAGGGCATCACCGGCCCTGATCTTGTTGGTCAGAGGCAGCCTAACTTACCCCAAACTGGGATTTTGAGCCTCAGCTTTCCTCTATTTGGGCGGAGGGAGGAGAGAAAAGCTCAGGAAATATCGGTATGTTTTCCATAAAGCTAAATGGATATCCTGTTTTAAAGACGTGTCCTGTCCTTTGCTGTGAAGTCACTCTTACTGTTTTTAGTCTTGGAATGGCCTTTTTGTAGAATTATGATTTTAAAAATCAGTACCCCAGAAATTTTTTGGAAATTTTAATAATTGGAAAATCCAAAACTCTGGAAACCACTGGTCTAAGACGATAACTCTTTAATAACAATGGAGCTTTAAAAAATGAAATCTTAAGGGCCTTCCCTGGTGGTCCAGGGGCTAAGACTCCACGCTTCCAATGCAGAGGGGCCCAGGTTCGATCCCTGGTCAGGGACCTAGATCCCACATGCTGCAACTAAGGGTTCTCATGCCGTAGCTAAAGATCATGCGTGCCACAGTTCAGACCTGGCTCAGCCAAATAAATAAATATTTTTCAAAATAAATAAATAAAAAGGAAATCTTAAGTATAATACAAATATCCAAAACAAATATACGTTACATGAAATCTATTACTATACATTTATTCTCCCCCAACTTGTTATTTCCAAATGTTCAGAACTACAACAAGTTGAAAGAATGAGTACCTATGACACATTTTCTTTTTCTCTCTCTGTTTACTGGGCTTTTTGAAAGTTTCAGATATCATGACATTTCACTGCTAAATATTTCACATTACGTGTCTACTAAGAATAAGGCCGTTCTCCTACATAATTACTATATCAGTATTGTGGTAGTGTGAGTTATAGCCTCCAAATACATCCACATCCTGATCCCAGGAACCTGTAGATATGTTACTTCACATGGTAAAAGGGATTGTGCAGGTGTGATTAAGGATCTTGAGATGGGGAGATTCTCCTGGATTATCTAGGTGGGCCCCAGGTAATTACGAGGCTCCTTATACGGCAGGAGGATCCAGAGTTGGGGGATGACACGACAGAAGCAAGAGATTTGGACTGCAAGGAAGGGGTCACAGGCCAAGGAATGAAGCCAGCTTTCTTAAAGGTAAGGGAACAGATTCTCCCTTGAAGCCTCTAGAAAGAATGCAGCCCTGTCAACACCTTAATTCTAGACTCCTGCCGTCCAGAAGTTGTTTTAAGTCACTAAGCGTGTGATAATTTGTTACAGCAGCAAGAAAACAAACACAATTATTAATTGAATACTGTCACGTGAAATAGAGTACATACTAAAATTTCCACAAAGGCACCAAAAGTGTACCTTCTGCTTTCTTCCTGCCTTCCTTTCCTTGGTGTGTTATTGGGTTTTGTTCAGGATCCAGTTAAGGTTTGTATATTGCATTGGATTGTCATGCAGTATAAGCTTTTTCTTGTCTGTTTAATTTATGTACTGTATTTAGTTTGGGCTGTGTTGGGTCTTCGTTGCTGCGTGCGGACTTTCTCTAGTTGTGTGGAGCGGGAGCTGCTCTCCGATGCGGTGCGCGGGCTTCTCACTGCGGTGGCTTCTCTTGTTGCCGAGCACGGGCTCCAGGTGCCCGGGCTTCAGTGCTTGTGGCACTCGGGCTCAGTAGCTGTGGGGCCCGGGCTTAGTTGCTCCGCGGCATGGGGGATCTTCCGGGACCAGGACTCGAACCCGTGTCCGCCGCAGTGAGAGGCGGATTCTTAACCCCTGTACCACCAGGGAAGCCCTAAGCTTACTTCTAAAATTAAAATTTAGAGCAATTACTTACGGTCTTGATCCACATTAGAAACTAGAAAACTACAGATGATCTTGAGCATTGCCTTTCCTTTTTTTTTTTTTTTTTCTTTTTTTTTTTTTTTTCCCCGCGGCGCCGAGTGGCCTGCTGGGTTTCAGTTCCCCAACCGGGATCAAACCCGCGCCCCCTGCCGTGGAAGCGTGCAGCCCTAACCACTGGTCCAGGGATTGCCAGGGAATTCCTCGAATTTCTTATTTTTAACAGTTCTAGTTTGAAGGCTAAACTACCTCATCAGAAAGTGTATATTTGAATTTATCATACAAAAATCGACCAACTATACTTCAATTTCTTTGAAGCTTTTACAAAAGCCAAGTTACCCAAGTGCAGCACTTAGAACCACAATCCCAGAGAGGTGGGTCTCCCCGGAAGTGCTCACGTACTGCCTTGAACAATCCTTTGCAAACACATGTGCCCAAGCCTGAACTTGAATTCACGACCTAGCCAAAGCCAGGTTAAGCGGATAATCTACAGCGAGCAACCGCCTACTGGACGACTGACTGCTCTGTGCCAGGCCGCGCGCCGTGCACGAGAAGCAGTTCAACTTTATTGTGCCTGGTGGTCTCCAAGAAGATAAACCCGAAGCGCTAGGAACAAAGCGCGTTTTTAAGCTCTGTGAATATTTGAATTTCTTATAACTTGTGGGGCCGCTCGCGCTTAGAAAGTGGGGGGTCACTTCTCTTGGCGCCTCTTTCTCTTCCTTCCCAGGCGCTGCTTTCCTCCAACCAGGAACGATACCTCCTCCTCAGAACACCATACGCACTCCACGAGCACCAGTTGCCCCGTCCACACGCAGCCCGCCTCCTGAAGACAACCTCAGAGAAACATGACACAACACCTTTTTCTCACCGAGAACTGCAGTTGTTTACCTGCAACGGTCAAAAACCGCAAGTACCACTCGCCACTGTATTATATCGCTCCGCCAACCAGGTCAATTCCAGGCGCTGGTCAAGATTCCGAAATCACACATACGTCACACTGACAAACCACCACAAAAACGGCCTACAACTAAGTCAAAACAGTGCTGCCATTTTTTGCAGTGTCTATCACTACCAGCACACATCCCCCGAAATAGAAGACATTCTTTTCTTTGCACAAATTTATTAGCCTTGTATAAAACAAGGCCTCAAAAAATTGGGTAGAAACTCGGAATTGTTTCTCTCCACGGAAATCTTTAGTAAAAGGCGAAAGATTTATGCGTTCTGAAGAGAAACCAGAGTATGCCGTCATAACCGCTCACACAGTCCTCGGCTAACTGGAAGTCCCAAGGCACCAACGGTAACTATTTACCCGCAAACAACCAGTGAGTTCTGCAATTATTTCACACAATTCTGTGAAAATATCCTGATTTCGAGTGGGGGCGGGAGTCAAAAGAAATAGAAGGCTAGAGCCTTTTGAAAGTAGGCAAGATCCCGAATGCAATGCATTGTGGGTATGTAAATGAAGCTGAGTCACCAACCTCGCGCTTCGGCAAATGCCTTCCTTTATTAGTTTTCCTGTTCGGTCTAGAGCCACCACCAGGGGGCGAAGCAGAAACCAGATAGGAATATAGTCGCCGAGTCCAACCAGAAAGTCTGTTTTATTTTGTTTTGTTTTTATTAAGGGACGACATTTATTCCTTTTCCAAATGTTACAGTAACACCAGGGGGAAGAAAATGGTTTTAGCAGTTAGGAAAAAGAAAAGTGCAAATCTGGGGTTTGGCTGTTAAAAGTCATTTACAACAATGTGCGGGGAGGGAAGAAAAGAAGTTGTTTCACATCACAGGCCTCCCCACAACCCCAAAGCTTAATACTTGCTTACAAGGCAAAAAAGAGACAGTTGATTCACAAGCTGGAGGTTGGAACTTGAGTAAGACATTTAGAAAAACCTAGACAAGGGCAGCGTCCTCCCCCGCCCAGGTGCCACTGCAGGCACAGCACAGGAGACTACAAACAGCAGGGGAAGGTGGACACTCAGGGTTTGGGAGTGTAGGCACCCCCACCTCTGGCTCAGGGATTTGGGAAGTAAACACAACCTACTTGGAGAAGAATTGGGGAAGACAACCAGCAAACTGCCTTCTGCGCGGCTGGGGACAGGGAAGGAGGTAGGGCCAGGGGCAGGAGAATTTCACATCACTAACCTAACTTGGGGAACTGCAAGGGACCATCTTCAACTGGCCTTAAGAGCAAGAGCAGATGGACGATGGTGTTGCCGAAATATCAGCTTGCCTGTGCACCAATGCCGAACAGAAATACGGAGACAGAGATTTTGGAGGAAGAGAGAGATGGCTTTATTTTTCTGCCAGGCAGAAAGGAAGACACAGCAGGCTAGCGCCTGAAGAACTGTGCCCCCATCTCCTTCGGGAATAGGAAAAGATTTTATATGTGGGGCTTGCTGTCTGGCATATATGATAAGGATCAAAATACTGAGGGTCTTGCATTCTTCTTCTTCCTGCGTTATTTCAAAACAGTCACTGCTGGCATCAGGTAGCCCGGTAACTGGTTCGGTGCGTCACGGGGCTTTGGCCTGCGTGACCTTCTTTCTGAAATGCAAATGCTACAGGGGGTGATTTGCTACAAGGCAGTGCAGGATGTAATTCACATAGTGTTAACGAGTCATAGGTTCGGGATGTCCCTGGTGTCACAGTGGTTAAGAATCCACCTGCCGGGCTTCCCTGGTCCCACAGTGGTTGAGAGTCCGCCTGCAGATGCAGCGGACACGGGTTCGTGCCCCAGTCCGGGAAGATCCCACATGCCGTGGAGCGGCTAGGCCCGTGAGCCATGGCCGTTGAGCCTGCGCGTCCGGAGCCTGTGCTCCGCAACGGGAGAGGCCACAACAGTGAGAGCCCCGCGTACCACAAAAAAAAAAAAAAAAAAAAAGAATCCACCTGCCCATACAGGGGACACGGGTTCGAACCCTGGCCCGGTAAGTTCCCACATGCCGAGGAGCAACTCAGCCGGTGTGCCACAACAACTGAGCCCAAATGCCACAACTCCTGATGCCCGCGTGCCTAGAGGCCGTGCTCTGCAACAAGAGAAGCCACCCAATGAGAAGCCCGCGCACTTCAACGAAGAGGAGCCCCCGCTCGCCACAACTAGAGAAACCCCGCGCGCAGCAACGAAAAACCAATGCAGCCATACATAGTAAATAAGTAAATAATAATGTCCATAAATTAAAAAAAAAGAAAAGAAAAGAAAGACACTTTCCACTTTAGAGCAAAGGGCAGGCATGCTTACTGACTGCTATATAACATTCAGGTTCTCTGAAATCAGGGTTCCTCTTTGTAATAAAATCCATTGCATAAGCGGGCGTTCATCTGTGTTCTCCCATGGGACTTGGGGGCAAAGGGAACTGATTCAAAAAGAGAAAACCCATATAATCAATATGAAGACTATAAAAGGAGACATCATTATAAATGGTACATTCATTAAAATGATTTTTTTAATGACATAATGAAAACTTCTTGCAATATGTTTGAAACTTTAGACGAAAACAGCGAGAAAATATAATTTACCAAAACGTACTCGAGAAGTAGAAAACCCAAAGTGTCCTCTAACCATTAAAGAAAAGGAATCAGTAATTATTTTTTTCCATAAGATCAGAAGCTTCAGAGAATTCGATCAAACATTCAAGAAAACATTCTAGTCTTAAACTCTTCCAGAGATTAGAAAAAGAGAGTACATCTTTTCCAAAAATCCCTTTCACAGATTTTCCTGGAGGAGCGGCCATAGCACAGGAATAGACACCAGTCTTGGAGACTTACAATTAGTTAAGGTGAGAGTGGCAAATGTAGCTAAGTGTACTCTGGTCTCTCTTCACATCACTTGTCCTTTTTTTTTTTCTCGGCTGCCGTTGGGTCTTCGTTGTGGTGCGTGGGCTTCTTGTTGCAGTGGCTTCTCTTGTTGGGGAGCATGGGCTCAGTAGTTGAGGCACGCGGGCTCAGTAGTTGTGTCTGACGGGCTCTAGCACGCAGGCTCAGTAGTTGTGGCGCTCGGGCTTAGTTGCTCCGCGGGGCGTGGGATCTTCCCAGGCCAGGGCTCGAACCCGTGTCCCCTGCATTGGCAGGCGGATTCTTAACCACTGTGCCACCAGGGAAGTCCCAGATCACTTGTCTTTTACCTTTTACTAAAGATTTTGTGGAGAGGAATGTGTGGGAGGGTGCCTTCTCATCGAAGACGGAAAGTTTCCAAGGTTTCATCTATTAGGTATGACCTTTGCTATAGTTTTTGGTAGATAGCTCTTACCACACTGAGATTCAATTTTCTCAAACTTTCTTTCTATTAAGATCATATATGTGCATTGCTAGATGGCACATTATTCCTTTTACACACTGCTAGACTCAATTTGCTAATATTTTGTGTAGAATTTTTGCATCTGTGTTCATGACTAAGATTGCTATATAACTTCGCTAGAGCCTCACTTAGAGCTGGGGGCAGGGAATCAGAGAACGCAGTTCCCAACCTACAACTTAAACTTGGAACGGCTTTCTAAAACAACAAGTTAACTACGAACCTCTTTATAGTTCTACACATCAGCCATTTGTCTTTGAAATCCCACATACTTACCCTTATTTAAGTAAAACCTCAAAAGATTCCACTACCAATTCTCAAGTGTTTCTCTCCACGAAAGTCTTTGCCAAGACACAAAAGATTTCCTTAAACTGGGGAGGAATGTGTATGTGTGTACCATGCATGCCCATCCTCCCATATACTCGTTGGTCCCCCAACGTTTGTGGTGCCTTTGTACCTACCAACAAAAACCTGTCTTCCATTGTAGAGAATGACCCCTAAACATGTTCTTACTGGGTAAAAGCTCCTGACAAGAAAATAAAAGGTGGGACTTCCCTGGTGGCGTAGTGGTTAAGAATCCACCTGCCAACATAGGGGACACGGGCTCGAGCCCTGGTCCGGGAATATCCCACATGTCGCCGAGCAACTAAGCCCGTGCACCACAAGTACTGAGCCCGAGGGCCACAACTACTGTAGGCCCCGCACCTAGAGCCGGTGCGCCACAACAAGAGAAGCCACCTCAAGGAGAAGCCCGTGCACTGCAACAAAGAGTAGCCCCTCTGCTTACCGCAACTCGAGAAGGCCCGTGCACAGTAACAAAGACCCAACGCAGCCTTAAATAAATAGATTTTTTAAATTTTTTTAAAATGAAAATAAAACATTAATTTTTGTTTTTCAAACAGATAATACTGTTAATATTTCTCACGTAGTCTACACTGCATTCTGGTATGCAGATGAGCTAGTCAGGGAAACAACTGTGCCCTCGAAGTAGGTGGAGAGGCCAGCGGCACTTGACTCTGCAGCTGGGGGGACAGCTCATTTCTAAGCCCCGTCTTCCATGCAGCAAGCACTTGTGTTTACCCGCTGTCCTATCACACCACATTACCTGCCCGTTTCCAGCTCTGCCTGTCTGGGGTTCTTTTCTCTTTACAAAAATATTCAGTCCTCTGCCATCTTCCCAGGCTCTCTCACAGCCCACCGACCCCTTTTATAGCACTTGTCACCAAACTGTTCGCCGGGCACAAGACGCGTCCTATGCAGGTTGACCGAAAGGCTGAGTCAATGCTGGATGGAATGAATGACTGCGAAGCAGCCACAGAAAATGCGCTCTTTAAATTCTAGTCCCCTCCTCCTTCCTAAGCGAATCTTTCCCTCCTTTTGCTTCCACCACTTCCTAGCTGTGGTACCTTATGGCAAGTGCTTTACCTCTCTGTGCCTCATTCCCTCAAATGTCCAATAGGGATAAGTCATCATGCTGTTGCAAAATGAAGCTCCTTGGTCACAGGGATCGTCACTGGGACTCTGAACGGAGAGCCCTCAGCACAGAGCCTAGGCAAACAAGGCCTCAGTAAGGGTCCATCAGAAAGCAAAGTTTCTCTAAACTGCTGTCGACCTTGCCTCCTTTCTCATTTTCTGCTACACATCCCCACCCACTTGCTCTGTCTTCCCCTCACCCCTTGTCTTTCCCCATCCTGTCTCCCTTTGAAGACCCGCCGTCCTTCCCTCCTCCAGGAAACCTTCTAGATTCCTCAAAGCCCTTTGGCGGCCCTACCTCTGTGGGGCCTCCAGCTCTTTTCAGCCTCTAAGCCTCCAACCTTCTTCCTCCGGCTCTGGCTGGTTCTGTGAGTCGCAGGGGGCCTCGGCCTCCTCCTCCCTCTCCCCTTTAACCAAGAGGTTCAGAAGGGCAGGACTGAGGGGTCGCCGGCCCAGCTCCCCCCACGCCTGGCACAGTGCTGGCCAGTAAGAGGTGCTAAGAAAGGTCGATAAAGAGTTGGAGGGGAGGGGGTGCTGCTTCCTTGCGAGGGCGAGGGCGAGGGCGGGGAGTGGAGCTGCGGGCCTCTCCAGCGCCCCTGCCTTCCCCAGCCATCGAGCTGATCAAGGACCTGGTCAACTACGACGTGTGCCCGGCGCTGCTCAAGGGCCTCGTGGCGCTGCTGATACCGTCCTTCAAGGAGACCAGCAAACAGCAGTCCCAGATCGTCAGCGGTAGGGATCCACTGAGAACGGGGTGGTGGACCCCGACGGCGCAGGGTGGAAGATGAGGGCGAGGGGTCCTCCAGCCTCACGGCCACTCCTCCCTCTTCCAGACTCTTCGGTTCTGCAGCTCAGCACCCACCTGCCGTGGTTCTTGCAGCAGGCCGCGGCCGCCAACGCCACCGGGTAAGCGGGCAGCAGGTAGTGGGCGGATGCGGCAAGCCAGGCCCCGGCGCTGCCCACGGGCCCCCAAGAGCGCTCCGGCCGCCAGAGGGTCCCACGGGGCCGCCACAGCACGAATCCCACCCCCACCCGACGCCACCCACGCCCAGGATCCTGGCGCGAGGCAACACGAGCCTGGCCGAGGAGATGCTGCACCTGCGCGTGGTGCACAGCCTCATGGCCGCCATGGGCAACACGGACCACAGCAACGGCCAGCGGCAGGCCAGCCTCACGCTAGAGGTGCGCTGGGCGGCCGGGTGGCGGGCGGCAGGGCGGCGCGGCAGGCACAGCGCGTGGGCACGGCAGTCACGCCCCCTTGCCCGCCCACGCAGTACTTTGTGCAGTTATTCCCAGTGGTGGAGGAGCACGTGCGCAGGTCCATGGGGGAGGAACTCTACAAACTCTTCCGTGTAAGTGCTCCCGCCCCGCCGCGCCCCGCGGGACACAACAGTGCCCCTGTACACAGCCCAGCGCACAGCCCCTCCCCTTGTACACCCCACACACAGATCGGCCTCGGGGCCAGCGGCGGGAAGGACTGCCCTGGCTTGGGTTTCTCCACCTGGCACCCTTCCATCCTCTTTCTTGCCCTTCCAGTCAGGCTAAGAGCCTGACCGCAGCCTGCAACCTCCATGTGCCCACGCCCAACTGCACGTCCAGGCTACCCTGGCATCCAGCCCAGTTCCCCTTGCTCCTGTCCTCAGGGCAACGCCGAGGACTTGTACGTGAAAATAGATAGCATTCAGGCGGACATCTTGGCGGCCAACGAAGTCAATGTCACCAAAGGTGAGTGGGGTGTGAGGGGGCCTGGAGCAGAGGTGCGGCGGCACCCACACTCAGGCTCATCTCCCTGTCCCCAGAGCTGCATCTCAGTGGCCTCTCCGACAGCACCATGAGCTCTTACTTTGGCCATTGTAATCAGGGTCAGGTGGCCTACATCACACACTTCCAGAGGGAGGCTGTGGGAGAAAAGGAGCAACAGAGCCTCCAAGGCAAGCCAGGAAGCCCAGGCTGTGTGGCAGGGATGCCTGGCAGAAGGAAGGAGCCAGGGCCAAGCTCCGGTTGACTCTTCTTGGCCCTTGGTGGGAGGCTGGGGATCTGCCCGCCAGAAGGGGAAAAGGAGAGCTGGCTGGGAAGGGTTCAATAAACAAACGGTCTTGCTATCTATCTGGTGTCCGTGTGTGGAGGGCAGAGGGCGATCTAGTGAGAGTTATGATGACGGGTCGGGGTGCCTCTGCTCACCAAGGAAAAACGCTGGTCTGAGGGGAAGGACCACCAACGTCGTAGAAGATTCAAGGGCACAGCCTGTGGAGCGGGCCTTACCTCAGCTCCCTGCTGGCCCCTGCGCTCTCTCCTCCAGGACACCACACCCACCTGGTTTTTCTCCTGCCTCTCCGGTTGCTTCCTTTCATTCTCTTTTGCTGATTCCTCCTCTTCAACCCAGCTTCCTTCAAGGTGGAGTGAGGCAGGACTCTGACCTGGAGCCTCTTCCCTACCTTTACACCCTGGTGATTCCATTGCTTTAAATACCACTTCTGTGCAACGACTCCCACGTTTCTATTTCCAGCTAAACATTTCTACCTCATGGCGTTGTCGACGAAAAATTTAATCAGTCGATCTAAGAAAGCAATGGTAAATTTTATTTGAGCCAAATTGTGGCGTATGAGCCGGGAACAGCCTCTCGGAAAGCTTCAAGAAGTGTTCTGCCTATGAGAGGTCAAAGCACAGTTATCCAGGGTTTTGTTCGTTAAATGACGTACACAGTGACATTCACACAATCCACATCGACACCTACAAAGCAGGTAATGGGTCAGGGGTCATCAGGGCCCCTTACAAGATCAAGGAGGAAGGTTATCTCCTAAGGAGTTATCTTGCTGATACTAGGAGAAGGTTGCTCTTTACAGTTGACCAGGTATTTCTGCCCACCGGGAGGTTGGTCGATGCATGGTGCAGATACGCAATGCACAGTAGAGGGAAGAGAGGAGGCCAAAGGGCAGAGAAAATTATTTATGTTCAAATTTTCCTTGACTCGCTTTAGAATATGCATTTGTATTTCATCAGTGTCCAAAGCTGAACTCCCAGTCCTGTGCCATCTTCCCCAACTCAACTGATGGCAACTCATCCTTCCTGCCACTCAGAACAAAATCGTGGTGTTCTCCTTGATGTCTCTCTTTAACCTCTGGATCCATCCTGTCTGTTGACTCTACCTTCCAAATATACCCAGGATCCAACTATGTCTCACTACCTCCATTGCTAATACTCGGGTCCAAGCCACCATCATCTCTCTTCTAGATGACTCTGCTTTCTGCCCTGTTCTCTTTGTCAGCACAGCAGCCAGAGTGGTCCTGTAACTTCAGATTCTGTCACTCTGCTCAGAACCTTGCAGGGCTCTCCATTTCACTGAGTTAAGCCCAAGCCCTTACTCTTACGGCCTCCAGGGTGATCTAGGCTCCCATGACTTCTGAACTCTCTCCTACTTCTCTCTCTCTTCTTCACTGGGCACCAGACACATTGGCTGTGTGGTTCTTGAAGCTGACAAAACAAGCTCCCGCTTTAGGGCTTTTGTGCAGACTTTTCTGCTGAACACTTGAGAGAGGTCCTCTTCCTAGAACCCTCACCCCAGGTGTCTGCATGGCTAACTCCATGACTTCCTTTCAACTCTTTACACAAAAGGTATCTTCTCAGGACTTACCTGGTGGTGCAGTGGATAAGACTCCGTGCTCCCAATACAGGGGGCCAGGGTTCAATCCCTGGTCAGGGAACTAGATCCCATGTGCATGCCACAACTAAGGAACTGGTGAGCCACAACTAAGGAGTCCGCCGGCCAAACTAAGACCCGGTACAACCAAAACAATAATTTTTTAAAAAAACAAAGTAATCTTCTCAGGGAGGGTTACCCTATTTTAAGTTGCGTCCCACACTACCAACCCCTATATTCTGACCCCCAACCCCTACCACTGCTGGTTTTTCCATAGCACTTATTTATGTGTTATTTATTTATTGGGTGTCTCCCCACCTGAATGTAAGCTCCAGCAGGGCAGGGATATTTGTTTTCATTACTGATATGTCCCAAATGCTGAGAACAATGCCTGGCACATATGAATAACGACCGAGTTACTGTGAGGGCATTGTCCCTCAAAGTCAGAGGACATGAAGTCAGATGGCAGTAATTCTCCAGGGTGCCACAAGAGGGCATCACCGGCCCTGATCTTGTTGGTCAGAGGCAGCCTAACTTACCCCAAACTGGGATTTTGAGCCTCAGCTTTCCTCTATTTGGGCGGAGGGAGGAGAGAAAAGCTCAGGAAATATCGGTATGTTTTCCATAAAGCTAAATGGATATCCTGTTTTAAAGACGTGTCCTGTCCTTTGCTGTGAAGTCACTCTTACTGTTTTTAGTCTTGGAATGGCCTTTCTGTAGAATTATGATTTTAAAAATTAGTACCCCAGAAATTTTTTGGAAATTTTAATAATTGGAAAATCCAAAACTCTGGAAACCACTGGTCTAAGACGATAACTCTTTAATAACAATGGAGCTTTAAAAAATGAAATCTTAAGGGACTTCCCTGGTGGTCCAGGGGCTAAGACTCCACGCTCCCAATGCAGAGGGGCCCAGGTTCGATCCCTGGTCAGGGACCTAGATCCCACATGCTGCAACTAAGGGTTCTCATGCCGTAGCTAAAGATCATGCGTGCCGCAGTTCAGACCTGGCTCAGCCAAATAAATAAATATTTTTCAAAATAAATAAATAAAAAGGAAATCTTAAGTATAATACAAATACCCAAAACAAATATACGTTACATGAAATCTATTACTATACATTTATTCTCCCCCAACTTGTTATTTCCAAAAGTTCAGAACTACAACAAGTTGAAAGAATGAGTACCTATGACACATTTTCTTTCTCTCTCTCTGTTTACTAGGCTATTTGAAAGTTTCAGATGTCATGACATTTCACTGCTAAATATTTCACATTATGTCTCTACTAAGAATAAGGCCGTTCTCCTACATAATTACTATATCATTATTGTGGTAGTGTGAGTTATAGCCTCCAAATACATCCACATCCTGATCCCAGGAACCTGTAGATATGTTACTTCACACGGTAAAAGGGATTCTGCAGGTGTGATTAAGGATCTTGAGATGGGGAGATTCTCCTGGATTATCTAGGTTGGCCCCAGGTAATTACGAGGCTCTTTATACGGCAGGAGGATCCAGAGTTAGGAGACGACACGACAGAAGCAAGAGATTTGGACTGCAAGGAAGGGGTCACAGGCCAAGGAATGAAGCCAGCTTTCTTAAAGGTAAGGGAACAGATTCTCCCTTGAAGCCTCTAGAAAGAATGCAGCCCTGTCAACACCTTAATTCTAGACTCCTGCCGTCCAGAAGTTGTTTTAAGTCACTAAGCGTGTGATAGTTTGTTACAGCAGCAAGAAAATACAATTATTAATTGAATACTGTCACGTGAAATAGAGTACATACTAAAATTTCCACAAAGGCACCAAAAGTGTACCTTCTGCTTTCTTCCTGCCTTCCTTTCCTTGGTGTGTTATTGGGTTTTGTTCAGGATCCAGTTAAGGTTTGTATATTGCATTGGATTGTCATGCAGTATAAGCTTTTTCTTGTCTGTTTAATTTATGTACTGTATTTAATTTGGGCTGTGTTGGGTCTTCGTTGCTGCGTGCGGACTTTCTCTAGTTGCGTGGAGCGGGGGCTGCTCTCCGTTGCGGTGCGCGGGCTTCTCACTGCGGTGGCTTCTCTTGTTGCCGAGCACGGGCTCCAGGTGCCCGGGCTTCAGTGCTTGTGGCACTCGGGCTCAGTAGCTGTGGGACCCGGGCTTAGTTGCTCCGCGGCATGGGGGATCTTCCGGGACCAGGACTCGAACCCGTGTCCGCCGCAGTGAGAGGCGGATTCTTAACCCCTGTACCACCAGGGAAGCCCTAAGCTTACTTCTAAAATTAAAATTTAGAGCAATTACTTGCGGTCTTCATCCACATTAGACACTGGAAAACTACAGATGATCTTGAGCATTGCCTTTCCTTTTTTTTTTCTTTATTCTTTTTTTTTTCCCCGCCGCGCCGAGTGGCCTGCTGGGTTTCAGTTCCCCAACCGGGATCAAACCCGCGCCCCCTACCGTGGAAGCATGGAGCCCTAACCACTGGTCCAGGGATTGCCAGGGAAGTCCTCGAATTTCTTATTTTTAACAGTTCTAGTTTGAAGGCTAAACTACCTCATCAGAAAGTGTATATTTGAATTTATCATACAAAAATCGACCAACTATACTTCAATTTTTTTGAAGCTTTTACAAAAGCCAAGTTACACAAGTGCAGCAGTTAGAACCACAATCCCAGAGAGGTGGGTCTCCCCGGAGGTGCTCACGTACTGCCTTGAACAATCCTTTGCAAACACATGTGCCCAAGCCTGAACTTGAATTCACGACCTAGCCAAAGCCAGGTTAAGCGGATAATCTACAGCGAGCAACCGTCTACTGAACGACTGACTGCTCTGTGCCAGGCCGCGCACCGTGCACGAGAAGCAGTTCAACTTTATTATGCCTGGTGGTCTCCAAGAAGATAAACCCGAAGCGCTAGGAACAAAGCGCGTTTTTAAGCTCTGTGAGTATTTGAATTCCTTATAACTTGTGAGGCCGCTCGCGCTTAGAAAGTGGGGAGTCACTTCTCCTGCGCCTCTTTCTCTTCCTTCCCCGGCGCTGCCTTCCTCAAACCAGGAACGATACCTCCTCCTCAGAACACCATACGCACTCCACGAGCACCAGTTGCCCCGTCCACACGAAGCTCGCCTCCTGAAGACAACCTCAGAGAAACATGACACAACATCTTGCTCTCACCGAGCACTGCAGTTGTTTACGAGCAACGGTCAAAAACCACAAAAACAGCTCGACACTGTATTACACCGCTCCGCCAACCAGGTTAATTCCAGGCGCTTGCCAGGATTCCGAAATCACACATACGTCACACTAACAAACCATCACAAAAACGGCCTACAACTAAGTCAAAACAGTGTTGCCACTTTCCGGCAGCGTGTAACACTACCAGCACAAATGCACCGAAATACGAGATATTCTATTTTTTATACAAATTTATTAGCCTTAGGATAAAACAAGGCCTCAAAAAATTGGGTACAAACTCGGAATTGTTTTTCTCCACGGAAATCTTTAGTAAAAGGCGAAAGATTTATGCGTTCTGAAGAGAAACCAGAGTATGCCGTCATACCTGCTCACACAGTCCTCGGCTAACAGGAAGTCCCAAGGCACCAACGGTAACTATTTACCCGCAAACAACCAGTGAGTTCTGCAATTATTTCACACAATTCTGTGAAAATATCCTGATTTCGAGTGGGGGCGGGAGTCAAAAGAAATAGAAGGCTAGAGCCTTTTGAAAGTAGGCAAGATCCCGATGGCAATGCATTGTGGGTATGTAAATGAGGCTGAGTCACCAACCTCGCGCTTCGGCAAATACCTTCATTAGTTTTCCTGCTCGGTCTAGAGCCACCACCAGGGGGCGAAGCAGAAACCAGATAGGAATATAGTCGCCGAGTCCAAACAGAAAGTCTGTTTTATTTTGTTTTGTTTTTATTAAGGGACGACATTTATTCCTTTTCCAAATGTTACAGTAACACCAGGGGGAAGGACATGGTTTTAGCAGTTAGGGAAAAGAAAAGTGCAAATCTGGGGTTTGGCCGTTAAAAGTCATTTACAACAATGTGCGGGGAGGGAAGAAAAGAAGTTGTTTCACATCACAGGCCTCCCCACAACCCCAAAGCTTAATACTTGCTTACAAGGCAAAAAAGAGACAGTTGATTCACAAGCTGGAGGTTGGAACTTGAGTAAGACATTTAGAAAAACCTAGACAAGGGCAGCGTCCTTCCCCGCCCAGGTGCCACTGCAGGCACAGCACAAGAGACTACAAACAGCAGGGGAAGGTGGACACTCAGGGTTTGGGAGTGTAGGCACCCCCACCTCTGGCTCAGGGATTTGGGGAGTAAACATAACCTACTTGGAGAAGAATTGGGGAAGACAACCAGCAAACTGCCTTCTGCGCGGCTGGGAAAGGGAAGGAGGTAGGGCCAGGGGCAGGAGAATTTCACATCACTAACCTAACTTGGGGAACTGCAAGGGACCATCTTCAACTGGCCTTAAGAGCAAGAGCAGATGGACGATGGTGTTGCCGAAATATCAGCTTGCCTGTGCACCAATGCCGAACAGAAATACGGAGACAGATTTTGGAGGAAGAGAGAGATGGCTTTATTTTTCTGCCAGGCAGAAAGGAAGACACAGCAGGCTAGCGCCTGAAGAACTGTGCCCCCATCTCCTTCGGGAATCGGAAAAGATTTTATATGTGGGGCTCGAAGTCTGGCATATATGAAAAGGATCAAAATAGTGAAGGTCTTGCATTCTTCTTCTTCCTGCGTTATTTCAAAACAGTCACTGCTGGCATCAGGTAGCCCGGTAACTGGGTCGCTGCGTCTCGGGGCTGTTGGCCTGCGTGACCTTCTTTCTGAAATGCAAATGCTACAGGGGGTGATTTGCTACAAGGCAGTGCAGGATGTAATTCACATAGTGTTAAAGAGTCATAGGTTCGGGATGTCCCTGGTGTCACAGTGGTTAAGAATCCACCTGCCGGGCTTCCCTGGTCCCACAGTGGTTGAGAGTCCGCCTGCAGATGCAGCGGACACGGGTTCGTGCCCCAGTCCGGGAAGATTCCACATACCGCGGAGCGGCTAGGCCCGTGAGCCATGGCCGTTGAGCCTGCGCGTCCGGAGCCTGTGCTCTGCAACGGGAGAGGCCACAACAACGAGAGGCCCGCGTACCACAAAAAGAAAAAAAAAAAAAAAGAATCCACCTGCCAATACAGGGGACACGGGTTCGAACCCTGGCCCGGTAAGTTCCCACATGCCGAGGAGCAACTCAGCCGGTGTGCCACAACAACTGAGCCCAAACGCCACAACTTCTGATGCCCGCATGCCTATAGGCCGTGCTCTGCAAAAAGAGAAGCCACCCAATGAGAACACCACGCACTTCAACGAAGAGTAGCCCCCGCTCGCCGCAACTAGAGAAACCCCGCGCGCAACAACGAAAAACCAATGCAGCCATACATAGTAAATAAATAAATAATAATGTCCATAAATTAAAAAAAAAAGAAAAGAAAGACACTTTCCACTTTAGAGCAAAGGGCAGGCATGCTTACTGACTGCTATATAACATTCAGGTTCTCTGAAATCAGGGTTCCTCTTTGTAATAAAATCCATTGCATAAGCGGGCGTTCATCTGTGTTCTCCCATGGGACTTGGGGGCAAAGGGAACTGATTCAAAAAGAGAAAACCCATATAATCAATATGAAGACTATAAAAGGAGACATCATTATAGATGGTACATTCATTAAAATGATTTTTTTAATGACATAATGAAAACTTCTTGCAATATGTTTGAAACTTTAGACGAAAACAGCGAGAAAATATAATTTACCAAAACGTACTCGAGAAGTAGAAAACCCAAAGTGTCCTCTAACCATTAAAGAAAAGGAATCAGTAATTATTTTTTTCCATAAGCTCAGAAGCTTCAGAGAATTCGATCAAACATTCAAGAAAACATTCTAGTCTTAAACTCTTCCAGAGATTAGAAAAAGAGAGTACATCTTTTCCAAAAATCCCTTTCACAGATTTTCCTGGAGGAGCGGCCATAGCACAGGAATAGACACCAGTCTTGGAGAGTTACAATCAGTGAAGGTGAGAGTGGCAAATGTAGCTAAGTGTACTCTGGCCTCTCTTCACATCACTTGTCCTTTTTTGTTTTTTCGGCTGCCTTTGGGTCTTCGTTGTGGTGCGTGGGCTTCTAGTTGCAGTGGCTTCTCTTGTTGTGGAGCGTGGGCTCAGTAGTTGAGGCACGTGGGCTCAGTAGTTGTGGCTTGTGGGCTCTAGCACGCAGGCTCAGTAGTTGTGGCGCACGGGCTTAGTTGCTCCGCGGCGCGTGGGATCTTCCCAGGCCAGGGCTCGAACCCGTGTCCCCTGCATTGGCAGGCGGATTCTTAACCACTGTGCCACCAGGGAAGTCCCAGATCACTTGTCTTTTACCTTTTACTAAAGATTTTGTGGAGAGGAATGTGTGGGAGGGTGCCTTCTCATCGAAGACGGAAAGTTTCCAAGGTTTCATCTATTAGGTATGACCTTTGCTATAGCTTTTGGTAGATAGCTCTTACCACACTGAGATTCAATTTTCTCAAACTTTCTTTCTATTAAGATCGTATATGTGCATTGCTAGATGGCACATTATTCCTTTTACACACTGCTAGACTCAATTTGCTAACATTTTGTGTAGAATTTTTGCATCTGTGTTCATGAGTAAGATTGCTATATAACTTCTCTAGAGCCTCACTTACAGCTGGGGGCAGGGAATCAGAGAACGCAGTTCCCAACCTACAACTTAAACTTGGAACTGCTTTCTAAAACAAGAAGTTGGCTGCATCTTCTATCTCTTAACTACGAACCTCCTTCTAGTTCTACACATCAGCCATTTGTCTTTGAAAACCCACATACTTACCCTTATTTAAGTAAAACCTCAAAAGACTCCACTACCAATTCTCAAGTGTTTCTCTCCACGAAAGTCTTTGCCAAGACACAAAAGATTTCATTAAACTGGGGAGGAATGTGTATGTGTGTACCATGCATGCCCATCCTCCCATATACTCGTTGGTCCCCCAACGTTTGTGGTGCCTTTGTACCTACCAACAAAAACTTGTCTTCCATTGTAGAGAATGACCCCTAAACATGTTCTTACTGGGTAAAAGCTCCTGACAAGAAAATAAAAGGTGGGACTTCCCTGGTGGCGTAGTGGTTAAGAATCCACCTGCCAACGTAGGGGACCCGGCTCGAGCCCTGGTCTGGGAAGATCCCACACGTCCCGAGCAACTAAGCCCGTGCGCCACAACTACTGAGCACGAGGGCCACAACTACTGAAGCCCCCGCGCCTAGAGACGGTGCGCCACAACAAGAGAAGCCACCTCAAGGAGAAGCCCGTGCACTGCAACAAAGAGTAGCCCCTCTGCTTACCGCAACTCGAGAAGGCCCGTGCACAGTAACAAAGACCCAACGCAGCCTTAAATAAATAGATTTTTTAAATTTTTTTAAAAAGAAAATAAAACATTAATTTTTGTTTTTCAAACAGATAATACTGTTAATATTTCTCACGTAGTCTACACTGCATTCTGGTATGCAGATGAGCTAGTCAGGGAAACAACTGTGCCCTCGAAGTAGGTGGAGAGGCCAGCGGCACTTGACTCTGCAGCTGGGGGGACAGCTCATTTCTAAGCCCCGTCTTCCATGCAGCAAGCACTTGTGTTTACCCGCTGTCCTATCACACCACATTACCTGCCCGTTTCCAGCTCTGCCTGTCTGGGGTTCTTTTCTCTTTACAAAAATATTCAGTCCTCTGCCATCTTCCCAGGCTCTCTCACAGCCCACCGACCCCTTTTATAGCACTTGTCACCAAACTGTTCGCCGGGCACAAGACGCGTCCTATGCAGGTTGACCGAAAGGCTGAGTCAATGCTGGATGGAATGAATGACTGCGAAGCAGCCACAGAAAATGCCCTCTTTAAATTCTAGTCCCCTCCTCCTTCCTAAGCGAATCTTTCCCTCCTTTTGCTTCCACCACTTCCTAGCTGTGGTACCTTATGGCAAGTGCTTTACCTCTCTGTGCCTCATTCCCTCAAATGTCCAATAGGGATAAGTCATCATGCTGTTGCAAAATGAAGCTCCTTGGTCACAGGGATCGTCACTGGGACTCTGAAAGGAAAGCCCTCAGCACAGAGCCTAGGCAAACAAGGCCTCAGTAAGGGTCCATCAGAAAGCAAAGTTTCTCTAAACTGCTGTCGACCTCGCCTCCTTTCTCATTTTCTGCTACACATCCCCACCCACTTGCTCTGTCTTCCCCTCACCCCTTGTCTTTCCCCATCCTGTCTCCCTTTGAAGACCCGCCGTCCTTCCCTCCTCCAGGAAACCTTCTAGATTCCTCAAAGCCCTTTGGCGGCCCTACCTCTGTGGGGCCTCCAGCTCTTTTCAGCCTCTAAGCCTCCAACCTTCTTCCTCCGGCTCTGGCTGGTTCTGTGAATCCCAGGGGGCCTCGGCCTCCTCCTCCCTCTCCCCTTTAACTACGAGCTCCAGAAGGGCAGGACTGAGGGGTCGCCGGCCCAGCTCCCCCCACGCCTGGCACAGTGCTGGCCAGTAAGGGGTGCTAAGAAAGGTCGATAAAGAGTTGGAGGGGAGGGGGTGCTGCTTCCTTGCGAGGGCGAGGGCGGGGAGTGGAGCGCGGGCCTCTCCAGCGCCCCTGCCTTCCCCAACCAACGAGCTGATCAAGGACCTGGTCAACTACGACATGTGCCCGGCGCTGCTCAAGGGCCTCGTGGCGCTGCTGAAACCGTCCTTCAAGGAGACCAGCAAACAGCAGTCCCAGATCGTCAGCGGTAGGGATCCGCTGCGATCGGGGTGGTGGACCTCGACGGGGCAGGGTGGAAGACGAGGACGAGGGCTCCTCCAGCCTCACGGCCACTCCTCCCTCTTCCAGACTCTTCGGTTCTGCAGCTCAGCACCCACCTGCCGTGGTTCTTGCAGCAGGCCGCGGCCGCCAACGCCACCGGGTAAGCGGGCAGCAGGTAGTGGGCGGATGCGGCAAGCCAGGCCCCGGCGCTGCCCACGGGCCCCCAAGAGCGCTCCGGCCGCCAGAGGGTCCCACGGGGCCGCCACAGCACGAATCCCACCCCCACCCGACGCCACCCACGCCCAGGATCCTGGCGCGAGGCAACACGAGCCTGGCCGAGGAGATGCTGCACCTGCGCGTGGTGCACAGCCTCATGGCCGCCATGGGCAACACGGACCACAGCAACGGCCAGCGGCAGGCCAGCCTCACGCTAGAGGTGCGCTGGGCGGCCGGGTGGCGGGCGGCAGGGGGGCGCGGCAGGCACAGCGCGTGGGCACGGCAGTCACGCCCCCTCGCCCGCCCACGCAGTACTTTGTGCAGTTATTCCCAGTGGTGGAGGAGCACGTGCGCAGGTCCATGGGGGAGGAACTCTACAAGCTCTTCCGTGTAAGTGCTCCCGCCCCGTCGCGCCCCGCGGGACACAACAGTGCCCCTGTACACAGCCCAGCGCACAGCCCCTCCCCTTGTACACCCCACACACAGATCGGCCTCGGGGCCGGCGGCGGGAAGGACTGCCCTGGCTTGGGTTTCTCCACCTGGCACCCTTCCGTCCCCTTTCCTGCCCTTCCAGTCAGGTTAAGAGCCTGACCGCAGCCTGCAATCTCCATGTGCCCACGCCCAACTCCAAGTCCAGGCTGCCCTGGCATCCAGCCCAGTTCCCCTTGCTCCTGTCCTCAGGGCAACGCCGAGGACTTGTACAGGAGAATAGATAGCACTCAGGCGGACATCTTGGCGGCCAACGAAGTCAATGTCACCAAAGGTGAGTGGGGTGTGAGGGGGCTGGAGCAGAGGTGCGGCGGCACCCACACTCAGGCTCATCTCCCTGTCCCCAGAGCTGCATCTCAGTGGCCTCTCCGACAGCACCATGAGCTCTTACTTTGGCCATTGTAATCAGGGTCAGGTGGCCTACATCACACACTTCCAGAGGGAGGCTGTGGGAGAAAAGGAGCAACAGAGCCTCCAAGGCAAGCCAGGAAGCCCAGGCTGTGTGGCAGGGATGCCTGGCAGAAGGAAGGAGCCAGGGCCAAGCTCCGGTTGACTCTTCTTGGCCCTTGGTGGGAGGCTGGGGATCTGCCCGCCAGAAGGGGAAAAGGAGAGCTGGCTGGGAAGGGTTCAATAAACAAACGGTCTTGCTATCTATCTGGTGTCCGTGTGTGGAGGGCAGAGGGCGATCTAGTGAGAGTTATGATGACGGGTCGGGGTGCCTCTGCTCACCAAGGAAAAACGCTGGTCTGAGGGGAAGGACCACCAACGTCGTAGAAGATTCAAGGGCACAGCCTGTGGAGCGGGCCTTACCTCAGCTCCCTGCTGGCCCCTGCGCTCTCCCCTCCAGGACACCACACCCACCTGGTTTTTCTCCTGCCTCTCCGGTTGCTTCCTTTCATTCTCTTTTGCTGATTCCTCCTCTTCAACCCAGCTTCCTTCAAGGTGGAGTGAGGCAGGACTCTGACCTGGAGCCTCTTCCCTACCTTTACACCCTGGTGATTCCATTGCTTTAAATACCACTTCTGTGCAACGACTCCCACGTTTCTATTTCCAGCTAAACATTTCTACCTCATGGTGTTGTCGACGAAAAATTTAATCTTAGTCGATGTAAGAAAGCAATGAAAAATTTTATTCGAGCCAAATTGTGGCGTATGAGCCGGGAACAGCCTCTCGGAAAGCTCCAAGTACTGTTCTGCCTGTGAGAGGTCAAAGCACAGTTATCCAGGGCTTTGTTCGTTAAATGACGTACACAGTGACATTCACACAATCCACATCGACACCTACAAAGCAGGTAATGGGTCAGGGGTCATCAGGGCCCCTTACAAGATCAAGGAGGAAGGTTATCTCCTAAGGAGTTATCTTGTTGATACTAGGAGAAGGTTGCTCTTTACAGTTGACCAGGTATTTCTGCCCACCGGGAGGTGGGTCGATGCATGGTGCAGATACGCAATGCACAGTAGAGGGAAGAGAGGAGGCCAAAGGGCAGAGAAAATTATTTATGTTCAAATTTTCCTTGACTCGCTTTAGAATATGCATTTGTATTTCATCAGTGTCCAAAGCTGAACTCCCAGTCCTGTGCCATCTTCCCCAACTCAACTGATGGCAACTCATCCTTCCTGCCACTCAGAACAAAATCGTGGTGTTCTCCTTGATGTCTCTCTTTAACCTCTGGATCCATCCTGTCTGTTGACTCTACCTTCCAAATATATCCAGGATCCAACTATGTCTCACTACCTCCATTGCTAATACTCGGGTCCAAGCCACCATCATCTCTCTTCTAGATGACTCTGCTTTCTGCCCCATTCTCTTTGTCAGCACAGCAGCCAGAGTGGTCCTTGTAAACTTCAGATTCTGTCACTCTGCTTAGAACCTTGCAGGGCTCTCCATTTCACTGAGTAAAGCCCAAGCCCTTACTGTTACGGCCTCCAGGGTGATCTAGGCTCCCATGACTTCTGAACTCTCTTCTACTTCTCTCTCTCTTCTTCACTGGGCACCAGACACATTGGCTGTGTGGTTCTTGAAGTTGACAAAACAAGCTCCCGCTTTAGGGCTTTTGTGCAGACTTTTCTGCTGAACACTTGAGAGAGGTCCTCTTCCTAGAATTCTCATCCCAGGTGTCTGCATGGCTAACTCCATGACCTCCTTTCAACTCTTTACACAAAAGGTATCTTCTCAGGACTTACCTGGTGGTGCAGTGGATAAGACTCCGTGCTCCCAATACAGGGGGCCAGGGTTCAATCCCTGGTCAGGGAACTAGATCCCACGTGCATGCCACAACTAAGGAACTGGTGAGCCACAACTAAGGAGCCCACCAGCCGCAACTAAGACCCGGTGCAACCAAATAAATAAATAATTTTTTAAAAAAACAAAGTTATCTTCTCGGGTGGGGTTACCCTATTTTAAGTCGCGTCCCACACTACCAACCCCTATATTCTGACCCCGACCCCCTACCACTGCTGGTTTTTCCATAGCACTTATTTATGTGTTATTTATTTATTGGGTGTCTCCCCACCTGAATGTAAGCTCCAGCAGGGCAGGGATATTTGTTTTCATTACTGATATGTCCCAAATGCTGAGAACAATGCCTGGCACATATGAATGAACGACCGAGTTACTGTGTGGGCACTGTCCCTCAAAGTCAGAGGACATGAAGTCTGAGGACATGAAGTCAGATGGCAGTAATTCTCCAGGGTGCCACAAGAGGGCATCACCGGCCCTGATCTTGTTGGTCAGAGGCAGCCTAACTTACCCCAAACTGGGATTTTGAGCCTCAGCTTTCCTCTATTTGGGCGGAGGGAGGAGAGAAAAGTTAAGGAAATATCGGTATGTTTTCCATAAAGCCAAATGGATTTCCTGTTTTAAAGACGTGTCCTGTTCTTTGGTGTCAAGTCACTCTTACTGTTTTTAGTCTTGGAATGGCCTTTTTGTAGAATCATGATTTTAAAAATTAGTACCGCAAAATTTTTTTAGAAATTTTAATAATTGGAAAATCCAAAACTCTGGAAACCACTGGTCTAAGACGATAACTCTTTAATAACAATGGAGCTTTTTTTTTTTTTTTAACAATGGAGCTTTAAAAAATGAAATCTTAAGGGCCTTCCCTGGTGGTCCACTGGCTAAGACTGCACGCTACCAATGCAGAGGGGCCCAGGTTCGATCCCTGGTCAGGGACCTAGATCCCACATGCTGCAACTAAGGGTTCTCATGCCGTAGCTAAAGATCATGCGTGCCGCAGTTCAGACCTGGCTCAGCCAAATAAATAAATTTTTTCAAAATAAATAAATAAAAAGGAAATCTTAAGTATAATACAAATATCCAAAACAAATATACGTTACATGAAATTTATTACTATACATTTATTCTCCCCCAACTTGTTATTTCCAAATGTTCAGATCTACAACAAGTTGAAAGAATGAGTACCTATGACACATTTTCTTTCTCTCTCTCTGTTTACTGGGCTATTTGAAAGTTTCAGATGTCATGACATTTCACTGCTAAATATTTCACATTACGTGTCTACTAAGAATAAGGCTGTTCTCCTACATAATTACTATATCATTATTGTGGTAGTGTGAGTCGTAGCCTCCAAATACATCCACATCCTGATCCCAGGAACCTGTAGATATGTTACTTCACACGGTAAAAGGGATTGTGCAGGTGTGATTAAGGATCTTGAGATGGGGAGATTCTCCTGGATTATCTAGGTGGGCCCCAGGTAATTACGAGGCTCTTTATACGGCAGGAGGATCCAGAGTTAGGAGACGACACGACAGAAGCAAGAGATTTGGACTGCAAGGAAGGGGTCACAGGCCAAGGAATGAAGCCAGCTTTCTAAAGGCAAGGGAACAGATTCTCCCTTGAAGCCTCTAGAAAGAATGCAGCCCTGTCAACACCTTAATTCTAGACTCCTGCCGTCCAGAAGTTGTTTTAAGTCACTAAGCGTGTGATAATTTGTTACAGCAGGAAGAAAACAAATACAATTATTAATTGAATACTGTCACGTGAAATAGAGTACATACTAAAATTTCCACAAAGGCACCAAAAGTGTACCTTCTGCTTTCTTCCTGCCTTCCTTTCCTTGGTGTGTTATTGGGTTTTGTTCAGGATCCAGTTAAGGTTTGTATATTGCATTGGATTGTCATGCAGTATAAGCTTTTTCTTGTCTGTTTAATTTATGTACTGTATTTATTTTGGGCTGTGTTGGGTCTTCGTTGCTGCGTGCTGACTTTCTCTAGTTGCGTGGAGCGGGGGCTGCTCTCCGTTGCGGTGCGCGGGCTTCTCACTGCGGTGGCTTCTCTTGTTGCCGAGCACGGGCTCCAGGTGCCCGGGCTTCAGTGCTTGTGGCACTCGCGCTCAGTAGCTGTGGGGCCCGGGCTTAGTTGCTCCGCGGCATGGGGGATCTTCCGGGACCAGGACTCGAACCCGTGTCCGCTGCAGTGAGAGGCGGATTCTTAACCCCTGTACCACCAGGGAAGCCCTAAGCTTACTTCTAAAATTAAAATTTAGAGCAATTACTTGCGGTTTTGATCCACATTAGAAACTGGAAAACTACAGATGATCTCAAGCATTTCCTTTTCTTTGTCTTTTTTTTTTTCTTTTGGCCCCGCCGCGCGGCCTGCTGGGTTTCAGTTCCCCAACCAGGGATAGAACCCGCGCCCTCTGCCGTGGAAGCATGGAGCCCTAACCACTGGACCACCAGGGAATTCCTAGGATTTCTTATTCTTAACAGTTCTAGTTTTAAGGCTAAACTACCTCATCAGAAATTTTATATTTAAATATGTATCATACAAAAATCAACCAACTATACTTCAATTTTTTGGAAGCTTTTAGAAAAGCCAAGTTACACAAGTGCAGCAGTTAAAACCACAAACCCAGAGAGGTGGACCTCGCCGGAGGTGCTCACGTACTGCCTTGAAAAAACCTTTGCAAACAGATGTGCCCAAGGCTGAACCTGAATTCAAGACCTAACCAAAGCCAGGTTAAGCGGATAGTCTACAGCGAGCAACCGTCTACTGGACGACTGACTGCTCTGTGCCAGGACGCGCGCCGTGCACAAGAAGCAGTTCAACTGTATTATGCCTGGTGGTCTCCAACGTGCGAAGATAAACCCGAAGCGCGAGGAACAACGTGCGTTCTCCAGCTCTGTATTTGAATTCCTTATAACTGTGCGGCCGCTCGCGCGAAGAAAGCGGAGCTCACTTCTCCCGCGCCTTTCTTTCCCTTCCCCGGTGCCGCCTTTCTCAAGCCAGGATCGATACCGCCTCACCAGAACACCACACGGACGCCGCAACACCAGCTACACCGTCCACACCTAAACCCGCCTCCTGAAGACAACCTCACAGAAGCATGACACAACACCTTGCTCCCACTGAGAAACGCAGCTGTTTAGGAGCAGCAGTCAGAAACCGCAAGCACGGCTCGCCACTGTTATTACACCGCTCCGCCAACCAGTTTAACTCCGGGCGCTTGTTCGGGCTCCGAAATCACAGGGACTTCACGCTTCTTACCGCGAGAACACCAGCACAACCACCACCCACGCGAAGACACGACAAACCGAAAAACAAATTCCTGGAGAAAAACGAACGCGGACTCGCTATCCCGAAAACGGCCTACAACTAAGTCGAGGCACCGTTAACTATTCTTTTCAGCGTATGGAACGCTGCCAACCGGAACACACCGAAACACAAAACATTCTTTCTTTTACACCAACTTATTAACCTTGTTAAAACAAGGCCTCAAAAAATTGGGTAGAAACTCGGAATTGTTTCTCTCCACGGAAATCTTTAGTAAAAGGCGAAAGATTTATGCGTTCTGAAGAGAAACCAGAGTATGCCATCATAACCGCTCACACAGTCCTCGGCTAACTGGAAGTCCCAAGGCACCAACGGTAACTATTTACCCGCAAACAACGAGTGAGTTCTGCAATTATTTCACACACTCCTGTGAAAACATCCTGATTTCGAGCGGGGCCGGGAGTCAAAAGAAATAGAAGGCTAGAGCCTTTTGAAAGTAGGCAAGATCCCGAATGCAATGCATTGTGGGTATGTAAATGAAGCTGAGTCACCAACCTCGCGCTTCGGCAAATGCCTTCCTTTATTAGTTTTCCTGCTCGGTCAAGAGCCACCACCAGGGGGCGGAGTAGAAGCCAGATAGGAATATAGTGGTCGAGTCCAACCAGAAAGTCTGTTTTATTTTGTTTTGTTTTTTTTAAGGGACGACATTTATTCCTTTTCCAAATGTTACAGTAAGACCAGGGGCAAGAAAATGGTTTTAGCAGTTAGAGGAAAAAAAAGTGCAAATCTGGGGTTTGGCCGTTAAAAGTTATTTACAACACTGTGGGGGGAGGGAAGAAAAGAAGTTGTTTCACATTACAGACCTCCCCCCAACCCCAAAGCTTAATACTTGCTTACAAGGCAAAAAAGAGACACAGTTGATTCACAAGCTGGAGGTTGGAACTTGAGTAAGACATTTAGAAAAACCTAGACAAGGGCAGTGTCCTCCCCCGCCCAGGTGCCACTGCAGGCACAGCACAGGAGACTACAAACAGCAGGGGAAGGTGGACACTCAGGGTTTGGGAGTGTAGGCACCCCCACCTCTGGCTCAGGGATTTGGGGAGTAAACATAACCTACTTGGAGAAGAATTGGGGAAGACAACCAGCAAACTGCCTTCTGCGCGGCTGGGAAAGGGAAGGAGGTAGGGCCAGGGGCAGGAGAATTTCACATCACTAACCTAACTTGGGGAACTGCAAGGGACCATCTTCAACTGGCCTTAAGAGCAAGAGCAGATGGACGATGGTGTTGCCGAAATATCAGCTTGCCTGTGCACCAATGCCGAACAGAAATACGGAGACAGATTTTGGAGGAAGAGAGAGATGGCTTTATTTTTCTGCCAGGCAGAAAGGAAGACACAGCAGGCTAGCGCCTGAAGAACTGTGCCCCCATCTCCTTCGGGAATCGGAAAAGATTTTATATGTGGGGCTCGAAGTCTGGCATATATGATAAGGATCAAAATAGTGAAGGTCTTGCATTCTTCTTCTTCCTACGTTATTTCAAAACAGTCACTGCTGGCCTCAGGCAGCCCGGTCACTGGGTCGGTGTGTCATAGGTTCGGGATGTCCCTGGTTGCACAGTGGTTAAGAATCCACCTGCCAATGCAGGGGACACGGGTTCGAGCCCTGGCCCGGGAAGATCCCACATGCCAAGGGGCCACTCAGCCTGTGCACCAGAACTACTGAGCCCATACACCACAACTACTGAGCCCATGCGCCACAACTACTGAGCCGGTGTGCTGCCACTATTGAAGCCCATGCGCCTAGAGCCTGTGCTCTGCAAGAAAGAGAACCCACCGCAATGAGAAGCCTGGGCCATGCAATAAGAGTATTCCCCGCCCGCCGGAACTAGAGAAATCCCACATGCATCAATGAAGACCCAATGCAGCCTAAAATTTTAACAAATAAATATATAAATAAATACATAAACTCAAGAGAAGTCTCACTTTTGGCCTTATCCTCTCCACCCCATCCCCTCCACCCTGTGTTCCCCTGTGTTCATTAGTTTCTGGTTTATGTTTACGTGTTTCTTTCTGAAGAAAAAAAAACCCATTATCATCATTATTATCACACATATTTTATTTCCTTTAACAAAAGGTAACATACACTTTACTTATTTCACTTAATACACCCTGGAAATCAAGCAACGTCAGTTTATAGAGAGCTCCCTCATTCTTTTGTGGCTGCACAGTACTGCATTGTGTGGACATACTATAATTTATTCGGTCAGTCCCTATAGGTGGGAATTTCAGTTGTTTACAGAATTTTGCTATTACAGATAATACTGAACTAATAGCATATGTTTTTTCATATTTCTAAGTGTGTATTTTGGGGTAAATTCTCAGAAGTGAATTGTTGAGTCAAAGTCTAAATTCACATGTAGTTTAGTTAAATACTGCCAAATTCTATAGTTTGTTTCCAAGTGTGCTCCCTCCAGCAACATATGAGGGTGTCTGTTTCCCCACAGCTTTGTCAACAGGATATTGTAAAGTTTTAAAATTTCTACCTATCTAAATGGTGAAAAATGGTATCTCAGTGTAGTTTTAAGTTGCATTTCTCTTTTTTATAAGTGAAGTTGAGAATATTTTTCATTTTTGTATCTTTTTTTTTTTTTTGCGGTACACGGGCTTCTTACTGTCGCGGCCTCTCCCGTTGCAGAGCACAGGCTCTGGACGCGCATGCTCAGCGGCCATGGCTCACGGGCCCAGCCGTTCCGCGGCATGTGGGATCTTCCCGGACCGGGGCACAAACCCGTGTCCCCTGCGTCGGCAGGCAGACTCTCAACCACTGTGCCACCAGGGAAGCCCCACATTTTTGTATCTTTTGTGTGTGTATTTTCTGTTTATATATTTTGTCCATTTTTATGTTGGCTCTTTCCCCTCAATTTTTCTCGGAAAACTGCATTGCCATCTTTCAGCCATGCATCACAGAAAGGAAAAGTTCCCTTTATTTTAAAGAGCTCTCTGTGTGTTAAGGACATTAGTTCTTTATCTGCCATGTATCGTTAAGTTGTTAATATTCTCTCAGGTTTTCATTTTGCCAAGCAGGTGTTTTTTAATGGAGTCAAATTTATAAATCTTTTATCTCTTCTGGATTTTGAGTTATAGTTCAAAAGGCTTTCTTCACACACGGATTATTAAGAAAAATACACTCATGTTTTCTTCTACTATTTCATGTAGTTTCTTTTTTTTTAAATTTATTTATGTATTTATTTTTGGCTTTCTCTAGTTGTGGAGAGTGGGGGCTACTCTTTGTTGTGGTGCACGGGTTTCTCTTGTTGCAGAGCACAGCCTCTAGGTGCACAGGCTCAGTAGTTGTGGCTCGCGGACTCTAGAGTGCAGGCTCAGTAGTTGTGGCGCACGGGCTGAGTTGCTCCACGGCATGTGGGATCTTGCCCGACCAGGGCTTGAACCTATATCCCCTGCATTGGCAGGTGGATTCTTAACCACTGGGCCACCAGGGAAGTCCTAAAATACTTCTTTTAAATCTCTTTTTCACTGATTTCTACCTTTTCCCCTCTCATTTCTTTGAATCTCAACTTTGTAGTTCTTTTTCAAATTATGGAACAAAGCATCAGTTAGGAATATTTTAGTTAGGTATGTTTTCAGTTGTTGATTAAAGAAAACATGAATAATGGTGGCTTAAATAAACAATTTGGGGGACTTCCCTGGTGGTCCAGTGGCTAAGACTCCATGCTCCTAATTCAATGGGCCCGGGTTTGATCCCTGATCAGGGAACTAGATCCCACATGCTTCAACTAAGAGTTCGCATGCCGCAAATAAAAAGATCCCACATGCCACAACTAGGACCCAGCACAGCCAAATAAATAAATGAATATTTTTAAAAAATAAACAAGTGGGTTTTTATTTTCTTTTCTTTTGTTTGTAGTTACATAGCAAGGAGTTGGATTGTAGGTGGTTGCTGGCATTAGTTCAACTGTTCAGCCACCAAGAACCTTCTTGGGCTCTTCCTGCCTTCCTACTTGGCTGTCCTGAGTGTGCTGAATTTTTTTGATCTGATGACTATAACCTACCTCATGATCGCAAGACAGCTGTCACAGCTCCTGACAAAACATCCGTGTCCAAGGCAAGAAAAAAGGGGGAGGACATATTACAAGCAAATGATCCTCATTTCAGCCCCTTCTTTTTTGATCTCCAATGTGGAGATAAGTAAGGGAGAAGGGGGCTGAGAATGGCTGTAGGATTAGTCACCAACAGTGTGGGTCACAAACAACTAGCTCATTTGTTTTCTATCTTTCTTGTTTTCTTTATCCCTTCCTGATGCCATTTGGAAGAATCCTCACCCTAATCTTATTGCTCACCATTTCATTTTGCCTGTAACCATTCTGCTATTCAATCCACGTATGGATTTCAACTATTAAATTTTTCATTCCCAGTATTTCCAACTGATTCTTCTTGTTTGTTCCTACCTTAGGTTAACAATATCCTCCCTTATATTTTGGGGATATTTATTATACTTATTTTAAACTTGACCAGGTCTATTAACTCAGCTTCATCTAATATAGGTTTCTCTGTTTGTTGTTTTTCTTTCATTGCAAATGTTTCCCTTTGAGTTCCTATTATTTTAGGCGTGTCAGTGAATTTAGGGGAAGGCTAAGGCCCAGACCCTAGGATATGAAGCAGGTGGGGAGGTAATGTTTAAGGTCTACTGGTCTAGCCCTACCTAGTCAGGCTGGAGTGCTGGGTTTACAGCCTCATGAGGCAATGGGGCAGGTAATGATCCACCCAGGGTCCTGAGGAGTGGGGGTGAGGAGGGGAGAGGCACAGGTGAGCACAACTGAAATAGCTCTCCCTCAGTCTTACCCCCATCTCAAGGCATCTGACGCCCTTCAACTCTGGCTACAGTCACAGTCTCCCCACAACTGGCCCCCAACTACCTTCCGTCTTCTCATGGATTTCTCGGTTTTCACTCTATATTTTCTCAAATCCTTAACCCCTCTTCAGTCCAGTGGTTGAGACTTCGCCTTCCAATGCAGGGGGTGGGGGTTTGAGTTCGATCCCTGGTTGCGGAGCTAGAATCCCACATGCATCGTGGTCAAAAAACCAAAACAGAAAACAGAAGCAATATTGTAACAAATTCAATAAAGACTTTAAAAATGGTCCAGAGCAAAAAAAAAAAAAAACAATCTTTAAAAAAAATTTTCAAACAAATAAACGTTAAGTACAAAGACACCATTTTCCATTAGACTGCATCTACTATCATCAATTCATGGCCACAGTTATTTCCTGTCTCCCCATCCCTCACCGCTGGCCCACTGGAGTATTGAATAATTTTAAAACAAATCTCATTTCTAGATATAAAAGACTTTAGGGAATTATTTTCAATTTTTTAAGTATAATAATGATACTGTAATTATGTGGGAGAATGGTCTTATTCTTGGGAGATGCATGTTGAAATACTTAGAGCTAAAGAGTCATGATGTTTGCAACGGTTAAAGAGAAAAACCACAGGCCCAAAATGGTGTCACTTGTGCTAAAGCCCATGACACCAATCCTAGATTTAATACCTAACCTATGGCAGTTTCAACCTTCATTGGAAATGTAATCTTAATCACTTAGTCTGGAATTTTCTAGTCAGCACCAATGAGGTAATCTGCCAAATGGGCCCTCTTTGTTCCCCAGAGAAAGAAGAGTCAATCTGTATAATAAAACCCTTGCTGTCCCTTCCCCCACAAAAAGATGTCCTGGCCTAAAAATAATCCTTTCTTCTCTTTTGCTAATAGCTCCCTTGCCCCACCCTCCTTCCTATAAAAACCTTCCATTTTATACAACCACTTAGAGCACCCTCCTAGTTGCTAAATGGAATGCTGCCCGATTCATGAGTCACCAGTCTAATTGCCAATTAGATCTTCAAATTTATTCGGTTAAATTGTGTTTTTTTAACACAACTATCAAGTAGTTCAGAAAAAAATAATGAATAAAACCTAAGTCTAGAGGCTGGACTGGATTTAACTTACACATTTTTGGCATCATTATCTCTTAGATGATGCTGTGTACTTCATCTTGTATCCTATCAGGAGACACTTAATGTCAGGGTGCCTCACTACTGGTGATACTGTTTGATCACTTGGCTATAATGGTGACTGCCACTTTTTTTCATATAAAGGTGTGCTTTCCCTTTACAAATTGTTAACAAATAATCTGTGGAGCAATACTCTGGCACCATACAAACATCCTGTACTCAGTAACCTTTCACCTAGCATCCACTGAATCATTTAATTAATTGGGAACTGTAGTACAGTTCCAGAGGTTTTTTTATTTCAGTGGCTGTACTTTTAAAGTGTTTCTAGTTTTTGTTTTTTTCATATATGTCTTTTTTGTAAACATATTGTTCTATCCTTTCACAATGATTTTTTTTAACTTGCTATTTTTTTGATGTAAAGCATACCAATTTTATAGACTCTGATTGTTCTATTACCAGTTCAAGGAAGGGAGGGCTTTTTTTCTCTCTATTGTGGTGATATGTACATGGTAATATGTTGGAGTCCCTGGCACACGTAAGTGTCCCCAATTTAATGGCTTTGTGTTTCCAAAAGTCCTAGAGGTTTCATTATTCTCAGACCATGGGACTCTTCTGGGTCAGTTCCCCTTGCTGCTCTGACTACTCTCTTCATTTTTGGCACAAAAGGAATTCTCGACTTTGGAGACTCTGAGTTTCCTATAGGTTTTACTGTTTTTGGACCACTCGGTGTTAATTCCTTGACTTCAGGTTCCTATAACAGGAGGGTATTGGAATCAGAAACAAGTTATGAGGGCTGGAGTTTTATCACCCATTCAGGGCCAGGAGAAATTCACTAGATCTGACCAAGGTTGAGGAACTGGCAATGCCCCCTGCAAAACCCCAAGTGCCCCAAGGGCCTTGGGAAGCAGCAAGGAAGTTTGCAACTACTTGGACCCACAGGTGGAAAAAGCAAAAAAGGTAGCGAAGGGTCTGAATTTATATTGCCCTCCTAACTCGGGAGGCACAGAAAATAACATAATGAACATCATGTATACACATGATTCATGTTAAAAAACAAAATTCTATTTTGTTGAAGTACCCCTCTCCTACCACTTTACTCTCTCTGCCAGAGGCAACTGCTCTCTTGAATCTTAGTGTTTATCATTCCCAAGCATATCTTTATTCTTTTATCGCATATGTATGTATCTGTAAACAATATCCCACTTCTCTCTCTACTCTGACTTTCATCTTCAATACTTTACCAAGACTGCTCAAGGTCACCAATGACTTAGGTGCTAGCAAATTTAAAGGATACTTCCATGTCCTCATCTTGCCC
This sequence comes from Delphinus delphis, assembly GCF_949987515.2. Classification (NCBI taxonomy): domain Eukaryota; kingdom Metazoa; phylum Chordata; class Mammalia; order Artiodactyla; family Delphinidae; genus Delphinus; species Delphinus delphis. The sequence continues at coordinate 36,443,866 of NC_082683.1, forward strand.
ATCCTTACTGCAGTTCTCCAGAGTTACTTCCTCCTTCATTCCTTCCTCTACTTCTACTCCCTGGTTTTCCTCATCCCTTCAAACCGCCCTAATCTCACCTCCTTTGCTCCTCCTCTGCACTCCCTCAAAATGCTGGTATGCCCCATGGCTCCATGATGGTTCTTCTCATCTCCATCTATACTCTCTCCCTAGGAGATCTCATTTAGTTCCAGGACTCTAAATACATCTACCTAAAATGACTGCCAAATCTCTATCTCTGGCCTGGATCTCTCCCTGAGCTCCTAATTCGTGTATCCAACTGCTAACCTGACACCTCCACTCTGAAGTCTTGTATATATCTCGGACTCAACATGACCAAAGTGAAGCTTTTGACCTACCCCCCCAAACTGTTTCCTTCATAACCCCACTCTCCTATTTCAAGAAATAGTCCACCACCCACCCAGTTGCTCTAGCCAGAAACCAGCAGTCATCCATGATTATCCCTTCTCCTTCACCCACGTATCCAACCTGTCAACCTAAACAGAGGCAAACCAAGGCAAGCTCGAACTACCAGAAATTGAGTTGCAATTTGAGAAACATATGCTGTAGCAAGATACAAGCAAGTCCGTTGAGGGTTTGGGCAGAGCTGTGTTTATGGACCAGAAGCAAGTCTGACCAGAGTCCTAAAGTATTAAGTTAATTGGCTTGAGGATGGGGAGTAATTCTTGGTGGATGTTCATTGGTTAGGAAATAAGTCTGTTTTCTGTAAACCAGGCAATTATGGGAAATCAGTCTCTAAGTTCCATTCTTTGGAGGGTACCTTTGTGAGATTCTCCATTTCAGATCCTCCTGTTTCATTTTAGACTGAAATCCTTTCACAAACCCATCAGCAAGACCCATTCACTCCACCTTTCCACCTCCCAAATAAGGTACACCTTTAATCCATCCTCTTAGCTACATTTCCAGTATCACGACCCCAGGCTAGGCCGGTATAATCTCTTGCCTACTAGGTCACCTCACTTCCAGTCCTGCCCCCTTCAAATCAGTTCTCCACACAGCAGCAAGCCCAATAAACATAAAATCAAATGTAATTCAGATCTTGTCACTCCTCTGCTCAAAATTCTTCAATGATTTCTCATTAGGACAAAAGCCAAAATTATAATATTACTATGGGATACAAGATGCTAAGTTGATCTCATTCTTCTCCCCCTCACCTATTGCCTTCTATCCATACAGGCTTCTTTCAGTTCTTCAAGATCAAGTTCTGTCCCACCTCAGGGCCTTTGCATATATCATTCTCAGATCTTAGTCTGGAAGCCTCTCCACCTCCCTGCCCTTCATTTTGACATTCCTCCTTGTTCTCTAGAGTCAGGTTAAGTATCACTTCAAAGATTTCTCCCCTGACTATTTTATCTAAAGTAGGTTCCTCCATTTTTCTGTATTCCAGTTCTCAGTTTCCCTCAGAGCACTTACTACATATCGTAATTTACTTGTAATTTTCTTCTTTTTGTCCCCTGTTCACGTTAGAAATGTTAGTTCGAGGGCAAGAACTACGTGTCGCTTTCATTATTGCTATCTCCAGCGCCTTGCACCATGCCTACCACGTGGTAGACACTCGATAAAAAGCTAGTGAATCTGGTCTTCCATTCACTGTAAATGATAGCCCCTCGTTGAAACTTAGCAGTAATTCCGCGAGGGAGGAAACATGCTCCCCACTGCGTGAAGAGGGAAGGTTTGTAACTTGTCCGAGGTCACTGAGCAGGCAACTAAAGAAGTTCGGATTCGAACCCATGACTGTAGGACCCGTGAGCCCTCCCTCTGAGACACCATCTTGAGGTTTCTCAGTTTAGGGAACCCCAGCAGTACTGCAACCCTCTGAATGCCTGTAATCTGTCCCCTCCGGCCGCGACGGCTCCCGAATCTCTCTGCAAGCCCTGCGTTCTCCGCTGTGGTCTGACGAGTGGGCGGTCCCATGCCCCGGAAGGCGCCCCCCCCCCCCCCACGAGACTACGTATCCCAACAGGCTCCGCAGGGCGCCGCTGATTGGCGGAAGAGAGGCCGGCGACAGCGTGATGACGTTTAGGGACGCCGGCGCGCGGGATTTAAACTTCGGCGGTTTACGCGGCGTTAAGACTTCGCAGTGTTGGTAGAGTGGTGGTTTTCTGGCATTTCGCGTTTCTCTTCCCGGAGCTCCTGCCTACCCATGGACTCGTCGCTTCTTCAGGCTCGCCTGTTTCCCGGTCTCGCCATCAAGATACAACGCAGTAATGGTGAGGGGCGGGGTCCTGAGGCCAAGGGAACCCGTGGGCTGAGACGGCAGAGATTACCTCCCCTCCCCAAACAGCAGGCCCTGAATCACTATTGGGGATTCCCCTCCACCCCCCAGGTCTAGGTCTCCGCACTGGCAGTCAGTCTTCTCTACCAGGGCCAGGGGCCTCTGCACTGGCGGTGGGTCCCCTCCCCGTCCTCCAGGAATGAGCGGAGCTCCTTTGTGTCACTGGACCTCTCTGGGACGTCAGGGTTGCTGGATTCATTTCCCCTCCAAAGTTCGCCCCTGCAACTGCCCTGCTCTTGCAGGGACCTCGGCTTTCTGGCCCCTCTGTTCTCCCATAAACGCTGTGCACTTGCAGTATGTCAGATACTGGGATTCAGGGTAACGAGACAGACGAGATCCCTGCTCTTCAGGAGCTTGCAATCCTGCCCTCTCTTTTTTAGTTGAGCAGCTACCTCACCTCTGGCAGGTCTAATACCCATATCACTAGAATGGTCTGACGTAAAGGTCAGGAGTGAGATAGGGAAACCTGAGGGCGCTAGAGCCTCAGTGCTGTGTTGAGGAACTGCTCACCTAAGCACTAGAGTGATTCCGCTGCCCAAACATACCTTCACCCCACAGTAGGCTCTCTTTTGAGTAGGGATGAGTCCTTATCCTCTGCAGCTCAGTTTTAAGAACTGTTCCTTGCCTACCTCACTGTGGGATATTCCAAGGGTGAAGTGCCAGGAGGTTTGTCTCCTGGGGTTAGAAAGAAAGTCAACTGTCCCTTCCTTCAGGCCAACTCTACATTAAGAGTCTCTGTGGGATCCTAAAAGTGAAAAAGATGGGTAACTCTGATCTTTTCATACTATAGGCTTAATTCACAGTGCCAATGTAAGGACTGTGAACTTGGAGAAATCCTGCGTTTCGGTGGAATGGACAGAAGGAGGAGCCACAAAGGGCAAAGAGGTAGGTTCTATGAGTATGCCTGTACCACATTTAACACCTTCCTACCTAAAAGATGTGTGTGGAAATAGAACTTGTGTCAGCCTTGTTTTTGATGTCGACTTGTCCTCCCTAATCTTAAATATGGTCCTCTTTGAATGCATTGGGATTTTATTTAGGCAGGCCTGTTCTAAATTGAAGCAATCAACAGTTTCTGTTGTGTTTCTAGAAAGTAAACTGCACAGAATTCTAAAACCTTGCTCACCCAAGCTAGCTCTGAGTGCACACTACCTATGATATTGATTTGGGGAGCAAAATTGATAATCTAGTTGGGGAGACAAAAGTATGTTTCTGAAACACCAAATAATAGAAGGCAACTACAGATGAATAATGCTAGAGCAGCTCAGAGGTGGAAACTCACTGAGGATGAGCTGGGCTTGTGGGGGCCAGAAAGCTTAACAGAAACAGTGAGATGGCCCTCATGGGGACTGGTAAAGAAGCTGGCTCCGGGCATTGAGGAAGGCCAAGGATGCTTGGCAGCAGCAAAAAGGCTAAAAAAGGAAACTAGAGGGTCTTTGTCTCTGGCAGTAAGTTGTTTAAGATTTTATTCTGTAGGCAGTAGGAGCCTTGGAAGGATTTTGAGAAGAGGAGGGATGTGCCTAAGATATTTATGTTTTAGAGGCATTGTGGTGTGGTGAAGAGGTCACCAAGCTAAGAGTATGAAAACCTGGATTCTAGAGTCTGGCTCTGCCACTACTTAATGTGTTCTCAGGCACATTTCTGTCCCTCTTAAAAATTCAACTTCCTCATTTCTAAAATGAGGATGATAATATTTACTTATTTTGGGTTGTTTTGAGGACTTATTCAACAAATCCATTTGTACTGGTTCCAAAATGCCAGCCAGTGTGTTTGGTACTGGGGATACAGAAGTGAGTAAGACAGACCTGGACCCTCTTCTGTGGAGCTTAACAGATAACACATGTAAAGGGCTTGCTTAGTATCGTGCCTTATGGTAGGTATGCATATATTTAGGTGGTATATCTGAGAAATAGAAGAACTGAATTCTTTACATTATCTGTCCTTGAATCAAGAGGTTCCTAAAATTCCTTTCAACCATCTATTAGCAGTTCCGTGTGACTTATTTTTGTTTTTGTTGTTCATTTAGAAATACAGCTCTTATTGGGTCTCACTCCAGCTTAAATATTGCCTTTGGAATAAAGTCCAAACTTCTTAGTGAGGAATTAAAGCCTTTTTAAGATCTGATCCCAATCAACTTTTTTTCTTTATACTACACACTCCTTCCAAAGTAGTGCCAGGGCAAATGGGGCAGTTCCCCACTCTATGATCCTGCCTAGTGTCTCGCTGCCTTCACACTCTCACTCTTATTCCTTCCTCCTGAATCATCAAAGTGAGGATCAGTTAATGTCAGAACTTTGGTCTCCTGTGTTGTTTATGCTCTCCGTAGTTTAGGGATTGGAATCGGGGGAGTGGGGGAGGGTAAGGGTCTGTAGCTGTCCAAGAAAAGTGGATAGAAGCCTGGCTACTGAAGTACTCGCCAGCTTTTGCATTTGGTGGTTCTGTCCTCCTCGTCTATCCCATGCTGCTTTGGTTTCTAGCCCTTTGTGCACATGGCTTCTGTCTCCCACTAGCATATGAGCTCACTGAAAGCAAGGGCGATACATGTCTTAATTCATTTTTGAATACCTTCCCCCTACAGCCTTACTCATGCCTAATAAGTGTTTGAATAGCTGATTAATACATAAAGGTTGCATATGTGGAGGTGAAGCTCTCACCCTGGAGTACATGCTTCAGCTCTTTCACATTTTGAAACAGAAATAATCAAGTTGGTACTATTTAGGTGTGTTTGAACCTGCTGTGACGTTTGAGTTGTCCCCAGAGGGTTTCAGGACTCTGGTGATGTAAACCTAGAATTGTGACCTTATTGCAGGCATGAGCAGGAAGTAGGGAAGGCCTGAGCAGGACACTAAGACTGGGGAAGAAGTTTCTGGGCCTGAAGTTTCTGGACCCAGTAGAAAATGTAGGTAGATTTAGGATTAGGTAGCAGTTCTCAGGAACTGGTCCCTGCCCATAAGATCCTGAAGGGCCCTCCATTTGACTATCAGTGGGCAGTTAGAACTTGTTTCCTCCTTGGTGTCAGGCAGCAAGGGGTGCTCAGGGGGCTGTGCCCACTAGGACCCCACTGCCCCACAGAGCAGTAGGGGAGCCGAGTGGCCTAGATCTGCTGTGGACTTCCTGACTGTTTGCCTGCCTGTCTGCCTTCCTCTTCACCTCATTCTCATCACTGACAGCTACCATTTGCTTGGAATCAGAAAGCAATATCCATCTAGATGGTAAAACACGACTAGGGAATAAATATTTGTTTATAGCTATTAGTACTTGGTGGAACTTAAAGTTTATAAAGTCTGAATCTAGGGGTAGCCTTGACTGCAGAGATGCAATTGGATTGAACAAGCTATGTTGTTCACAGAAGCTTTTACTTGCTCCTTGCAGATTGATTTTGATGATGTGGCTGCAATAAACCCAGAAATCTTACAGCTTCTTCCTTTACACCCAAAGGACAATCTGCCCCTGCAGGAGAATGTAACGGTTCAGGTAGGTGCCTGTCACCTGACTGCAGCCAGTGCCCCATTTGGCTTGTTGGCTCTTTGCTGGTTTGTTTTCTGGGGCTGCTTAGTTCTTTAGCACAGCACATGGGCCCAGGATAGGCCCTTGAGAATTGATAAGAGCCATATATTGTGGTGGTTTGTTTTGTTTTTCAGAAACAAAAGCGCAGATCAGTCAGCTCCAAAATTCCCGCTCCAAAGGAAGGTAAATGGATTTCTACTGGTTCACTGTCCTGGGGTTTGTGCCAGGAATGATGTTCTTGGAGCTCAGGAAGCTGTGAAGTAGACTCATTGCTCCAGTTTAACAGGTGGCTTTTGTGTGGGCTGAGTCCTGCCCTGTCTTCCAAGCATCTTCCTCAGTGAGGAAGAATCTAACCTACAGGGAGGAAGAAATGGAGAGGTGTTGGTCAAAGGGTACAGAGTTTCAGTTATGCAAGATAAAGAAGTTCTGGAGATTTAATGTACAACATAGGGCCTATGATTAATAATACTGTATTGTACACTTAGAAATTTACTGTGAGGGTAGATCTTATGTTAAGTGTTCTTACCACAAAAGGAAAAAACAAAATACAAAACAAAGGAAGCAGGAGGAAACTTTTGGAGGTGATGAGTAGGTTTATCGCATTGATTGTGATAATGGTTTCATGGGTGTATACCTACCTCCAAACCCATCAAATTGTACACATTAAATATCTACAGCTGTTTATATGTCAATCATACCTCTAAAGCAGTTTAAAAAAAAGAAAAGAAGAGAAAGAATTCAACAGTTCAACCTACAGCTCTTACTTAGGCCAACCTCTCAGGGACTTGGTGCATTTGGGAAATTTGCTGACTGGCCTGTGGAATCCAGAGCAGTAATCAGCCATTGTGGGCTTGTTTTCTCTCCTTGGGGGAACAACATGCCTTGGAGTGAGGTGGTGGGCAGGCTGTGAGAAAAGCTAGGTCAGGGCCATTTAGAAGTAGAGTTGGCAGTGCTGTGGTGATCTGGGGGTGGGGTGAGATTGGACAGATAATAGCAATGCCTCGAACTCCAACAGAAGGTTGGGCTTTCTCTGCAGAAGGAGTCAGCATAAACCTACTTTGACTACAGTCATCTGTGATGGTGGCTATAGGCACAAACTGCCCAAATAATCCAGCTTATAACCCAGAACCAGCTATACCTCACAGCCTGTCCCAGTCCAGGGGGTATCACTGCCTTGACATAACACAGCCACCTTGGGCCCAGAAACGACATGCCTGGAGCTTCAGGTTCCCGGGGGCCCAAGGTGAAAGGTGGTGCAGTTTTGAGCTTCAGCTGGGCATGACTGGTGTGTTGCTGGCCCTCTCTTGCAGGCTATACCACCGTAAGGGCCTACAAGAGAGATGGGGATGGCAGCCATCCCACTCCACGTGCATGACACGAAAGGATACTGCCACCGCTCCTTTTAATGGAAAAAAAACCTTAATGAATGTGCATGATATTGAACAGTAGAAATGAAACACAAGATTATAGATCTTTTGAGAAATAGGAAAATTATAATAATTCATGCTATTTATGAAAAATAGGGATTATATAGAGCCATCAGATCAGCCCAAATTTAGGAAACTCAGATTCAGTACAAGTTGATATTTACTTATATGACACAAGTGTTTTATTTCCAAATTCACTACTTCTTTTATTTATAGGTGCATTATTTCTTTCTTATGGAGAGAAACTATATAGATGGGTAGAAATTGGCAAGAATTAAAGTATAACTCAATTGTTTCTCTCAGTTAAGCATTCTTTTAAGATTCCAGAAAATTCATGTAGCTGATCCCATGGTTTCTAAAGATGTGGCCCAGGCCTGGCTCTGTAAAATATCTTGGAGCAGTGGAAAAAGCCCAGACTGGAATCTGGCAGTCTTGGGTTCACATCCCGGTTCTGACGCTTACTAGTTGAGTGGCATTGGGCAAGTTGCTTAATTTTTCTGTGCCTTAATGTCATCTTCCATTAGTTGGGAATACTGATACTTACCTCATGATGTTTCGCGGTATGGGAAGATTGTAGAATGGTAGGTGCTGTTGCTAAGGTTAAGAATGCTTTTTTTCAGGGATTAGGTCTATGTCTCCAGAAATGATTTCAGATTGTCTGTAGGTCCCTCCATTTACTCAAGACAGATGCTCTGTGGGAGCCCTCAGGAGCTCTCAGATTGCAGAACGTAACAAATTAGTTTTGGGGTCACTAGTAGTTGGCCTTTCTAATTTTTCCTTTCCTTGGGTGGAAGGAATGGGGAGTTGGTGGGCTCCTTTCCTGTATAGAATCTTGGAGGGTTACCCCCGACGGCCCTTCTATTATGCCTGTTGGCTCTCCTGATCATGCTGCACTGATCGGCTTCTGCCCTTGGTCCTTCAGGTCTCCGAGGCCGCTCCACTCGCATGTCCACTGTCCCAGAGGTTCGCGTCACCACTCAGGAGAATGATATGGAGGTGGAACTTCCTGCATCTGCAAATTCCCGCAAGCAGTTTTCAGTTCCCAGTGAGTAATGAATCTGTTCTCCCTGTTTGAGGCCCTGGAGTGGTCCTCACACATCGCCCTGAACCTGTTCTAGAATATCCTAGGATTCCTACACTCTCTGGCTTTTGTATTGTTCTGCTCCTGCCCCACTGCTCCCTTATCTGGAAATCATCTCACTTTACTTTTTAAACTTTATTTAAACATAATATATATACAGAAGAGTAAACCTATCATTGACTACATAGTTCACAAAGTGAACACACTCATGTAACTGACACCCAGATCAAACAGAGCATTACCAGCACCCCCAAAAGTCCCCCTCAGGCCCCCTCCCAGTTCCTAAGCCCCCAAGGGTACCTACGTCCTGACTTCAGATCGCATAAATTAACTTTTTCTCTTTTTTTTGACTTTATATAAATGGAGTTTTTAAAACTTTTTTTTTTAATTTATTTTTGGCTGCACTGGGTCTTTGTTGCTGCGCGCAGGCTTTCTCTAGTTGCAGCAAGTGGGGGTTACTCTTCGTTGCGGTGCGCAAGCTTCTCACTGTGGTGGCTTCTCTTGTTTTGGAGCACGGGCTCTAGGAGCGCTGGCTTCAGTAGTTGTGGCTCGCAGGCTCAGTAGTTGTGGCTCGCGGGCTTCAGTAGTTGTGGCTCACAGGCTCTAGAGCGCAGGCTCAGTAGTTGTGGTGCACGGGCTTTAGTTGCTCCGCAACATGTGGGATCTTCCTGACCAGGGATTGAACCCATGTCGCCTGCATTGGCAGGTGGATTCTTAACCACTGCACCAGCAGGGTAGAGGGTAGTCCCAAACATTTTTAATTGTCAACTTTACTAGTTATTAGTAAATAAAGTAGGTGATTTTTATAATCATTACATTTAATGTGTATCAAATTCAGCTCTAATAAAGTGAAGGCAAACAAAAGGGTCACGACCAGGTATGGGAAGTAGTGAGTCACCATGGGTTGTACCTTTCTGGGTTGAATCAATATGGTTGGTTGGGGCTTCCCTGGTAGTGCAGTGGTTAAGAATCCACCTGCCAACACAGGGGACACGGGTTTGATCCCTGGCCCTGGAAGACCCCACATGCCACGGAGCAACTAAGCCCGTGAGCCACAACTACTGAAGCCTGCGCGCCTAGAGCCTGTGCTCCACAACAAGAGAAGCCACCGCAATGAGAAGCTCGCACACCGCAAAGAAGAGTAATCCCTGCTCGCTGCAACCAGAGAAAAGCCTGCACGCAGCAACGAAGACCCAACGCAGCCAAAAATAAAATAAATAAAATAAAAATAAATAAATTTATTAAAAAAAATATATGGTTGGTTGTTGCTCAGTTTCCCATTATTCCTGGGTTTCAGTCCTTGCTCCTGTTAACCACCTGGGTTCTGAAGTCAGAAATTTCTCCTAAATGAGTAGAAAGGCCTGGCCTGGCCTGGCCTGAGAACCCATGCTTGGTCAAGCCTGAAGAGTTCAGGCCTTTAAAGGCTTTTCCCTTCATGGTGAAGCCCACACTGAGCTACTCACACACTCTTTAAGATTTTTTTTTTTTTTTTTTTCCCCGACCACCTTCTTTAAGATTTCTTGACCCCAGGAGCCAGCCCCTGTGGAGGGACTTCTTGGGTTCAAGGTGTGGGCCGAGATGCAGGAAAAAGCCTGAGCTTTGCTCACACGGTAGGAGCCTGAGCCCTTGCTGAGCTGGCAGTCGGTAGCCTTCCTCCTGGCCTATGACCTGCTAGGGCTCAGATGAGCATGGCTGCCGTATGCCTGCCTGCTTCTCCAATGACTCTTGTTCCCCACAGCCGGCCCCCCTAGGCCCTCCTGCCCTGCAGTGGCTGAGATACCATTGACGATGGTCAGCGAGGAGGTGGAAGAGCAAGTCCATTCCTCCGTCCAAGGCAGCTCTTCTGCAAACCCTGTGAACTCAGGTAGACACGCTGAGCTGTCTGCTGCCCTGCTCCTAGTGCAGGATAGGTAGTTACGGCCTGTCCCACACCTGGCTTGCCTTGGCACCTGAATTCAAACCATGTTTGTCACATGGGGTCGTGTTTCCCTGTGGCCACGGAATCAATCTTTCACAAGAGGTGACCCTGTCACTGCCAGGTGGCAGGAGCCCTCTGATGTAGTTGAGGTGCTATCACAGCTAAAGTCTTGGCCAACACCCGAAGAACAGCCCAGAGTGCCCACCAAGACCAAGCAGGGATGATCTCACCTCTTCTGGTTTTTGAGAAGATGCCACAGAGGCATAGAGAGAGCTTGGGTTAGACCTGGAGTGCCCACATTAGCAAGTCTCTTGTAGGCTTGGCCATCCCAAGAGTCATAGCTGTTGCTTCCTCTCCATGCAGATGGTGACATAAGAGCAAGGGTCTAGAGAAGGCCTAGTCCTGGGAAAGGCCCAGGACTCAACACAACAGCCAGAGAAGAACAGGCTGGCCTAGACAGGTAAAAGAAAGGGCTTCCTTTTTTTTTCTCCCCCTAGTTCGGAGGAAATCTTGTATTGTGAAGGAAATGGAAAAAATGAAGAACAAGCGAGAAGAGAAAAGAGCCCAGAACTCTGAAATGAGAATAAAACGAGCTCAGGTACCTTTCTTGGGAAGCAAGGGCAAAGGTTTTTGGACAGGCATCCTTAACTGAAACCTTGTCTGCAACAGAGATAACAGTTTGGCCCCAGCATTTCTGAGGCTCCAGTTCTGATATCCAAGAAGTTTAACTAGTTTCTCATCAGGATTCAGAGAACAAATAATTCAGATATTCTTCTGAAGGCCCTCAGATGAGGAATGTTTGCTGCTGATTGTCCAATGGGCACGCCCATCACACAGTTCAGTGTCCAGTGGGCTGCTGGGCACAATTGCCTGCCTCCCCCGACTTCCTAGTTGCGTGTATGCAGGGGTGCCACAGTGGAGTTCCAGTTTGGATTATTTCCCTTTAGTTGGGTTAATGGCACAGGGGAATCCCAGCCTGCTGGTCTCCTAAGATGTGGGACAGTGGCTCTTGCCCCAGTTCCTAGAGTGGTTGGTGCATGCCTAGGCCCCCTGCCAATCTTTGTTCCCAAGGCTTTGTTCCTGGGTTCTCTGCCCAGAGCCAGAGTTGGGGGCAGTGAGATCGTGTGGGGGCTTGTCAGCCCTGCAGGGCTGTGTGCATATGAAGAGCTGTTGTTGCTGTTCCTAGCACTGAGGCCTGAGAGCACTTAACATCTTGGCAGTCAGTCTTTCTTCACTCCTATCCCAAACAGGAGTATGACAACAGCTTTCCAAACTGGGAATTTTCCCGGATGATTAAAGAATTTCGGGCTACTTTGGAATGTCATCCACTTACTGTGACTGATCCTGTAAGTAATCCCAAAGGGTTTCTACCTCTCCTTCCTGAGTAGGTGTACAATTTTTTTTTTTAAACATAGTTGATATCAACATTGTGTTGGTTTCAGGTGTACAGCACAGTGATTGAGTCTCTCTCTCTCTACATATATATGTAAATACACACACACACACACACACACACACACACACGATTCCTTTTCAGATTCTTTTCCCGAGTAGGCGTACAAGTGAGAGACAGAATCATCTCTTAAGGCAATGAGAGCGTGCAGGAATCTTCACTCACCCTCAAGGGGTTTTTTAATACCCTTTGGTGGGCTGGAGCTAGTGAGGCCTAGATGGGAGGGTCTGATCTTTATCAACTCCCACACCCCCATCCTCCCTGCTTCAGTAGGTTGGCTAGATTCTTACTACTAATCATGAAAGTGTGCTGAACCCTCCTATAGGCAGCAGAGTGAGGAAACTGGGAAGAAAATTCAGAGCTACCTTCTTACGCTCCAGAGTAACTATGGGCATAGTGGGTTCCAGTGTTAGATCTTGGCCCTTGCCTGAACCAAACTTGGGATTAGAACTGGACGGGTTGTGGACAAGCTTTCTTTCAATATTGCTCTGACCTTTTGCTCTTGGTTGTCTTTTCTCATCCTCGAAGATTGAAGAGCACAGGATATGTGTTTGTGTTAGGAAACGACCGCTGAATAAACAAGGTAAGCCCTATTCAGTCAGAATGAGGCTTTGGACTGACTGTGGGTTCCCCCGTGTCCAGGGAGCATCCCCTGAAATACTGTCCTTCTGCAGAATTGGCCAAGAAAGAAATTGATGTGATTTCCGTTCCTAGCAAGAGTGTCCTCTTGGTACATGAGCCCAAGTTAAAAGTGGATTTAACAAAGTACCTGGAGAACCAAGCATTCTGCTTTGACTTCGCATTTGATGAAACAGCTTCAAATGAAGTCGTCTACAGGTTAGTCCCTTGCCTCTTTGTTTCTCCTCCTTCCCCCTGACACTTTACTCTTTCCAATGAGGGGCATTGTGGTAACACTCACGCTCACAGACATGCTGACCCTGAAGCCCTTCCTGGCTTCCTCTTGTGTTTTCTTTGGATGGGCCATGACACAGAGCTGGCTCTGGCTCCCAGCACCTGGAAGGCCCTGTTGGGGCTGTCCCATCCCGTTTTTCAGCTTTAGTGGCCCGCGCTTCTGAGTGGACAGAAGTGAGGTATTACCCATTGCACTCTTTGAACCTGGGCTGGGCAAGCCCTAGGGGTTCTTCCTATGTCCTGTGCAGCCACCCATTTCCCACTGGGCTTAGCAGACTCAGCAAACTCTGGAACTACTCTGTCCAATACAGCACCCACTAGCCTCATGCGACTGTTTAAATAAAGTTAAGAATTCAGTTCTTCAGGGACTTCCCTGGCACTCCACTGGTTAAGAATCTGTGCTTCCACTGCAGGGGGCTTGGGTTCGATCCCTGGTTGGGGAACTAAGATCCCGCAAGCCATGCGGTGTGGCCAAAAAAAATTCAGTTCTTCAGTTACACTAGCCACATTTCCAGTGCTCAATAGCCATGTGTGGCAGTGGCTACTATCGGACAGCACTGCTCTAGACCAGAGGTTGATAAACTATAGTCCATGGACCAATTTGGCTTGCAATCCCTTCTTATATGGCTCTCAAATTAAGAATGGATTTTGTGTTTTTAAAGAATCATTAAATATATATGTATATTTATGTATGTATGTATGTATATATACGGAAGAGACCTATTTTAGGCCCACAAAGCCTAAAATAATTTAGGTTCCTACTTTAGATGGTTTCTTTGATCTTTGTAGCATATCTTATGCTGGAAGTCGACTGCTAAGCTCAAGCTTTCACCTTGTGTCTCCAGGGTAGAGGAGGTGCTCAGTTAGAGTGTGGACCATCAGCCTGCTCCTGGCAGGTCGGTCCAGCTCTCCGCAGGTGGCTAGGAGAATTTCAAATTTATAAGTGGGGATGGGGTCAGGTGGGACCACTTTGTGTGAGAGGTGTGCTCACGCTTGGAAGGAGGCCTCCAGGAGTCCTGCTTTGTGCTCCATGTTCCAGGGAGCACATTTGAGGAGAGACGTACACTCTTCGCCATCCTTTCTCCTAGGTTCACAGCAAGGCCACTCGTACAGACAATCTTTGAAGGGGGAAAAGCAACCTGTTTTGCATACGGCCAGACAGGAAGTGGTAAGACTCATGTGAGTATTCAGGCCTGGCAGAGAGCAAGCCTACCCACAGTGGAATTCTGGGTCTCTGAAAAGGAGGACAATGAGTTTGTTGCAGAAAATCCCCTCAGTGCAGATGCCCCATCTCCAGATGCCTTTGCTGTGCCAGGTTCAAGGAGGGGCCTTAGTAGGTCCAGCCTCCCCTCCCAGCTTTGGTGTGGCCCACTGTGGTGATGGAGCCAGTGGTGCCCTGGCCTAGGCCAAGGGCCCTTTACCACGGTCTTCTGCCCCCTCCATTTGCAGACGATGGGTGGAGACCTCTGTGGGAAAGCCCAGAACGCATCGAAAGGGATCTATGCGATGGCCTGTAAGTAGTGTGTTCTGCCACAGTGGGGTTGGGCACAGAAGGGCAGGTTGCTTACTTAATCCAGCCTCTCTCCCCACAGCCCGGGACGTCTTCCTCCTGAAGAATCAGCCTCGATACCGGAACCTGGGCCTGGAAGTCTATGTGACATTCTTCGAGATCTATAATGGGAAGGTAGCTGGCAGGGAGCCCTTTGTTTATGCTGTTGGGGCCCCTGAAGTTTCAGAAACCTTGAGGTTGGCTAGAAATTGTAGAAGCCAAACAACCTGTGGGTTGTCAAGCCTCTGGGCCACTTCGCCCAAACGTGTGGGAGCTTTCATCCAATGGTGGAATGGTACCCACGCTCAACAAGTATGGCAGGAATATGCCTCAGGGCCACCTCTCAGATGGGAGGTTTGCCTGTGTGTGCCCTGTCCTCCCTCCACACACCTCCCTCATAACTCTCTTCCCCATTCTCACACTCGTGTTCTCTCTATAGATGTCTATGTATCTTTCTACCTCTATGCTTTTGCAGAGTCATCTTCCCCAAGTGGGGTCTAGATAATAATAATAGCTAGGGTTGCTTATTAAGATGTTACTAGGTGCTAAGCACTATTCTAAGCACTTTACTTGTCTCAGCTCATCACCACAATCCTACTAGGAAGTATTACTGTCACTGTCACTATTGTACAGATGAGAAACGAGGCTAGGTGGTTAAGTACTTGTCCAGGTTCACATAGCTAGTAAAGTAGCAGGGTCACATCAAACTGAGGCAGTCTGGTTCAGCTCCCAAGTAGACTGTCCGCTGCTAGTCTGGCATAACCCAGCTCAGCCTCTCCTGCCTTTCCTGCTGCCAGCCCTTGTCTAAGCTGGGACCGGCCCTGAAGGAGGGAGGAGTCAGTGGGGTGCCCGGCGCCTGATGGCCTTGGCCTTGTTCCCCTGCCTGACACAGCTGTTCGACCTGCTCAACAAGAAGGCCAAGCTGCGCGTGCTAGAGGATGGCAAGCAGCAGGTGCAGGTGGTGGGGCTGCAGGAGCACGTGGTGAGCTGTGCTGATGACGTCATCAAGATGATCGACATAGGCAGTGCCTGCAGGTCAGAGTCCCGGCCAGGGGAAGGGGCCACCTTCTAATGCCAGGTCAGGTAACAGACTAGCGCTGAGTCCTTTGCTGTTTCCACGGAGCGCCGCTTTCCCTGACTTGGTGCAGGCTCTGAAGGCCTCTGCCTTAAGTGGTCTCAATGGGGCCGATGACCCAGGACGAGACTTATCAGGGTCGAGTTAAAGTATCTTGAATCTGACCAAGGCAGGCTTTATTCCCCGGCTTTTACCCAAAGGCATGCTTCCTGGCTTCTCTGGGTTTCTCCTTGCTGTTCCCTCCCTCTGTGGTGGGAGACAGGAGCTCTGGATGTGCTCTAGGCTGGAAGTGATGGGGCCACAGCTCCCTTCCTGTATAGAGGTAGGGAAGTGCACTACCAGGGCCCTAGGCGTGGTGCACTGGATGCTGGGCAGCTTATGGAGGCCCAGGGAGAGGGCTGCCCACCCCAGGGCCCTTGAGTTGCAGCAAGTGGTTCATGACAGCCCCTCCTTCCCTGTGTGCCCTTCAGCAGAGGCAACTCATGCTTCCCCATGTCCTGTGGGCCCTGGGGTCTGGCCAAGGCCCTCACACAGAATCCAGTACTTTGACTGCAAGGGTAAGCCACTAGGTCCAGAGCTGGAGGGAGGGCAGGACAGAAGTGGGACAGGATGACACAAGACATCTTAGAGTCCTGACCTGTGTCCCTCTGCTACCGGAGAACTGACTGCTTTGGAACCTGGGTGCCATGGTGGCTGGTGACCCTGGGAGCTCATAGTCCTTCTTTGTCCTCCTTTGCCACAGGACCTCTGGGCAGACATTTGCCAACTCCAGCTCTTCCCGCTCCCACGCCTGTTTCCAGATTCTTCTTCGAGCCAAAGGGAGAGTGCATGGCAAGTTCTCTTTGGTGGATCTGGCAGGGAACGAGCGAGGTGCAGACACTTCCAGTGCTGACCGGCAGACCCGCATGGAGGGCGCAGAAATCAACAAGAGTCTCCTGGCTCTGAAGGTAGTGGAGCCCAGCTGGAGGGGAGGGGGTTGGCCTGGAGGGCTGCTGGGGGAGGGAGGGAGAGAGTGGGCATCTCAAGAGGAGGGAGGGGACCTCAGCTTCCCCTGCTGTGCCCCAGGAGTGCATCAGGGCCCTGGGACAGAACAAAGCTCACACCCCGTTCCGCGAGAGCAAGCTGACACAGGTGCTAAGGGACTCCTTTATCGGGGAGAACTCAAGGACCTGCATGGTGAGTAGGGTCCCTTTGGAGGTGGTGCACTCCTGTCCCTGGGCAAGAGGCTTGGTGCTCTTGGCCACCTGGGTTTCTAGGCTCTAACTTGACTGGGCTTCACCCCCTGCTTTTGGACACCAGGCTCCTCTTTGCCTACCCAAGAGGGGAGGAAAGGGTCTTCTCCCTTTATTGTATGTCCGTGCAGCTCTTGTTTTGGGGAAGGTCATTCCTCCCTTACCTGATGAAAAGGGGGCTGGAGAATTCAGAAGGAGGACCTTTGGGGAAGCAGGAGAGGCAGTCCTCGTCTCTTCTGTGGCTTCCCTCAGGGGTCATTGGCTCCCAGCCTAGGAAATAGAGGGCCACAACTGTGAGTGATTTTTTTGTGTGTGTGTGTGGCCGCATTGGGTCTTTGTTGCTGTGCACAGGCTTTCTCTAGTTGCAGTGAGTGGGGGCTACTCTTCGTTGTGGTGCGCGGGCTTCTCATTGCAGTGGCTTCTCTTGTTGCAGAGCACGGGCTCTAGGCATGCGGGCTTCAGTAGTTGTGGCTCGCAGGCTCTAGAGCGCAGGCTCAGTAGTTGGGGTGCACGGGCTTAGTTGCTCCGCAGCATGTGGGATCTTCCCGGACCAGGGCTCAAACCCATGTCCCCTGCATTGGCAGGCGGATTCTTAACCACTGCGCCACCAGGGAAGTCCCCAGGGACCAATTTTTAAGGCACCTTCGTTTGCAGGGCTCATGGGGCAAGTTGCCTGGCACAGAGTGGTTGCTTAATGGGTTCTGCCCCCAATTCCACGTGTGTATCAGCAGCCTAAAGAACCCCTACTGGCAGCCTCTCCAAGAGCACCCTTACCCTGTGATCCTTGACGTTTAAGTGCCCATTCCCTCTTTTGCAGATCGCCATGATCTCACCAGGCATAAGCTCCTGTGAATATACTTTAAATACACTAAGATATGCAGACAGGTACTAGTACCTACACCAGGTGGGATGGGGAGGGGGTGCAGGATGGGGGAGGGAATGACAGCAATGAGAGCGGGGAGGAAGCTCTGGCGACTCAGTGCCCATTGTCTCCTCTTCTGTGACTCGCTGAATCTGAGGCCTGGGAGTTCATATATGATGCTACAAGGTTTTTCCCGATCCCCTCAGGCTTTGGTGGGGAGCAGTGTGAGTGAGGGACTTCTCCTAGGCCAAAGCAAAGCTGCTAGTCCATCTCCTCGAAGTCTCGCAATCTGAGTGGTGCTGCACACTCGTGAGTGCCAAGGAGGCTGCTGTGGGATCTGAGACCTTCTTCTTTTCTCAGGGTCAAGGAGCTGAGCCCCCACAGTGGGCCCAGTGGGGAGCAGCCAACTCAGATGGAAACAGAAGAGATGGAAGCCAGCTCTGACGGGGCCCTGAGCACAGGCAATGTAAGGGGCAGGGTGGGCCAGGCAAGACAGAAACGTGGCCTCCTGAGATGGGGACTGGGCCACACTGTTGTGTCTCTGCTTTTGCCCCCTTAGTTCTCCAAGGAAGAGGAGGAACTGTCTTCCCAGATGTCCAGCTTCAATGAAGCCATGACTCAGATCAGGGAGCTGGAGGAGAGGGCCATGGAAGAGCTCAAAGAGATTATACAGGTGGAGGGCTAGCCCTGGGCTGGGAGAGACTGGATATCCATCCTAGCACGGGCTCAGCGCCATTCCTTGACTGTGACCTGGGCTTTGCCCCTCCCCGGGTCTTCTGGCTGGGGTGGCAAGAGGCAGCCGTCTACACCAGCATTTCTTAATTCTCCATTTATTTTTTCAGCTGCTCTTCTAGAGCAGCTGATTACCGCACCTCCTTCCCCAGCCTGGCACACATAGGCTTTCCTCCATCATTCTGGCTGGAGCTGGTGTCTCTACCCCATGCTCCTGACTGAGGGTTTGGAGGGTAACCTTGTCTTGTTTGTTCAGTGAATGTTTGGTGAGTACTTTCTATATGCCAGCTCCTGTGCTGAGACCAAGGGCCAAAAACCTGAAGTAAGGATAACAGGCCCGAAATAAGACTTGATCAATCGTGACTCTTCTATTTATAAGCTGATTTCCTTGTGAAAGTCATTGAGTTTCACTGGGCCCCCAGATTCTTCATCCCCAAAATGGGCAAGACAAGATGGTTACATCTGAGGATTAAGTGATATGTTTTTAAAGCACTCAGCCATCCCCAGCATGTAGTCAGCATTTAGTAAGTGGTAGATGCTACCACTGCTGTGATCCCTGCTGTGGAAGAGCAAGTGGGGGAGAGGCCCTAAGAATGGGGCTTTCAGAGTGCAGAGCAGAGGGGAGAGCTCGGGACACTTAGAACTGAGGAGGGAACATGTAGGATAAATGCCTACATGTGTCCTCCCTCCGTGGCACGCTCAGGGTACAAATGTTTGAAAGGACGTGGTACTTTCAGGAAGAATGAGAGGTTCACTCTGGCCAGAGCAAAAGGTGTGAGCAGATGAGGGAAGGAGATCAAGGCTGTGGACAGGTCAGCTGGGACCTGATGCTAAAGGGCCTTAATGGTTCACACCAAAGGCCTGGACTTCGTTATGAGGGCAGTAGATGCCTTTGAAGAGAGCAAAGCAGAGTGGTGACATGGTCACATCAGAGCTTTAGGTACCTTACTATGGCCACAGTATAGAGGCTGGTTTTGGGATGTGGGGCGAGCATGAGTAGAGGCACTTAGGAGTTAAGAGCAGTTAGAAGATTGTTAGAGTTCAAGAGAGATGTTGGTGTCTAGACCAACTATGACCATGGCCATGGTATTGGAATTAGGGCATGAGATTTAAGAACCATTTCGGGGGTGGAATTAGTAGGATTGGGGGACAAGCAGGGTGAAAGAAGTTCTTGCTGAGATTTCTGGCTTGAGCATCAAGACAGATGATAACATTCATTTGATATAAGGCACACGCACAAGTTTGGGGTGGGGAAGAGGATGAATTCAAGCTGAGAATTTCTGGGAGAGGATCAGGAGGCAGGGTATGGGGCATGGCTGGAGGAGTGGGCATTTGCATTGCAGATGGTAGAGCCCTAGGAATGATTTGCTAGATTGGTTTGGTCATTATTGACCTGACAAGGTTCGCGCTGTGTTGTTGCAGGAAGGGCCAGGCTGGCTGGAGCTCTCCGAGATGGCTGAGCAGCCAGACTACGACCTGGAGACCTTTGTGAATAAAGCAGAATGTGCCCTGGCCCAGCAAACCAAGCACTTCTCAGCCCTACAAGGTGGGTGCGGCCAGAGAATGGGGCTTCTGCGGGTGATGGCAGCTCTGCCAGAGGGAATGAGGCCTCTGAGAGACCCACTAACCCCGGGTGCACCACCCTTTCCTTCCAGATGTCCTCAAGGCCTTGCGCCTGGCCATGCAGCTAGAAGAGCAGGCCAGCAAACAAATAAGCAGCAAGAAACGGCCCCATTGACGACTGCAAATAAAGATCTGTTTGGTGTCACACCCAGCCTTTTCCCCTCCCCTTCCCTCCTCAGCGAACTCTGGGCACCTGGTGGGTCTAGTCAAGGTCTGAGCTGGGACAAGCTTTGGTAAATGCCAAGTATGGGGGCATCTGGGCCCAGGGCAGCTGGGGAGGGGTCAGAGTGCATGGGACACGACTTTCCTTTTCCTCACTTGTAGCCATGAAGGGAACAAGGATGGAAAGAGGGAGCTTTTAGTTATCTTATGTGCTGCCCTTCTCTCCAAGAGGGGAAAGCTCTCTGGTGTAGAGTTTTCCCTTGGGCAGCACTCTGCCTGTGTGGACTGGCTGCTGGTGGAGAGCTCCCTGGGGTTGTCCTGGCTCTTGGGAGAGGGAAGGAGCCTTTAGTTCAGCTCTGCTGGCCCTGGCCTGCCTTCCATACCCTTGGTCGGGGCACTAATATGTTTTGTACTTGAAAAAAAGTTTCCGGGACCTCTTCCTTCCCTGCTGTTTTTTGAGGCCCAAGAGGATCCCTGCTGTTTTCTGTTTTATGTATTTATACATTGTGTCTAACAATAAAGAGAAAAAAATCAGCCTGTTGAGTGGTATGTGGGAAGTGCCTGGGATGTGTATGAGCCTTCTGGGACTTAGGACCCTACTGCAACTCTGGGTAGTGCTGATTCTGTACTCTACCCAGGAGACCAAATCTACACCTGCAGTTTCAGTGACATGGTGAAGACTCCAACCTCTGCCTTGTTCAATGCTGACTAGGTCCTAGGACCTCTCCTGGGCACAGGAGCCGTAAGCAGAAAGGAGATGGTGCTCTGTCATTTACAGTCTGCTCAAGGCATGTTAAAAGATTCTGTGGCAACACTGACACGAAAGCACTTGCCTTGCTAGACAGGAAAGGATCTGATGGGTAACACGTTTGATCTTGAAAAATGAGAAGTTTGCCAGGTAGACTGAGGAACCAAACAATAGGGCATGTATGGTTTGGGAACTAGAAGACTCCAGATCCCGTGTCACAGAACATGAATTATCTAAATGGTAATGTGCCACTGAAAGGTTTGTAGCCTGGGAGCCATACAACCAAATGTGTGTTTCAGAAAGGCCTCAGTCCGGGAGACACGGTGGGGCATGGGGCATGTGGGCTACTGCAGAAACTCCAGAGAAGAGTGGGGTCAGATGGACCAGGTTCTAGCCCTCTCAGCCTCAGTTACTTCATTGTAAAGTAGGGGCATTCTCTACCTCATGGTGAGAAAATTACAGGAGTTTCAGGTGCCATTAAATAACCAAATAGAGGGCCTGGATTCAGAAATTCAGCTAAATCAGAAGTTTGACAGAAATGGCACTAACTCTTAAGGCCTTAAAAGCTTCCAGATACCTAACTTCTCCCACATCTGTAAAACAAGGCCACCAATACCCACAATTTTGTGTACAATTTAGTGGGTTTTAGTATACTAAATTGCAAAGATCCAATGCCACCATCCCAGACCTGACCACCTTCCCTAACTGCCCCCCTTTGTGAATTCTTAACTCCCAGTGACCCATTCTCCCCAAGCAGCCAGAAGAATCTTTATAGGTTCTCCCCTGCTTGGAACCCTTTAATAACACAAAGAATAAATTCTAAATGCCCTATCATGGCCTATTAGGCCCCACCTGGTCAGCTCCTCTCTATTGGTCCAGTGAGAATGTAATTTGAGCAGAATGGTTTGGAAGCTAGAGCCCAGCTTCTCAAGCCATAGTGCAGGGTGGGATCCGACCTCTGTGACTGCAGAACCTTAAGTGGGTTGTTTAACCTCTGTGCTCTCTGAAATGGGAATAATGCTTGTACAGTATAGAATTACTATGAAAACTGAGTTTTGGAATTCCCTGGTGGTCCAGTGGTTAGGACTCTGCGCTCTCACTGCCAGGGGGCCTGGGTTGGATCCCTGGTTGGGGAATTAAGATCCTGCAAGCTGTGAGGTGTGGCCCAAAAAAAAAGAAAAGAAAACTGAGTTCACACACCAAGCAATAGGTACAATGTCTCACACTTAATAAGTGCTATATAATTACTAGCTATTTAAGCACATAAGAACAAAGATTTTTGTTTTAATACTGTATCCACAGTATCCTGAACATATGACAAGCACACAAAATATTTTGAATGAATGAATGAACGGTTCTCTAGGCACTCACTGTTCTCCAACCACACTGGCCTTTATTTCTTGAATATGCCAGGGCTTTTTAAAAAATAATGAAAATGTGGGCTTCTCTGGTGGCGCAGTGGTTGAGAGTCCGCCTGCCGATGCAGGGGACACAGGTTCGTGCCCCGGTCGGGGAAGATCCCACGTGCAGTGGAATGGCTGGGCCCGTGGGCCATGGCCGCTGGGCCTGCGGGTCCGGAGCCTGTGCTCCGCAGCGGGAGAGGCCACAACAGTGAGAGGCCCGCGTACCACAAAAATAAATAAATAAATTAATTAATTAAAATAATGAAAATGTAATTTTTACATTTATTGAAGTGTAATTCACAGTATGAAATTCACTCTTTTAAAGTGTACAATTTAGTGGGTTTTAGTATACTCATTTAATTGGGCAACCATCATCCCTAATTCCAGAACATTTTTATGACCCAAAAAGAAATCCTGTTGCACGTCAACTATACCTCAATTAAAAAAAAAAAAAAATTACCCTCAAGCAGCCACATACACACCCCCATTCATCTCTCCCCGCAGCCCCAGGAAACAACCAATCTATTTTTCCTTCATTATGGATTTGCCTATTCTGGACATTTCATATAAATGGAATCATATAATATGTGGTCTTTTGTGTCTGGCTTCTTCACTTAGCATATGTTTTAAAGAATCATGTTGTAGCATGTATCAATTCACTCCTTTTTATGGCCCAATAATATTCCAATTGCATGGCTATACTTTTTGTTTATCCTTCACTTGATGAATTTGGGGGTTGTTTCCACTTTTTGGCATTATGAACAGACCATTTGTGCTATGAATACTCATGTACAAGTTTTTGTCTGAGCATATGTTTTCAATTCTCTTGTGTATATGCAAGTCCTTTGCCCATTTTTTAAGTTGGATTGTCTTTATTGTTGACTTGTAAGAGCTCTTTATATATTCTAGATACTGGACCCTTATCAAATGTATAATTTGCAAATATTTTCCCTCATACTGTGAGTTGTCTTTTCACTTTCTTGATGGTATCCTTTGAAGCACCACAGCTTTTAAGTTCAATGAAGTCTAACTTACATTTTTGTTGTTGCTTGTGCTTTTGGTGTCATATCTAAGAATCTCATGCCAAATCCAATGCTGTGAAGATTTACTCTAATGTTTTCTTCTAAGAGTTTTATGTTCTTATATTTAGGTCATTGATCCATTTTGAGTTAATTTTTGTAGCTGCTATGAGGTAGGGGTCCAAATTTACTCTTTTGCATGTGGAGATCCAGTTTTTCCAGCATCACTTATTGTAAAGACTATTCTTTCCCCCATTGAATTGTCTTGGCAACCTTGTTGAAAGTCAGTTGATGGCAGAGGCAGGAGGGGATTGAATGAAGGCAGTCGAAAGGTAAAAACTTCCATTTATAAGATAAATAAGTGCTAGGGATGTGATGTACAACATGATAAATATAGTTAATACTGCCGTATGTTATACATGAAAGTTGTTAAGGGAGTCGATCCTAAGAGTTCTCACAGGAAAAAAAATTTTTTCTATTTATCTTATATCTATATGAGATGATGTTCATTAAACTTATTGCGATAATCACTTCATAAGTATATAAATCAAATCATCATGCTGTACAACTGAAGCTTATACAGTGCTATATATCAATTATATCTCAATAAACTGGAAGAAATAATGAAAATAAATTTTTAAAAAAGAAAATGAACATATATGAGTGGGCTGATTTCTGAGACTTTAAATGCTATTCCCTCGGTCTATATGTCTATCCTTATGCCAATACTTCACTGTTGGTTACTGTAGTTTGTAATAAGGTTTTCTTTTTTTTTTTCAGCTGTGCTGCGAGGCTTGTGGGATCTCAGTTCCCTGACCAGGGATTGAACCTGGGCCGTGGTTGTGAAAGCCCGAAATCCCAACCACTAGGCCACCAGGGAACTCCCATAAGTTTTGAAATCAGAAAGTGTGAGTCCTCCAAGTTGGTTCTTTTTCAATATTGTTTTGGCTATTCAGGAACACTGGCAATTCCATGTGAATTTAAGGATCAGCTTTTCCATTTCTGCAAAAAAGGCTGATGGAATTTTGATAGGGATTACATTCACTCTGGGTGGTATTGCCATCCTAATATTGTCTTCCAATCCATGAATGCAAGATGTCTTTCCATTTATTTAGGTCTTTAATTTCTTTCAACAATATTTTATAGTGTACAGCTCTTTCACCTCCTTGGTTAAATTTATTTCCTAGGTATTTTATTCTTTTGGATGCTATTGCAGAAGGAATTATTTTTAAGTTCCTTTTCAGATTGTTCATTGCTGGTGTATAGAAACACAACTGATTTTTGTGTGTTGATCTTTTTTTTAACCTCTTTTTAAAAATTGAAGTACAGTTAATTTACAATGTATTAGTTTCAGGTGTACAGCAGTGATTCAGTTATATATATGTATATATTTTTTTCAGATTCTTTTCCATTATAGATTATTATAAGATATTGAATATAGTTCCCTGTGCTATACAGTAGGTCCTTGTTGTTTATCTATCTTATGTACAGTAGTGTGTATATGTTAATCCCAAACTCCTAATTTATCTCCTCTCCCCCCGCCCCCATTGTGTGTTGATATTGTACCTTGCA
Organism: Delphinus delphis; assembly: GCF_949987515.2. Classification (NCBI taxonomy): domain Eukaryota; kingdom Metazoa; phylum Chordata; class Mammalia; order Artiodactyla; family Delphinidae; genus Delphinus; species Delphinus delphis. The sequence continues at coordinate 36,468,455 of NC_082683.1, forward strand.
ACTTTGCTAAATTCATTTATTAACCGTAATAGTTTTTTTGTAGATTCTTTTGAGATTCTTTCTATATAGGATCATGTCATCTGTAAATAGAGAAAGTTTGACTTCTTCCTTTTTAATTAAGATGCCTTTTATCTCTTTTTCTTGCCTAATTTCCCTGGATAAAACACCCAATGTAATTTTGAATAGAAGCGGTGAGAGGGACTTCCCTGGTGCTCCAATGGTAAAGAATCCACCTTCCAGTGCAGGGGATGCCAGTTCGATCCCTGGTTGGGCGACTAAGCCCGCACACCACAACTACTGAACTCACGCACCTCAACGAGAGAGCCCACGTGCCGCAAACTACAGAGCCCATGCACCCTGGAGCCCACGCACCACAACTAGAGAGAGAAAACCTGCATGCCACAACTAGAGAGAAGCCCACCTACTGCAACTAGAGAGAAGCCCGCGCACCGCAAGGAAGACCTGACACAGCCAAAACAATAAAGACGAAGAAAAAAAAAGTGGTGAGAGTGGATATCCTTGTCTTGTTCCTGATCATTAATTATGATGTTAGCTGTGGCTCCTTTATCAGGTGAAGAAGTTCTAATTTGTTCTAAACACTCTAATTTGTTGAGTGTTTTTAACATGAAGGGATATTGGATTTTGTCAAATGCTTTTTCTGTGTTTTGAGGTGATCATGTGTTTTTTCCCCTTTATTATTAATAAGGTATATTACGTTGATTGATTTTCAGATGTTAAACCAACCTTGAAAACCTAAGATAAATTCCACTTGCTCGTGCTGTACAGCCTTCACTTCCTGCTTGTGCAGAGCTTCAAGGTCAGCCATATATCACCGATATTAGGGCCTTTGCAGGTTTGCAGGTCTTTACTGGGCATGTACTCAGTCCTGCATACACACATGACCGTCTAGATTTTCTAGATTCCCAGGAAAATGTGGGAATTTTAAAAACTCCCATATTCTCCTATTTCTCCTTTTTTAAAAATATTTTTTTATTATTATTTTTTATCAGCCTCTTGTCAGCCCCAACTCATAACCCTGCCTCAGGCAGTTGTGTTGCCCCTGACTTTTTTTTCTTATAAACATAAAAATTTCAAACGTACAGACAACTTTACATACATAAAATAAGTCTAATAACTTGATTAAATATATTCCTAAATATTAATGTTGACATTATTTTAAATGGAATTTTTTGTTTTTTCTGTTTTTTTTTAATTAATTTATTTTTAGCTGTGTTGGGTCTTCGTTGCTGCGCGCGGGCTTTCTCTAGTTGCAGCGAGCAGGTGCTACTCTTCCCTGCAGTACACGGGCTTCTCACTGCGGTCGCTTCTCTTGTTGCGGAGCACAGGCTCTAGGCACGTGGGCTTCAGTAGTTGTGGCTCGCGGGCTCTAGAGCGCAGGGTCAGTAGTTGCGGTGCACAGGCTTAGTTGCTCCGTGGCATGTGGGATCTTCCCTGACCAGGGCTCGAACCTGTGTCCCCTTTATTGGCAGGCAGATTCTTAACCACTGTGCCACCAGGTAAGTCCTAAAGTGGAATTGTTTTCATAAATTCTTTTTCAGATTATTTATTGCTAGTGTATATATATGACAGATTTTTGTGAATTGATATTTTGTCCTATAACTGCTAAATTAGTTGACTAGCTCAAATAATTTTTTGTTGTTATAGGAAGTTTTATAAGATGAAGTTTTATAAGATGATGTGATCTGTGAATAAACACAGTTTTAATTTTTCCATTCACACATGGATGTCTTTTATTTCTTTCCTCAAGACTCTGGGTAGAACTTCCAGTACACTGTTGAATAACTGTGGTGAAGGCCTGCTTCCTGGCCTTCTTCCTGATTTCAGGAGTAAATCTTTCAGTCTTTAACACTGAGCCAGATGTTTGCTGTGGCTTTGTAAACTACTCTTTTCCATATTGAATAAATTTCCTTTTATTCCTACTTTGAGTGTTCATATTATGAAATAGCACTGGGTTTTGATTATAGCTTTTTCTGCAGTAACAACAACAAAATGCTCATGTGAAACAGACTAGCTAATGGGGTGGACCACTGGGTTAGGTGGATAGAGGACTGAGACCATGGTGGGTGGGGGTGGGAATTATCAGTCCCATTCTCTTCCAAGCTTCAGACTCATCTTTCCAACTACTTTAAATACAAAGATTAGCACCTATATGTCCCACAGGCAATTCAAACTTATCCTAAGATTGAACTTTCCAGAAACCTGCCTCTCCTGTGTTCTCTATTAATGGTGGTGTCACCCCACCATTAATGTGTTTTCCCAGGGAAGAAACCTCATGTCACCCTTCTCTCATCCTCTTAATCCAGTCTATCACAACATCCCATCTCCAAACAAATGCCCCTTGAATCCACCTCCTCCTTTTTGTTTTTTTTGGTTTTTTTGGTTTGGTTTGTTTTTTTGGCCACACCAAGTGGCATACAGGATCTTAGCTCCCCGACTAGGGATCAAACCCTGCCCCCTTCAATGGAAGCACAGAGTCTTAACCACTGGACCGCCAGGGAAGTCCCCCCTTTCTCCTTTTTATGTCCAATGCAATTCCCTTTTCTTTTTCTTGTGCCAAGGGGCTGGGGATGGAGAGATGAATGACATATGTGCACTAATTCTTAAGACCTCAGTCTACTGGGAAAACCCATTGAATACAATGTTAGTAGAACAATAATTTACTCAAATATTTGAGTACCATTCAAATATTTATTGAGTACTTATTAAATGCCAGGCATTATTCTAGGTGTTGGAAATACAGTAGTGAACAACACAGTTCCTACTCTAATGCATATTATATTTTAGTGGGAAGACAGATAATGAGCATGTAAAAACAATGTTAGTATTGAGTGGGTAGAGAAAAAGGAGTGTTGCTATTTAGAGAGCGGGCGCAGGGACTTCCCTGGTGGCACAGTGGTTAAGAATCCGCTTGCCAATGCAGGGGACAAGGGTTTGAGCCCTGATCCGGGAAGATTCCACATGCCGCGGAGCAACTAAGCCCGTGCGCCACAACTACTGAGCCTGCGCTCTAGAGCCAGCCCGTGCTCCGCAACAAGAGAAGCTATCGCAATGAGAAGCCAGCACACCACAACAAGGAGTAGCCCCCGCTCACCGCAACTAAAGCCCGCGTGCAGCAAGGGAGACCCAACACAGCCAAAAATAAATTTAAAAAAAACCTGAGTGGTGACACAGACCCTACAGCCCACAAAGGCTACAGTATTAACTTACCCTTTACAAGAAAAGTTTGCTGTATGCGCTCTCCCTAGGTTCCGTTCATTCTGGTAGCTTTGGTTACCATTTATACGCCAACGATTCCCAAAGTAACACCTTCTGTCCAGATCCCTTCTCTATGGATGGACCAGACATGACCATCCATCTGCCTGTCATTCCCACGTGCGGGAGTCACCAAGAGCTCAAAATGCACACGTCCAGACCAGCTCCTACCTCAGCCTACCCATTCTCACTAAGTGGCACCAATAGTCATCCAACTGGTCACGTGAGGAATTCGGAATCCTTGACACACCTCCCGCCCCCTAAACCAAACCCTTCAAAACAAAACCCAAGTCCCCCTCTCGTTTCCACCTCTACTGCCTTCCGCCCTTCTCCAACGCACTCACAGCTCTCATCCAGGACTACAGCAGTAGCTTCTAAAACGGGTCTTTATAAGGCGTAAATAAAACCGGGCAAGCCCCGCCCGAATTGTGCCCTGGGTCTCTCAACCTCCCCCCGAGGCGCGCACACGGCCGGGTTCTGCTGCACCCCAGCCTGACCCTCGGCCGGGCTGCAGCGCCCTCACGACCCTCTCAGATCCAAGACCTCGGCGCCCCGCCCTCCGACCCAAGGCCGCTCTCTGCGGCGCCCGGAAGATACGTCAAGAGGCGGGGCTACATTTTACAAACGGAACCGTGACGCTTTGCGTTTTCTCTTTCCAGCCAGCGCCGAGCGATGGGTGAGTGGTTTTCTGCTTTGGGGCCGCGGCTGGGGAACGAGCTCAATCCGGCGCCATCCTGCCTCGCAGCCCAGCCGGGAGCGCGGGCGCCCGGGCCCCGGGCAGCGAGCCTCCGCGAGGAGGGTGATGCTCGGGCTTGGGCCGCCTGGGCCGCTCCGGGGGCCGCACGGACCGGGGCCGCGAGCGGCACCATCATGGCTGCCAGGGTCGGGACGGGAAGGGGCCGGGCCGCACGCGCGTGATGACAACTTGGAAATGCTGTGACCTCCCGACTGCGCTATGGGGGAGCCAACCTTGGAGAGCTGAGCGTGCGGCCGCCGGCGCGGGGCGTTGGGCTGGCGGGCCCCGGCCCCGGGCTCCCTGGCTCAGGCTCCCTCGCCCCAATTCCACACGTAGGCATCTCTCGGGACAACTGGCACAAGCGCCGCAAGACCGGGGGTAAGAGAAAGCCCTACCACAAGAAGCGGAAGTATGAGCTGGGACGCCCCGCTGCCAACACTAAGGTGCGTGCGGGGCCTCACCGCCCGGGAGGTCTCCCACCTGCCTTCCGCGGTCCGCCTGAATCTTTGTGGGGCTCTGCGATTTGCTGTAGGGACTAGGCGGCCTCCTCACCTTTGCGTGTTGGGTAAATACTGAGAGATTGCATGGTGACAGCTACTGTGTCCTAGTGGTACCTGCAGGGCGCCTGGAGCGAGTGGGCTCTTCAGTGATAGTCAGAAACCTGGAATTTTTGTTGCACGGAGACTTAATTTTCAGTGTTTGGAATCAGGTTTTTCTTCTTGGAGGTAACTAGAGTGATGAAGAAGTATCCTTAGGCGTGGTTGTGGCCGTCTTGGTCACCTGTGTGCCACTTGCCAATGCTAGGACTTGTCATAGTTACACTGACTGTTACCTCCGTCCAGCTCGGGTTCCCTTCCTTCTCTCTAGCTTCTCCTTGATAACCTACTTCCTGTCTCCTTGTGTTTTCTAGATTGGCCCCCGCCGCATACACACAGTCCGTGTGCGGGGAGGCAACAAGAAGTACCGGGCCTTGAGGCTGGACGTGGGGAACTTCTCCTGGGGCTCCGAGTGTGAGTGAGGCCCTGCAGGCGTGGGTGGGAACTCAGCACTTAAACCTTTTCTAAGCTTCAATAAGTGCTTTTAGCAGGAAGTCCATGGCCTGAACCAAGATACTGAAATTTCTCCTGTTGAAAGACCTTGAGGTTCTGGAGCTTTCTCTCCATCCTGTCCTGCCTCTTAACTCCTGTAGCTTCAGGGATTGGGGCTGAATCTAGAGACCATGTATGTGTGGGTGTCAGCCACGTCTGGAAAGATGGGTTTGTGGAAGATGAGCTTATGCCCTATGGCTCTGTAAAGGCTTAGAGTTCCCATCTCCTTAGGCCCTGCTAGGGTGCGGGTGGGGGACAGTTAACCTTAGGTTCACATGGCTTGATTCTGAATTTCTCCTGTGAGCAGGTTGTACACGCAAGACAAGGATCATTGATGTTGTCTACAATGCATCTAACAATGAACTGGTCCGTACCAAGACCCTGGTGAAGAACTGCATCGTGCTCATTGACAGCACACCGTACCGACAGTGGTACGAGTCCCACTATGCACTGCCCCTGGGCCGCAAGAAGGGGGCCAAGCTGGTGCGTGTTTGGGGAACCAACGTCCTGTGGGGGGAGGGGAGGCCGCCCTGATTCCAGCCTTCTTGTGATGAAAACTCTGTCCAGTTCTGCTACTAAAGGGAGAGATGAAAGCTTTTAGTGCTGAGGAAGGTGGCAGGGGCATGGGATATGCAGTGTTGAAGGCTATGACATTCCTTCCCTGAGATAGGGTTTGGGGAGGCCCCACTAACCCATGTGTGTTTCCTTTATTCAGACTCCTGAGGAGGAAGAGATTTTAAACAAAAAACGATCAAAGAAAATTCAGAAGAAATATGATGAAAGGAAAAAGAATGCCAAAATTAGCAGTCTTCTAGAGGAGCAGTTCCAGCAGGGCAAGCTTCTTGGTGAGATGGCTTTTGCGTTTGGCAAAGGGGAGGGTCCCAAGATACGGTGTGCCCTCTGTGGGCTAGAGAGTTTGGTAGCATCACACAAGCACAAATCAGAATATTTGGTCATCCCATTAGTTTGAAGCTGAAATGGAAAATAGTGGGCAGGAGCCCATAGGCCTGAGCTTGGTTTTTGCCTCTGAATTTCAGGAGTATTCTGAGAAGTCTGTGTCCAGGCTTAGGGGGTTGTCTTAGTGATGAAAACTTTGTCCAGTTCTGCTACTGACTTTAAGTGATGATAAAGTATATCTGAGGAGACAGTGGGCTTCATGCCTGCCCCCAGGATACCTGGACCAACATGGACTCCTAAGGGGATACGTAGTGTGGGTAGGCCCACAGTGTCATTTTGCTAAGGACCACATACTCTCTTGCAGCTTGCATCGCCTCAAGACCAGGCCAGTGTGGCCGAGCAGATGGCTATGTGCTAGAGGGAAAGGAGCTGGAGTTCTATCTGAGGAAAATCAAGGCCCGGAAAGGCAAATAAATCCTCTTCCTTCCTATCTTAGCTCATGTTATAAAGGTGTTTATTGTTCTATGCCCTGTGTCTGAGAATATTTGATTGTTTGGCACACAGTAGAGTGCCCCAACTCCCTTTGCCTGCCTCCGTTTGCCCAGGCCTATTATGTGCCTTTCTATAGCAGGAGGAACATTTCTCACCCCTAAGGCTGAGTTTCAGTGGCATCAGGGATGTGGCATGCAGGCTGAGGAGAGACTGTATGAGGGAGGCATCCCAGCACGGGGCCCCCAACAGTATTGGGCTGTTGACTGGACCATGATTGGAACCTGAAACCATGCTGCTTCTATAAGGTTCTCTTAGAGACCCTGTGTGCAGACCTTGGTTTTAGGGGTTTATTACAGGTTCATGGATGGTCTAGAAACCTTGAAATTGTGTTCCAGATTTCTGCATTGTTAAACAGGTTATACACATTGACATAATCTGTATGCTGTCAGCTTTTGGATGTCTTTCTGAAGTTAATTTTCCTTTGAACCCTAATCCTTTCCCCTCTCATTACTCAAAATTATGTAATATTACCAGTGATGGCTGCTGAATCTCTAAGGGTCAGCTCTTGTCTTCAGTTTAGCTACATTGTCTGTCATCAACTTTTTTTTTTTTTTTTTTTTTTGCGGTACGTGGGCCTCTCGGTGTTGTGGCCTCTCCTGTTGTGGAGCCAGGCTCTGGACGCACAGGCTCAGCGGCCATGGCTCACAGGCCCAGCCGCTCCGCAGCATGTGGGATCTTCCCGGACCGGGGCACGAACCTGCGTCCCTTACATTGGCAGGCAGACTCTCAACCACTGCGCCACCAGGGAAGCCCTGTCATCAACTTTTAAAGATGGTTTAAGCTCCATCTTTCTAACTAGCTCAGACCTACTTGACACCTGCATTTGGATATCATAATCGGACTCTAAAGGTCACCATGTTCAAAACTGATCACGTTCTTCAGCTTTCCCTTTTCAAACAGTTTCTCAATTATTTGACTGCAGCAAATAGTGGTCTTCATATGACAACATAAATCTTAAGGTCATCCTTGGGTCATAACTCCCACATCTAATGTCACCACATCTTGTTGCTTCAACCTTTAACACCACCTCTACTGTTCTGGTCACATCTCTGCATCCTACTTGCTCTTCTGTTGTCCCCAGTGCAATCCCAGCTATCAGTGATCATTTTTAAAGATATGGTTTTTTTTTTTTTTTTTTTTTTTTTTTTGCGGTACGCGGGCCTCTCACTGTTGTGGCCTCTCCCGTTGCGGAGCACAGACTCTGGACGTGCAGGCTCAGCGGCCATGGCTCACGGGCCCAGCCACTCCACGGCATGTGGGATCTTCCTGGACCGAGGCACGAACCCGTGTCCCCTGCATTGGCAGGCAGGCTCTCAATCACTGCACCACCAGGGAAGCCCAAGATGAGATTTTTTTTTACAGGACATCCCATCTCAAAATTCCTACCAGATGGTACGGAACTCAGTGGGACGTGGTCCCTTCTATAGTGACTGCCATCCTGGCCTTACTGAACATATGTTCACTTACTATTCCCTGTGTTGGGAATACTTTCCATCATATACCCACATTGCTTATTCCTTCCAGGTCTTTGTTTTGTTAGTCTAGTGAGTTCTTCCCTGATCACAGGATTTTAAATTGTACTCCCCTCCATGCCATATCCTTTGCCCCTGTTTTTTCTCCTTATCTCTTAATTTGGCATAAATTTTGCTCGTTTTATTTGCTTGTCTTTTTTTGCCCTCTATTAGAATATATCTCCAGGGGAACAGGGATATGTTTCCTGTGGCATCTCCAATACCTGGAAAAGTACATGGCAATATACCAGGCACTCAAATATGTGCTTAAGTTAATGAGTTCTAAAGAAAAAAGGTTTTATCCAGTTTAAAGTTGTTGGAAAGCACATGTCTTAAGAGCTAAAGAAGTACAAAATCTAATTGGTCCATCACCTTGGCTAAATTGCAGACTTCTGTGAGTAGACGTTTGGGAAAGGTGAACCCCCTTTTCTAGTACAAAAACTTAAGGACAAAAAGTCAGTCCAGTCCTCTAAAACCTTACCATTGGCTCTGGGGAGACCTGGCCTTGGCCTTCCCACCCAGTGATCTTCCCTTACCACCTGAACATTAGCTGATGTTTGCTGAGCTGTGTGTTGGGCATGGCCCAGCAACACTTTGCCTTCATCTTCTAATTTGAGCTCTACAAGGCATTGATGTTTATTCCTCCCCTCCTTCACCCTCTAGTCAGTCCGTAGGATAAGGGGTTCTTTTTCTAAAGAGCCTTGAATTCATCAACTATCCATCTGCACTGCCTTCATAGATGACCATTCTTACCCTGGAGCAAGGCTACCTCTTCTGTAGACCCAGCAAAACACCTCAGGTTCCTTCTGAGTGAATGGTGACCACAAGGTGCTTTGTCTTCACAGTATAGATTTGTCGACCAAGGCTGAGAAAAATTCAGTATCCCCTGTCACCCAGCAGGAAAGTAGAAGCCAGCACTGTAATCCTGTCAGTCAACAGGAGGCTGCGCGTCCTCACAACCTCTACCTACACTCTTCATGCCTCCCTTCCTTTGAATTCTGGCATTTGTCTTCCTTTGGCCTTAATGTTCAGTTTTGGCATTCGCCAATTTTTTCAGTGGTGGCTGAGCTTAGAAGGCAGGAATCTTAGAGAAAGTCAGTTTAGCAGCAACTCTAACATAGTGCTCTGTGGGGCTGTTTTCCACAATGCCCCGTCTTACTACCATCAGCTGAGTGCTGCGGTCCGACCGCAGAGATGGATGGACCTGCAGCTTTCACCCCTTAAACTGTCCTTTTTCCCTGTTTGGTTGGTAGGAGCAGAGAAGGGCTTGGTTCAGATGCTGGAAGTCTAGGCTGGGTGGTGTATGACTACCCTCACGTCTCAGTTGAATCAGCTTCAGGGCAGACTCTCAAACCCTCATCTTCAGTCCATTGGCAGAGCATGCCAATTCAGTTTTAAGCAATTTTAATTGCACAGTAATAAATATATTTTCATTGTAAACAAAACTGAATATGAGAGATGAAGCAAAAGTACCCCAGCACACACTTTGACCCCTCATCAGAGTGAGGTTATCACAATAAGGAATATCCTAAGCATCTTTTTATGTATGACTCAAATTGTGATCCCTGGGGCAGCAGCAGCAGCATTCCCTGGGAACTTATTAGAAATGCAAATTCTTGACCCCATCCCAGATTTAATGAATCAAACGCTGGGAGTCGTACCCAAAACTTTAACCAGCCCTTCAGTGATACTGATGCTCCCTCAAGAACCGGCCTAGCCCCGCATTGCGGAGGAAATTAATCGTGTCCCTTGGCTCTAGTCCTCTGTACCTCGCCTCTTGTATCCTAGCTTCACCTCCCCCAAGCCAAAATGGATGCATTCCTAACTCTGGTTCAGGCTCTTCTGCCCTTTCAAGGGTCGTCCCTAAGTGCTCCGGCTTAGGGTGCATGGAAGTGCTGCTCTAATAGCTCCGGAGGGCCTAGGGGAGGCAGCCAGATGGCCCGGCCCCGCTGCCTCTGCTTAGGGCTCCTGAGCCTCGTCCCCTGACCCCGACGCCTCCTCCTCGATGCGGTCCGCGGCTTCGAGGTCGCCGCCCTCCTCGGCCCGGAAGCGCAGCAGGTGAGGGGTCCGGGGGGCTCCTCGGATGCGGCCGAAGTTCCGGAGGCTGATGGCTGGCGAGGGCGCTCCTACGCCCAGGAAGCGGCTGAGCAGCGGGGTCTGCGTGGCAGTCACCGGCCGGGCTGGCCCAGGGGACGTCTCCACCTGCAGGCTCTGCTCAGGGTCGTCGCTAATGCTGCAGGTGGGCGGGAGGGCGGTGTGAGTGAGCCTCTGGCAGCTGGGGGACCGGCTCCCCAGAGTGGGGCCTGGGGCAGGAGGGACCGAGTCCTGGGCACCCCGGAGGGTGGGTGGGGAACTGGGGCCCATGAGCTGACTCAGGTCCTGCCTCGGCCTGCGTGGGCCACTCACCGCAGGTTGAAGGTGGAACCCAGGAAGGAAGGCCGCAGTGACTCGGCCACAGTGGCCACAGTGTAGGGCGGCTGCGCCGAGTCTTCATCCCAATATGGGTCCTTCTCCACAGGTGGCAGGTTCTGGTACATGTCATCCACGGAGAGCAGGGACACCTGGGGCGGGCAGCGGGTCACAAGGATCCCCCTCTCCTGCATACCTGGGCTGAGAGCTGGCAGGGAGGGAGAGCCAGACTGCCAGTGAGCTGCCACCAGACCCCTAATCACCTGCAAGTTGCGGTCTATAAGCTTGTTGGTTTCAAAGTCGTCATCATCCTCACCAAAGGGATTGATGATCTGTTCTGCCACCTGCAGGTGATGGAGTGTTTTCTGGGCTTAGAGCCCTATTTCCTAACCCCAGAGTTGGGGTGGGCTCTGGGCCCATGTCTTGACCACCCGAAGTGCCCACCTTGAGCCAGCCAGCATAGAAGAAGAACTGCAGCAGAGTGGTGAGAGGCACGTACATGTCCAGGTCCCCCAGGGCTGGCCCTGGCTCCAGAAGCTTCTGAGGTTTCGCAGCCCCTGCCTCTGACTCCACGAACTGGCGGCCAACCAGGGAGAGGGCAAAGAAGGAGTATACTGCTATGGTCACCACCTGGAGAAAGGGAAGCCAGGCTAAGTGGGGCAGGGAGAAATGCCACCCCTGCCCCAAGGGCCAGTGGCAGATCTAATAAGTATAATAAAACATGTAGCAAGGTGTGGCAGCACCAGATAGGAGGGGATCATCTTAGTGGGGGGTCCAGGGAGGCTTTGAAGATGAGCCTGTGGCTGTTGAGTGTCTCACTGGACCAAACTGTCCCAGGGCAGGTACCATCTCTAATTCTCAGTGTCACACACAGCACAGGACATACAGTAGGCACTGGGACAGGGGAGGTGAGAGGCAGTTACTTGGGTGTAGACGAGGGGGATGCTGATCCAGTCATAGTGGAACAGCATGCTGCACTTGGCCCGGTACTTGTTCAGCTCCTGGTGGAACAGCAGGAAGAGGAAGTCAGTGGAGGCGAGGAAGGAAGAATGGGGAGGGGACAGGGGAGCCCAGCACACGTTAGGCCTGGGCCAGGTCTAGAGGCTCATTCTGCTTTCAGAGGTGTTGTCAGGCTGGGGTGACTGTGATGGAAAGCAGTTTAGCAAAGTAACTGCAAGGACAGAGCCTGGAGCCAGGTCTGAGGATGATTCCCAGCTCCACTAACTAGCTGTGTGACTTGAGCAAGTTTCTTTTCACTCTGTGCCTCAGTTTCCTTACTTCCTCACACTTGCAAAAGTGTGCTGTACATAATTGGCACCATGTAAGTGTTAAGCACTAAAATTATTATTCCAGTTTGCAAAACTAGGGGGAGGAGGGCAGATGGGTCTGGTCCTAGGCTGACTCACTTCCAGGAGCAGGCAGAGAGCAATGTCATCACGGATTCGCCCATCCCTCCGGGCCTGGGCCGCCAGGTTGGTGAACCAGACGCAGGGGATCCAGTACTTATTGAAGTCAGATTTCAGGCTCTCAAACTTTTTCCTCTCTTCCTGGGACATGAAACCTGCAGGGATGAAGTGAGAGGGATGAAGACTCACTCATCCTTGTCCCCGGGGACTCACCGCCTTGGGGCCCTGGAGCTCCCCCTAGTGGTCAAACCTCCCCTCCCAGGAAGCCCGGGAGGCAGGTCCGGTCCCGCCCGCTCCAGGGCTCCCCCAGCGCGGCACCTGCGTCTGGCTGTGGGCCGCGCACCTGCGTCCACCACGTGCTCCATGGTGGGGAAGCGCTTGAGCACGCGGGTGCTGACCGAGCGCAGCACCAGTACCGACGCGAGGTTGGCATAGCGGATAAGGGTGCGGCGCAGCAGGCGGCCGCGCTGGTCCACGCCGTGCACGCTGGCCGAGATGACGCACATCAGCTGGTCCGGCAGTGGGATGCTTGTGTACTGGGCCCACCAGCGGTTCACCACCAAGGTCACGTAGAAACCTGGTCACCATCATGGGTAGGGGGGACGGGAAGGCAAGATGGAGGTCTCAGGAGTCAGCGTGTCCTGCCCCCACCCAGAGCGCGTGGTCCAGGCCAGGTGGAACCAAGGCAGGGGGAAGGACACATTGGCTCCAGCACCCTGCCTCTCTGTCAGGGGGACAGCCTCTTCCTCTTGGTCCCTCCCTGATGTACCAACCCAGGCAGGGAGGAAGAAGAGTGCAAACCTCCTCAAGCAGAAGAGAAGTGATGGTTCAAGTGCAGGCAATGGTTAACTCTGAGCCCTGCTTCACATGGGGGTTGGGAGGGAGGTGTCACCTCTCTCCAGTTCTCCTCCAGTACCCAGAGGGTTGTGAAGCCAGCAGGTGGCTTGGGCCTTGTTTGGAGTGAGGGTCCAGCACGTGATAGGCAGGGCCTAGTCCTCTGGAAATCCTGGACCCCACACGCAGCTCCCATGCCTGCTGAGCCTGCTCTGGTTGCCCTCCAAGCGGTTCCGCTGGGGTAATTTTGACCCTCAGAGCTAGCAACCCAACCCAAAGGTAAGGAAAGATGGTTAGGAGGCTACAAGGGAGAACCCCTGGTTCTTTGAACTTACCTAGTACAAAGGACAAGGGGATGAGTTCTGCAGAGCGGTTGCAGTATCGGGCCACCTGAGCATACACAAGCCTCTGTTCCTGGGTCAGCAACAGCCTGGGGAATGTCAGGTGAGGCCTGGCTTAGAGAGAGGTAGGCAGCCTAGTCACCCGCAGGCCAGCCCTGAGACCCTGCCCTCACCCTCGCACCGGTAGGTGATGCTGAGCAGAGCATACAGGGCGATGAATACGAGGAACTCCTTGTAGAGGAGCTTGTAGATGCTTCCCCTCCAACGGAGAAGCAGGCCAGAGAAGCCTCCGAAGCGGGCCTCCGCTACTTTGAGGGTGTATGAAACCGTCATGGTGCTGCGGGCCTGGGGCAGAAGGTTACAAGAGCTGCTCCCAGAGCTGTCCTTCTCCCCCAGCAAACCTTCTCCTTAGCTTGCCTTCTCATCACCCACCTTAGATCCCCAGGCAACCTTCCTTCAACTCTGGTCACCCGCCACCCCAGCCTTCACCCTGTGTCAGTAGACAAGGGGGAGGAAGCTGCAGAGCAGACAGAGCACACGCCCACCCCCTAGGACTCAGTGGTGTGTGGGTCAAACCAGGATGAGGTAGGGCAAGGGGGAGCTGAGGTCTACACCCTCTCATGCATGAAGCTTCCCTAAGCTCCTCTTCCACTTGCAGGGCTAGGAGTAACCGGGTCCTGAACTGCTGAGGACAGGAGATCCAACTCTAGCCCAGACCCATGCACCTTGGAGTCTTGCTCTCGAAGCTGATAGCTGGTCTCTCAAGGCCCAGGGCACTCTCACCCGCACCCCACATCTACTTACCTGCTCTGGACAGCAGCCTGTGCTGAGGAAGGGGAACTGAGCTAGCCTTCACCCCACAGCACTTAAGTACCTCCTGGGCCCATAAAGTTTGGCTGGACTGAGGTTATCATTGATGGATTGAGGTTGTCACCCAGCTTTCCCTGGTGCTGGGAACTGGATGTGTCTCCCTATGCCTGCAGGGCTGGGCTGGCCTTTGAGTGTCATAAATGCCATCATCATTGACCCCACAGTTCACACCATGTCCTTGAAGCCAGGGTGACAGGAATTACTGTCCCAGCTCCAGGTGAGAAGACAGATGCATGATTAAGTGTTACAACAGCTGCTGATCGCAGAGCACTGACTAAGTGCCAGGCACTGTGCCAAACACCACTACATCACACCTCTGACCTGTCCTGGGAAGCTCCTTCCCCCACACTGTGAGCTGGTTCTCAATGCAAGTGTTTTCTGAAGAGAGGAAGCATGGAGAGGTGGTTAGGAGCACAAGCTTGAGAGACAAACCTGAGTTTGAATTCTAGCTCTCTGTAACCTTGTCCAAGATACCTAATTTCTCTGAACCTCAGTTTCCTCCTTTGCAAAACAGGATCAATAACTCCTTCCTCACAGGGCAGTTGGTAATATTCAGAGAAACAATGCCTGGAGCCTGGAGCATGCAGGCATTTATCCTGGGCGGCTGTTACCATGAAAAGCCAAGTCTTTTCCCTTTGGTTTCCACCTACTGGTCCTTCCACTGTTTGCATCCCAGAACCAGGCAATCCTGCAGAGACTGAGAGTCAGAGACCTTTCCTCTGATGCCTGTCCTGCCTGTCCCTGAGCCAAACAGTGCCAGGTCCTGGCTTTTAATCTGGGTATAAGGCCTCTGAGATGCCCCCCACTTCCACCTGCCATCACCAGCCTCTGGCCTCACTCCTTTTCACTGCTCCTTTGAGGTCCATCCTTGCATAAGTTAATCATACTGGCCTATAATCCATCTACAGAGAGATCTCCCCTCCAGCCCATGAAACCCTTGAGGACAGGATTGCATCTGATTCATCTCAGTAAAGCTGGGGAGGACTTGAACCCAGGCAGGCTTTTCTTTTCTTTTCTCTTTCTTTCCTTTCTTTTTATTCTATTTTTTAAATTTTTATTGGAGTATAGTTGATTTACAATATTGTGTTATTTTTTGCTGTACAGCAAAGTGAATCAGTTATACGTATATCCACTCTTTTTTAGATTCTTTTCCCATATAGACCATTACAGAGAATTGAGTTCCCTGTGTTACACAGTAGGCTCTTATTAGTTATCTATTTTATATATAGGAGTGTGTCTATGTCAATCCCAATCTCCCGATTTTACCCCCCCCATCCCCTTGGTTTTCTACATCTGTGACTCTACTTCTGTTTTGTAACTAAGTTCATTCGTACCCTTTTTTTTAGATTCCACGTGTAAGTGATATCATATGATATTTGTCTTTCTGTGTCTGACTTCACTCAGTATGACAATCTCTAGGTCTATCCATGTTGCTGCAAATGGCATTATTTCATTCATTTATGTATGTAATGCATCTTCTTTATCCATTCTTCTGTCGATGGACAGTGCTTCCATGTCTTGGCTATTGTAAATAGGGCTGCAATGAACATTGGGGTGCATGTATCTTTTAACCTGAGGGGTCCCCCTCCCCAATTTTTATAAGAAACTCCCTGGATGAGCAAGGTCTGGAAGCCAACTCATGGCCTGAGAAGTTATGTTCTCCTTCCAGGGCCCAGGTGAGATGTCCATATGTGGAAAGAACAGGACTCCATGTGTGTGTCCTGGAGGTCTGGAAGACCCAGGACCTGACCTGGGAAGGGCAAGATACCAGCTCTGGGGCCTCAGCTATCTTGGCCATGCAGCCCCTTCCCAAGCTCTGATCTGTGACTTTTCTAGAGCATTCTGGGCTGCTTACCACTTAAAGAGTCTCTGGTACCTGGGAAGCCAGGCCCTGGGACTGTGGGAGCTCAGGCCCTGAAGTCCTGGTAGCTTCTCTCTGACAGTGCTCCCTGAGGGCAGCCCAGCTGGCTGCATTTCAGACCTCAGCCCCCATCCCCATGTGAGGCCCCTTCACATCTGCCTGTTACCAACTCTCTGGATCACTGGGTTGTGAATTCCCACAGAGCTGTGGGTAAAGGTACAGAACCTGAAGACTCGCCCCAGGAGGGAGCAGTCCCCAGGCCCCACCCAGCCCCTCCTTCCTCGGTCACTTTATCTCCCTTCCCAGCTGCTGTCAGGTCCCTTTGGTTTATGGTCCAGGAGAGGGAACCACTCCACCTGTAAATCATTTTCCCCACCCTTCTTTATCCTCCTCTGGCTCTTGCCTCTCCTTCTCTTCCAGTCCTAACCACCAATGCCCACTCCCCTCCTCACAGCCAAGAGCTGTATATATATATGACTTGGCAGTTTACAGCATGGAGTCTGGAGCCAGACCGCCCAGATTTTTAAATCCGGACTTCACTGTGAACTACCTTTGTGACCTTGACCTTGAGCAAACTGTTTAACCTCTCTGTCCTTAATTTCCCCTTGGGGAAACCGAATGATAGTATCTATCTCACAGAGTCGTTGTGACTGTTAAATGAATTAATATTTATAAAGTGCTTGGTAAGCATGAAATGCTACTGTAGCTATTAGCATCTCTCTTCTTTTTGGTCCAGCTCTTTTACTTCCACCTCTGCCACCACCAAGGACACCTGAGATCTCCTTATTGCTGAATCCAGTCGGCCCCTCCTGAGTCCTAACCTTACTTGGTATCTTTCATTCTTGAAAGACTCCCTCGACCTCTGTGACCTGATACTGTCAAGAGATTCTGACTCTGAGCTGTCAAGGGGCAAGGAGTGTGGGATACGTGCTCAACTAGCAGCGGGCCTGAGAGCATCCTCTGGGGGATGGAGACCCAGAGAGGTCAGAAAAAACTCAGCTTGAGCAGGGGTTGTGAGAGTCTTGGGGGGAGGAGAAAGGGCACTAGTAAGAGGGACAGGGAGACATGGAGTAGTATAGGAGGACAGATGCAAGGTCAGAGAACTATGGCTCTGAGAAAACTCAAGCAGGGGAATTTCCTGGCAGTCCTGGCAGTCCAGGACTCCGTGCTTCCACTGCAGGGGGCACGGGTTCGATCCCTGGTTGGGGAACTAAGATCCCACATACCAAGCAGCCAAACAAAAAGAAAAAGTCGGGCAATGATGAATAGTGGAGTCAGACATCTTGGGTTCAGATCTTGGCTCTGCCCCTTGGTAGCTGCATATGACCTTGGGCAAGAGGCTTAGCCCCATGAGCCTCGGTTTCCTCATCTGTGAAATGGGGATAATAATCACATCCACATCATAAGGTTACTGTGAGCAGTCCAGAAGATAAATGCTTAGCCCCATGCCTGGTATGTGGCAGGTGCATAAGATCCCTTAATGGCAGCATATGTTACACTGAGGGAGGAGGCAGAACAGGCTGCCAGCCCCTCCAGTTACAGCATCAGGAGGATGTCCTCCTGATGCTGTGGCTCCCGGAGGAGGACTCAGGAGCCTTGTTAACCTCCCAAGGGGAGGAGCCAGTGATGGTTACGGAATATGCCACCCCAAAATATGCCACTCTGGCATATTGATTATTTTGAGCTGTAGGCACTTGAAAAACAGCAAATGCAGGGAGAGGCTTTCTCTGAACTCCCCTTAACTGCCTAAAGACAGAGCCTCCAAAAGGAACTCAATGGTCATAAATCCCCTTCCTGGGAGTTTCATCTCATATCACGGGAGAGGAAATTAGAATTCTATATCATATCCAGGCCACTTTTGTCATAAACTATCATACCTCCCATTCATTCTTCTAAGGGCCCATTCATCTTTCCTAGAAATTATTTACTCTCCCCTAAGAGGCCTACATTCCCCTCCCCCTTTCTCTACTCAGATGGTACTTTTTAAAAAAAAATTATTTATTTTATTTTTGGCTGTGTTGGGTGTTCGTTGCTGCGCTCAGGCTTTCTCTAGTTGCGGCGAGTGGGGGCTACTCTTTGTTGTGGTGCACAGGCTTCTCATTGCAGTGGCTTCTCTTGTTGCGGAGCACAGGCTCTAGGTGCATGGGCTTTGGTAGCTGTGGCATGTAGGCTCAGTAGTTGTGGCTCGCGGGCTTAGTTGCTCCACAGCATGTGGCATCTTCCCCGACCAGGGCTTGAACCCATGTCCCCTGCATTGGTATGCAGATTCTTAACCACTGCGCCAGCAGGAAAGCCTACTCAGATGGTATTTAAGCCTAAATTCTAAGCCACATGGGGGAGTTATCCATTTTTCCCTGGATATCTCCCATGTATACATAAGCTCTACGTGTTAATAAACTTGCTTTTTGTTTTTTGTATTGTTCTTGTTAATCTCTTTGTTGAAGAGTCCTGTATGGGTTAATTTGTTAAGGGAATCCAACTTTAGGTAGTGTCGTTGGGGAGACCTCTCTGAGGTGGTGACATGTGAGTTAAGCCAGAAAAGATGAGAATGAATGAGTAATAAGTAAAAACTAGGGGGAAAGTATTCCAGGCAGAGGGAATAAATGTGCAATGGCCCAGAGGTAAGAACAGGTATTATGTGTGAGGAAGAAAGAGAAGGCCTGGCTGGAGCAAAGTAGACAAGAGGAGATTGTTTAGAGAGTTAGGCAGGGCCTGATTAGGGGGAACTTTATAGACGGTTGCAAGGATTCTAGATTTCATTCTCAGAGCAATGGGAAACCACTGAAGAGTTACTTGTAAGAAATGTACCAACTAATGTGAGATGATAATAATAGGGGAAATTCTGTGTGTGCAGGGGCAGGGGCAGGGGGAAGTATACGACAACTCTCTGTACTATCTGCTCAATTTTTCTGAAAAATCTAAAACTGTTCTAAAAAATAAAGCCTACTAATAAAAAATACAAAACTGAAAAAAAAAAAAAAGTCCTGTATGAAAACCTAAGATGGATGGAGCTTTGACTTCTCCTAACCCCCAGTACCTTAGATTGTGACTGTATTTGGAGATACGACCTTTAAAACGGTCAAGTTAAAATGAGGTCCTGAGGTAGACCCTAATCTGATCTGACTGATGTCTTCAAGAGATGAAGCAATTAGGACACACAGAAAAAGATCATGTGGGACTTCCCTGTGGTCCAGTGGTTAAGACAAGACTCTGCGCTTCCACGGCAGCAGGTGTGGGTTCGATCCCTGGTCTGGGAACTAAGATGCCACATGCCGCGAGGCACAGGGTTGGGGTGGGGTGAGGGGGGGCTCTGGGGGGGCTCCGTGGGGCTCCAAAATAAAAAAGATCATGTGAAGTCAGAGGGAGACTGACACCATCTACAAACCGAGAAAGAGGCCTCAGAGGAAATCAATCTTGTCAATACCTTGATCTTGACCTTCCAGCCTCCAGAAGTGTGAGAAAATAAATTTCTGTTGTTTAAGCCACCTAGTCTGTAGTATTTTGTTATGACAACCCTAGAAAACTCATACAAAGACATTTTGCTTTATTTTCCAAATATGAAATTGCAATATCAGGACTTCCCTGGTGGTGCAGTGGTTAAGAATCCGCCTGCCAATGCAGGGGACATGGGTTCGAGCCCTGGTCTGGGAAGATCCCACATGCTGCGGAGCAACTAAGCCCATGAGCCACAACTACTGAACCTGTGCTCTAGAGCCTGCGAGCCACAACTACTGAGGCTGCATGCCACAGCTACTGAAGCCCACGCACTTAGAGCCCGTGCTCCGCAACAAGAGAAGCCACCGCAATGAGAAGCCCGCGCACCGCAACGAAGAGTAGCCCCTGCTTGCTGCAACTAGAGAAAGCACAGCAACAAAGACCCAACACAGCCAAAAATAAATAAATTTTAAAAATTGCAGTATCAAATATGCCTTATCAAACTATACATGCTTCAGCCCCATTTCCCCTGTGGATTTGCTTTTTCTGGCCTCACTTCTACCATCTACCCCCCTAGAAAATTGCTGACCTGTAGAATAAAGACCAAACTCTAGAGTATGGCAGTTAAGGCCTTCCTGCCCACCCCCATTCCCCTCTCCCCCTCACTCATCTGAACTACTAATATTTCTCCACCTCTCTGGCTGGTTTGTTTCTCCATTCAGGGGTCATGGAGGGCAAGGTGAGAGAAGCAGGCTCTTGTGGACCTGATGAGGGACTGGGTGGGATATCCATATGGTGAGAGGTTGAAGTGGAGATGAGACTAAAGGCAGGGAGTCCAGCAAGGTGCTGTAGCAATTATCCCAACCTGAGAGACTGTGACCCAGATTAGGGTGCTTGGGGAAGATGGAGCGAAGTGCATAGATTTCAGAGATATTTGGAAGATAAAACTGACAGGAATTGGGTACTCAATAAATATTTGTTGAATTTCCTGGCTACTGTCTCTAAAGTAAGCTCTTTGGTTGCTCCTATGTTTAGTTCCTTCACAGCACTTTTCACAGCCTGCAGCTACCTTGTTTATATACTTGCCTATTATCTGTTTCCATCAAGCAGAAGGTAAACTAAATGAGGGCTGCAACCTTGACCAATCTTATACACACAGTGCTTGGCACTTACTAGGTGCTCTCAGATCTTTGAGGACTGAACAGGTTAATAATTGATTGGATGGTACAGAGTGAGCAGAGAGGTGAAAGGACAAGCCCAGGAAGAAGCCTGTGATCCTGGGATTCAGAGGGGTTAAGATCCCACCTTTCTACCACCCCACACCAGTCAGAATGGCCATCATTTAAAAGTCTACAAATAACACTTTTCATCACGTAAGAGGCTGTGGAGAAAAGGGAACCCTCCTACACTGTTGGTGGGAATGTAAATTGGTGCAGCCTCTATGGAAAATGGTATGGAGTTTCCTCGAAAAACTAAAATAGAGTTGCTATATGATCCTGCAATCCGACTCCTGGGCATATATCCAGAGAAAACTATAATTCGAAAAGACACATGCGGGACTTCCCTGGTGGGGCAGTGGTTAAGAAGCCACCTGCCAATGCAAGGGACACGGGTTCGAGCCCTGGTCCGGGAAATCCCACATGCCACGGAGCAACTAAGCCTGTGCGCCACAACTACTGAGCCCACGTGCTGCAACTAAGGCCACGCACCTAGAGCCCGTGCTCTACAACAAGAGAAGCCACCGCGATGAGAAGCCCACACACCGCAACGAAGAGTAGCCCCTGATTGCTGCAACTAGAGAAAGCCCATGTGCAGCAACGAAGACCCAACGCAGCCAAAAATTAATTTAATTAATTAATTAATTTTTTTAAAAAAGAAAAGACCCATGCACCCCAGTGTTCATTGCAGCACTATTTTCAATAGCCAAGACATGGAAACAACCTAAATGTCCATTGACAGATGAATGGAAGAAGAAGACGTAGTACGTATATAGAGTGCAATACTACTCAGCCATAAAAAAGAATGAAATAATGCCATTTGCAGCAACATGGATGAACCTAGAGATTATCAATCCAAGTGAAGCAAGTCAAAAAGATTAAGACAAATACCATATGAGATCACTTATATGTGGAATCTAAAATGTGACACAAATAAAATCTACGAAACAGAAACAGACTCACAGACATAGAAAACAGACTTGTGGTGGCCAAGGGGGAGAGGGCATGGGGGAGGGATGGATTGGGAGTTCGGGATTAGCAGATGCAAACTATTATATATAGAATGGATAAACAATAAGGTCCTACTGTAGAGCACAGGGAACTATATTCAATATCCTGTGATAAACCATAATGGAAAGAATATGAAAAAGAATATAGATGTATAACTGAATCACTTTGCTGTACAGTGGAAATTAACACAAAATGGTAAATCAATGATACTTCAAATGAAGTAAATTTTTTAAAAAGTCCCCATCTCTCTGTCTCTGGCCCTGGGAACGGTGGGCATAGACCAGATTTAGGGGTTCAGATGGCCCGGGGACCACCTGCCCAATTGTCTATTGCTAGATTTGAGAAAATACAATTCCCATTCCTCACTTTCTGGCCTCTGGCTGCTGACCCAGGGCAGTGGTTGTTTTCAGGGAAAGGGAATAGGCACCCCTCCAGAACCTGAGATCTGCCCTTCAAAGGTGTGGATGTGGGTAGCGAAAGATGTGGCCTGGCTCATGTCAAAAGCCTTGAATGCCAGGCTGTTTGACCCCAAAACTCAACATAGCAGCCCAGGCCTCCACGCTCCTCCCCACGCCAGGCAAGCCCAGCTGGGCGCGTGCAATTCCTCTCGGGCCCTAAGGGGGGCAGCACTGGCCTGAGCCTGGGGGGCTTTGTCCAGGGGCGTGGCCAGTGCCAGAGCGCGCAAATTCCCGCGCACTTAAGGGGGAGTGTTGGTGACGAGCTCAGGCAAAAGCGAGCGCCGCCCCTGCCTCTGTTCTCCAGGCTGGAATGCTAGTCCATCTAGTTGCCAGGGGGATTCCCCAGATGTCCAGGCCCCCTCGGACCTCAGCATAAGCCCCCAAGGATGAGGGAAAAGAGGACCCCCATTAGAGGGACTCTCAGTCACCAGGTAGGTAGGGGACCGGGGACACAGCTGGCTCCTGCATCCTGATGGCCAGCAGCATGGTGACTAGCGGTATGGCTGCGTCTTCAAGGCTGGAGCAGGAAGCTAGGCCTCCGGGTGCATGGGTGGGAGGAGGAGCTTCTTGATGACGTAAGGCCCGAGGAAGGGCGTGGCTTTTTGGTGACTCGCCTCCAGGAAGGGGGCGGGCTCTTAATGACGAGACGCCAGGGAGGGGGCAGGCGTTCATTGATAAAAACGCTGGGCTCTCTCGGGCGCGAGCGCCGCGTAGCAAATCCAGCCAGCGCCACGCGCTGCCGCGGCCTGGCGGAAGCCAGAATTAGCCGGGCCCGCGCATCGCCGAACCGCCCTCATGGAGCCCGCGGCCGGCTTCCTGTCCCCGCGCCCCTTCCCGCGTGCTGCCGCCCTGCCAGCGCCCCCCGCCGGGCCCGGACCTCCTGGGAGTCCCATGCCGGGACCTGAGCCGGAGGTGCTGGCCGGGCCGCTGGCGCTGGACCCTGGGCGCCTCATCACTGACCCGCGCAGCGGCCGCACCTACTTCAAAGGGCGCCTTTTGGGCAAGGTGAGCTGGGGGGTGGTGTCAGCGAGGGTAGAGGGGGACCCTGCCGGCCTCTTTGCCCGCGCGGGGCGTGGCAGGGGCGTTTGGCCTCGGCGCGGGAACCTCTGCTGGCCTGCCCTGGCGCTCCCCTGGAGCGCCCTGCCTGATGCCCCCTCCTTATAGGGGGGCTTCGCCCGCTGCTACGAGGCCACTGACACAGAGACCGGCAATGCCTACGCGGTCAAAGTCATCTCGCAGAGCCGCATCACCAAGCCGCATCAGCGCGAGAAGGTGAGCCGGGACCCAGTCCCAGCAAACGACGGGTGGGGTGGGGACAGTGGCGTGGGAGCCCTTTGCGGATGACAACCCCGCGTCCCCATTGCAGATCCTAAACGAGATTGAGCTGCACCGCGGCCTGCAGCACCGCCACATTGTGCGTTTCTCGCACCACTTTGAGGATGCTGACAACATATACATTTTCCTGGAGCTCTGCAGCCGAAAGGTGAGGGATGGTGATGGAGGTGGGGGAGGGAATGGGGACCTTAAGACCCAAAGTTGGAGCCCTGGTTTTCCTCAGCAAGCACAAGTGGAGGGAGGATCCGGGAGGGCAGACGAGGGGCTGAGGCAGTGGCTCTCTGCAGTCCCTGGCCCACATCTGGAAGGCCCGGCACACCCTGTTGGAGCCAGAGGTGCGCTACTACCTTCGGCAGATCCTTTCCGGACTCAAGTACTTGCACCAGCGAGGCATCTTGCACCGAGACCTCAAGCTGGGTGAGACTCCTGGGCCAACAGGATGGGGGGTTGGGGAGGCAGAGAAAAAGGCGTCTGACACATTTCTCTACCCCGGTCCAGGAAATTTTTTCATCACTGAGAACATGGAACTGAAGTTGGGGGATTTTGGGCTGGCAACCAGGTTGGAGCCCCCGGAGCATAGGAAGAAGTGAGTGTTTGAGGAGGGGGGTGGCCACAGTCTGTGTGACACAGATGACGTGCGTGACAGACACTAAATATGTATGTGGTAGGCACGATGACTGCCTGATGTGTCTGTGTAATAGATGGGAAAGGATGATGGGCTGTGTGTGTGTGTGTGTGTGTGTGAGATGGTGGCAGTGGCAGCCTGGGTGAATGGGAGTGATGGAGAGGCTGTGGGTCCTCTGTGTGTTTAGTCCCCGAGACGGATGGGTGTAAGGATTCTTGGAGTTGTATGACTGATCCTGTGTGAATGTGGATGGTGACATAAGAATGTGTGAGATGGACTGAGAGTGTAGGGATGGTGGGACATGACACCCCGTGTGTCACGATAACCTGCTGTGGCAACGAAGACTGGGTGTAAAACAGATAGCATGTGTGGTAGTTGAGTGTTTATGGGGGACGTGACAGCTGGTGTTGGTGTGTGTGGCACAGACCATAGGAGGTGACAGCCTGTATGGGTGTCTGACAGACGGGAGTGGGGGAAGGAGGAAGGGATCAGTGATGGACCCTCTGTTGACCCTGGAGGAGGGGGCTGGGTTGGGGGTCAGGGCCTCCCCCTGTCCTGCAGAGCAGCTGAGCAGCTGGGCCAGGCGGGTGGGCAGGGACTCAGCTGCCATCCCTGGCATCCATTGTCTCAGAACAAGCAGGAGTTCTCTGGCCTTTGGTGACAGGCAGCTGCTTTGTCTGGACTCACAGTGGGGGCAGGGATGAGGGGCCAGCCAGGCTGCTTCTGAACCTTGTCCTCTGCTCTTCCCTACCCCCTTTCAGGACCATCTGTGGCACCCCCAACTATGTGGCCCCAGAAGTGCTGCAGAGACAGGGCCACGGCCCTGAGGCAGATGTGTGGTCCCTGGGCTGTGTCATGTGAGTCCCAGGGTCATGTGCACACAGGGGGTACCCAGGGAGGCATATGTTCCACTTTACTCCTGACCCCCTTTCTCTGCCCCACAGGTACACACTGCTATGTGGGAGCCCCCCCTTTGAGACGGTTGACCTGAAGGAGACATACCGTTGCATCAAACAGGTTCACTACACGCTGCCTGCCAGCCTCTCACTGCTTGCCCGGCAGCTCCTGGCCACCATCCTTCGAGCCTCACCCCAAGACCGCCCCTCAATTGACCAGATCCTGCGCCACAACTTCTTTACCAAGGTTTGTGGCCCCCCAGACATGTCCAGTCTGCGGATTCCCAGGGGATTGAATGGGAGCAGGTGACAGGACCCCTGCACTGCTCTTCTCTGCTCACACGCCTTCTCTCTTCAGGGCTACACCCCCTACCGGCTCCCTGTCAGCAGCTGTGTGACAGTCCCAGACCTGACACCCCTTAACCCAGCTAGGATTCTGTTTGTCAAAGTTACCAAGAGCCTATTTGGGAGGAAGAAGAGTAAGAGTGAGTCTGGGACGTCAGTGGTTTTGAGGGTGCAGAGCGGCAGGGGGCTCGTCAAGTACATGTGAGGGTGTGAGGCTGAGTCCCTGGGGAGAGCATGTGTTACACAGGCACGTGGGGAGGCCTAACAGTGTCATCCCAGCGGGAAGCAGGGGGGCTGGACAGGGTTCTGAGGATTCTCTCTCGCCCCACCCAGATAAGAACCATCCTGAGGAGCGGGACGAAGTCTCCTGTTTGGTGAACAGCCTCACTCGGATGTCCATTGGCCGTCAGGGTGCCAGGCCCGAGGTGAGGTGCTCACGTGGACAGTGTTCCCCTGACTCACCCCCACCCTAGCAGCTGCGGGAAGCCTGGGATAAAAGAGGCTGATGAAACATCTAGCCTCGTGGTGGCCTAATTGGCTGTGTCTCATCAGCCAGGAAGGGCTGACCTGGGGTGCCCCGGGTGCCAGGGCAGGGCCAGGCCATGGACTCTCAAGGATTTGGATTTTGGGGCCTATCTCACTCCCTTTCTCCACCCAACCCTCCAGGCTCCGGCAGCTTCAGGTCCAGCCCCCGTCAGCCTGGTAGAGACAGCACTTGAGGACAGTTCACCCCGTGGGACACTGGCGAGCAGTGGAGATGGTGAGCCACCAGGAGGGTGAAGGGTGCTAGAGGTTGCTGGGCCTGAGACCAGGCCCAAAGGGAAGGAGTGGGTGGAGAGTCACTGTCTAGGACCTTGAGGACTATTGCCTAATTCTCAGTGCCCTGTTCCCTTCAGGGTTTGAAGAAGGTCTGACTGTGGCCACAGTGGTGGAGTCAGCCCTCTGTGCTCTGAGAAACTGCCTGGCCTTCATGTCCCCAGGTGAGGCTGGGGTCTGGTGTATGTGAATGGTGGTGGGAGTTCTTAGACTGGGAGGCCAGGAACAGGTCCTCATTCCTTCCTCTTCCATGACAGCTGAACAGAACCCCGCTCCCCTGGCCCAGCCAGAGCCTCTGGTGTGGGTCAGCAAGTGGGTTGACTATTCCAACAAGTTTGGCTTTGGGTATCAACTGTCCAGCTGCCGTGTGGCCGTGCTCTTCAACAATGGCACACACATGGCCCTGTCAGCCAACAGAAAGTAAGTGGTGTCTTGGGGTGTCTTGTATCCAGCCCACTGTACTCATCAGGGCTGTACCTTGGTGTGTGCTCCTGGGCTCCCGGACCTGCAGTCTCTCAGGGGAGGGGCGTGGGTACAGGGCTCCATCTGACTTCTGTCTCCATCTCCTCCCCTCTAGGACTGTGCACTACGACCCCACCAGCACCAAGCACTTCTCCTTCTCTGTGGGTGCTGTGCCTCAGGCCCTGCAGCCTCAGCTGGGTGTCCTGAGGTATTTTGCCTCCTACATGGAGCAGCGCCTCATGAAGGTTTGTGGACTGGGGTGGAGCACGTTGAGGACGAACACATCCTGATCCCTTTCTGTTCCCCTTTGGGGGTGGGTGGGCGAGGGGATGGGTGCTGCAGCTAGAAGCTGAACCTCTAAGGGAGACATGAATGGAGAGAGGACTGACTCATGTCAGACAAGTGACCTGCCCCTGCTCCCAGGGTGGAGATCTGCCCAGTGTGGAAGAGGTGGAGGTGCCCGTCCCCCCACTCCTGCTACAGTGGGTCAAGACTGATCAGGCCCTACTCATGCTCTTTAGTGATGGCACCATCCAGGTAAGAGCTCCTCTTGGAGTTGGGGGTAAGGTCTGGGAGGTCCAGGGTGCTGGGGAGGAAACGGTCTGGGCCTTAGGCCCTGATCAGTGCCACCCTCCTGCACACAGGTGAACTTCTATGGAGACCACACCAAGCTGATCCTCAGTGGCTGGGAGCCCCTCCTTGTGACTTTTGTGGCCCGCAATCGCAGTGCTTGTACTTACCTTGCTTCCCACCTTCAGCAGCTGGGCTGTTCCCCAGACCTGAGGCAGCGGCTCTGCTATGCTCTGCGCCTGCTCCGGGACCGCTGCCCAGTCTAGGCCCCAACCTGCGGGGCCGGCCACCACCCAAGCCCTCAGGCCTGACGCCTGTGCCTGTAAGGCTCTGGCCCTTGCCTTTGTGGCCCTCCCTGTTCCTTTGGTGCCTCACTGGGGGCTCTGGGCCGAATCCCCCAGGGAATCAGGGACCAGCTTTACTGGGGTTGGAGGCGGCCTCCTACCCCTTCTCCAAGAAAAGCCTAAGCCTTAGCCCCCCGCTAGGGGGCGTTATTTATGGACCACTTTTATTTATTGACAGACATTTATTTATTGGGATGTGAGCCCCAGGGAGGGCCTCCTCCTGGTATAATAAACCGTTTTTGCAAAACTCGGGGGAGTCCTCACTCGCAGTAGAGCCTGTGGACCGTGGCCACGGCGAAGAAGGAGGCGTTGGTGACCGCGGCCGTGGCCAGCCTGTCGCGGGCCCAGTCCTAGAGCGCGCGGTTGACCACGCACATGCCCTGTCCGGCGCGCGGCCCCAGCACCACGCTGCACACCAGCTTGTAGCGCGGCGGGCTGAGCTCGCGCAGGCGCAGGCGCACGTGCACCAGCTCACACAGCTCCGGTGCCAGCCGCCCGGCCTCGGCGTGGGAGGAGCACGCTTCGCGCAATCCTGCCTCCAACGCCGCTTCCAGGGCCTGCTGTGCGTACGCGGCCTCACAGCGCTCCCGTGGCGCCGACTCCGTGCGGTACGAGGGCGCTGCTCAGCGGGCGGTCGCCAGGGGTAAGCCAGAGGAGCTGACCCACGAGCCTAGAGGGGGCAAGGGGCCCAGGGATGGGCGCCGACCCCGAAGACCTGCGCCTGGCCCGGCCCACGAGTTGCGGCGCGAAAAGGACGAGGCCGGACCTAGCACGGAGCCACGGCGGGAGGCCGGGCCCGTGCCGTCTGGTCGGGTCTCATCGATGCTGGGCAGACAGCCTGGAGGCTGCGCTGGTGATTGTTTCAGCCCATGGTCTTTGGCAGCCTCCTCCTCCTCGTAACCGGAGGGCACAGGCCTGCCAGCCGTGGACCTGCCGGCTGGAAGACCCACGCTTGGACGGGATGGCCCTCACTGGCCGTCTCTGTACACCATCCCGTCTCTTACTTAGTGATAAGAGTTTTTAACCCCTAATCCCTTCTTACCTGTTTTTTTGGGGACAGGTGAATCAAATAGTCCGGGGCTGTGTGGATTCCTAGGTGCTTAGAGGGTTAAGGGCTGTTAGGGACACAAGAAGGGGAGAGATGCTGCTCAGACTGTCATCTTGCTATCCCTGCCCCCTGAGCTCCACTTTCCTTGGGCACTATGGAGGTTAGTTAAATGAGCTCGAAGTACACCTCCTTTTCTCCCTTCCACCTGACTTCACCAGCAGGAGAAGGGGGAGATGTATCTGCCCTCTGCCTCAGCCTAGACAGTGGCGCCTCCACCCCCTGACCAGAGGGAGGGACAGACAGACCCAACTCCTTCATCCCCCACAGATCCTTCTAGCCCTGTGAGTCTTGAATCCAGACATCCTCCACCCCTACCTGCTCTTACGGTGGCTGGCACAAAGATCCCTACAGCTGGCTGCGGCTGGGGCCAGGTGACTCAGGATGGTCCTTCCACTCTCTGCTTTTGGCTTCCGGCCCTACCTCCAGAATCACTTCTGGGATGGCTGCCCTCTTCTCCCGAAGCTCCTCAGACACCTGAGTCACCTGTAGCCTTTGGCCTCCAAGCTCTCTCCTAACAGCCCTTGCCTGGCTGGCCTGGCTGGCAGGTGGGAGGTTAAGGGCCCCTTGCCTTTGTTGTGGAGTTGCCACGGGTTACTGGGCAAGCACGCCCCTCTTCCCGGTTCCCTCTTTCCTGTCCTGGCTCTGGCTTAACCTGAGTGTGCCTACTATGAGCACGTGCCAGGTGACTGAGTCATCAGGGGAGAGGGATCAGCGGGGGCTTAGAGCCCAAGGGCATACAAGTCTGACTGAAGGGGCAGATGTAGAGAGAGGGGCTCTGGTCAGATTGGTGTCCCCCGACCCCAGAGCTCTTGACCCACTGTCCATTTCACCCCTTGTGAAGACTGGCTCTCCACTTGTCAGCAAGTCTCAGAGGGCCTGGGATATGGGGAAACCCTGAGGCTGTGGGGGAGGCCCCTCAGAAATCCGGACCTGGGCCTACAGGAAGAAGCTCCCCCACCCCCGCCCCCGGCCCTGTCATCTCCCCGTCAGCCTCAACTAGGGCAAAAGTTTTCCGTTCCCTGTGCCTAGCTAGGGTGTGGCTCGGATGACTTCCTCAATTCAGGGCTGGGGGAGGGGAAGGGAGACCCATCCGAATACAGACCTGATGCAACAGTGATGACTCCACTCCTAAGTGCACCCTGCTGACCTCAGTGCCCTGGGGCTTGTCCCCAGCTATCCACACCTCTTGTGTGCCCTACTGCTCAGATTGCCGACCCCCCCCCACCCCCCGTTCGGTTGCATTTCAGGGATGCCAGAGATCATGACTCCTCTTTCAGAGGTGACACCTCCTCACCTGACCCCTCTCTGGGAGCAACAGGACTGCCACCTCCCAAACAAGCCAGGTCTGGGCCCTGAAAACGGTCCATAGGGACAAGGACTTTCCCCGCTGAGGGGGGTTCCCCAGGCCTGGCTAGCCCGATCTTGACCCTGTGTGCCTGTTGGGGGGAGGGTGGGAGGGGGCAGGGAGTTTGAACTCTGAACCCAGGACAGGCAGGGGCCAGGGTGCCAAGACCCTCCGATTCTGCTTAGGGCCCCTCTAGGGCTGAAGTTTTCTCTGGGCCTGTGGGAGCTGGGCGGGGCCTCGTCTCTGGCTGGGCTCTAGTTTCCGTGGAAACCCACAGGCTTCCCACCCCAGCGCTGCCTGGGCATGCTCCCAGCTGGGGCCTCATCCACAGCCAGCCTCTCCTCCAGAGTCCAGTCCGCTCTACCTTGGCCTCTCTTGGTCCCCTCCCTGAGTCCCCATCCCCAGGCCAAGCCTCTGGCCTCCTCCACTGGCCTCTGATGCCTTTAGGAACCTGGGCCTCCTGCCTCATTCCTAAACTTTAGCTTCTCAGCAAACAGGCCTCCCAAGCTCTTGCCCCTCCCTCTCGGGCCTTTCTATCTCCTCACCAGCTTTAGGGCTCAACCAGGCCTCCTGCTCCTTCCACCTACCGCCTCCCACGGACCAGCAGACAACAGGCCTCCTAGGCTGTTCCTCCTGCTCACTCCCCTGCCCTACCCCACCCATGGAGACCCCAGGACTGATTGTGCACGGGGAGGCTGCGCCCTTTTCCACAGCACTCCGAAGCCTCGTCAACAACCCCCTATACAGGTGAGGGGGGGCCCTGTTTGTGGGTTTTCCCTAGTTGGCTCTGCTGGGCCCCTTGACTCTGAGGAAGCTCTGGGTACAGAGGAAGTGGGGAATTAGGACTTAAGCCTCCTCCCTGGTGAACTCAGTCTGGGGAAGTCAAGTGTAGAGGATAACTACTGGTCGCTTAGTGTCTACGAGAGCCAGAGGTGGGGGCACTGGGGACAGGAGCTCAGAGCAGCTATGTGACCTCAGGGAAAGGCCTTCCTGTTTTGGATCTTAGGCTCCTGGCAGAGAAGAGCCCTCTGCCCCCAGGACCCTGAGAAATGGAATGTAACTTGAGTGCCTCCCTAGGGAGGCAGAGGAGCAGATAACCCTGCTCTGGGAACTGCAGACTCACAAGAGGAACAAAGCTCAAGAGACTGAGCCAGAGTTGCAGACAGGAAGTAGTTCAAGGGTGCTGCCTGGGGCGCACTGCCTGCCCAGGATGCTGTGCTGTCTGAAACCAAGGGATAGAGTACGGGGGTAACGCTGGTCAGGAGAACTAGAATGCAGCTTTCTATTCCCCCTGCCTCAGAGCTGGGCCCCTCCCTACGGGTCGGTGACTCCTATAACCCTACTTCTTTGGGCATCGCAGTCTGGTCTGAGCAGTGGGAACCCCCAGGCCTTGGACCGGAGACTGGGAGGCTCCAGGAAGCTCAAGCTTCATCTCCTGCTTCCTACCCGCTATGCTGTTCAGAGGCCCAGAGGGTGGGGCCGGTAGTGATCGTGAAGATGGAAAATGTGGTCCGGCCTCATGATGGTGCCTCACTGACACGTCTATTTGCAGCCGGTGCACTCTGCACCCCCAACCCTACCCTCTCCTGTCTGGAGGAGGCTGAAAAAGCTGAGTTTGCAGTCTGTGGAGGAGAAGCCAAAAAGAGTTTCCCTTCCCCCAAGACACAGGCTGGGGGGGAGGAGAGGGGTATTGGGATCAACCTTGTATCAGCCCTGGTGCCCCCTCAGTGATCAATTGATCAAACATAGCCACCTCGTAGGGTTTGGGATTCGCATCCCGTTTCAGGGATGAGAAAGCTGAGTTAATGAGTAGGAAGTCTCTTGCCTAGGCACCACAAGGTGGAGGTGGAATTAGAACCACACCTGTGTGACCCAGACCTTCGGGTGGAGGGACTGTCTCTTTTACAGGGCAGATAAGTAAACGGAGTTGGGCAAAGGCAAAGCCTAGAGTTGCACAGAGACTCTGGCCTCCTCTTCCTGGTTCTCTGCCCCTCTCTCCCACAGTGATGTTCGCTTTGTCGTCGGTCAAGAACGGCAGGAGGTGTTTGCCCACCGATGCTTGTTGGCATGTAGATGCAACTTCTTCCAGCGACTTCTGGGCTCAGAGCCGGGCCCCGGGGTGCCTAGCCCTGTGGTGCTGAGCACCGTGCCAGCTGAGGCCTTCCTGGCAGTGCTGGAGTTTCTGTACACCAACAGTGCCAAGCTGCACCGCCACTCCGTGAGCCCACCGGGCAGGGGTCTGGGTGGGAGGAGGGGTGGCTGAGGGACGGGGGAGACTCCTTTCCACTCCCCCAATCACCCACTCTGCAGGTGCTGGAAGTGCTGACGGCGGCTGTGGAGTATGGGCTGGAGGAACTGCGAGAGGTGGGTTTATGTGGCGCCTCATCTCGTTTCCCCCGCCTCTTATGGGCTTCAGTTCCTATCCTGCCTCACACACCGGCTAGCCTGGAGAGCAACGTGCACCGGTACAGACAGAAGTATGGGTATCTCTGTGTAGATAGGCATTTATGTGTGCCTGTGTGCAAACGGATATGCGCGTGCCCTGTGTGTGCTGTGGGGGCATGTGGGGTGTTTATGGATGGTGCTGTAGATACCAGGATAAGTTAGCCTTGATCCCTGTTCTTCAAAGAGAGACAGACACAAGAAAACTCTCAACCCAGTACCATAAGAAGTGTGACAGATAAGGGCAAATGGTGCTGAGACTGTACGGAGAGTCTCTAGTCTCGCCACCAGGGAGAGAGGAGGGGAAGACTTCCTGGAGGAGGAAACATTTGTGTTGGATCAGGTAGAACAGGTAGGAGTTTGTTCAGAGGGGGAGAGGAAAGATGGCGTTCTAGTTACAGAGACAGAGGTACAAAGATGCTGGTGAGACATTTAGTGTGGCTGGACTCAGTGTGTGAGAGGAGAGGGAGATATGAGATTGGAGAGCATGCCAAGGGCTGGTTCCTGCAGAACTTTCAAGAATTTGGACTTCTTTTACCCAGAGGGCAGTGGAAATTCATGAGGTTTCAGATAAAGGAGTGAGGATTTGGAAGCTAAGGGGAGAAGGGATTAGGGCTTACCAGTCCAGTAAGGGGGGGTGGGGGTGGCAGTGGTTGCCCGAGAGAGGTGCATGGCTTTGAGAGAAGTGGAATTGTCATGACCCAGTGCTTTTCTGGATGTGGGGGGTGAGAGGGAGATGTTGTGGATGAAATTCAAGTTTCTGGTTAAAAGAGAAGTGTCTTCAAGTCCAGAGGGGGACACATGGAGAAAGATTAAGTGTCCTGAGAGAAAGGGAGAGTGGAATTTTCACATGGCTCTTATCTAGCTTGATTAGTGAGGAATGTACTAAAAGGTAGGTCGCTGGGCTTGGCTTTGCTAGTTTCTAGTTCCTCCAGGTGTGCCAAGTCTCGGGCCCTGGTGATTCCCTGCCTCCCTTGGCCTGGGAGGTCTGTATGGGCCTGGGGCTGCTGTAAGCCTGGGTGGCTCACTGCTCCAAGCCTGCTCACTGCTTCTGGACTGGGGCTGGGGTCTTGGAAGAGGGACATTTGGGCACAACCCACATTCGTTTCTGTTCCCAGCTGTGCCTGCAGTTTGTGATGAAGGTGCTGGATGTGGAGCTGGTTTGCGAGGCCCTGCAGGTGGGTGTTGCTGGACAGGCTTGCAGGTGGTCCCCCTATGGAGGGCCGGGCTACATGGCCCCTCCAGTCTCAACCCGACCTCCCTCATTCTGCTCTCAGATTGCCGTATCCTTTGGCCTGGGACCGCTGCAGGAGCGCTGTGTAGCTTTCATAGAGGCCCACAGCCAGGTACAGCTCCCGACCTTCATACTCCCAACCCCACACGCCTCATCCTGCTCCCCACTGACCCAATCGCGGACCCACAGGAGACCCTCCGGACCCGTGGTTTCCTGGAGCTGTCGGCACCCGCGTTGCTGCTCCTGCTGCGCAGCGACAAGCTCTGCGTGGATGAGGCCGAGCTGGTCCTGGCAGCCCGGAGCTGGGCGCGCGTGGGCGCGGTGAGCGGGAGCTGAGGGGAGCGCGGGGTGGGGGCGCTGAAGGAGGCTCGGGACGCAGGAACCCGGGGAGCGGGCGGCTGGGCAGGTGCCCCCGCCCGCCTGGGCTCAACGCTGGCGTCGGCAGGCGGTGCTGGAGCGGCCTGCGGCTGAGGTGGCGGCCCCGGTGGTGCGGGAGCTGAGACTGGCCTTGCTGGCTCCGGCAGAGCTGAGCGCCCTGGAAGAGCAGAACCGGCGGGAGCCGCTCATCCCGGTACGGACGCGGGGAACAAGGCTCAGATTCACTCCGCGGCGTGGGGGGAAGGGCGGGGGGCGCAGCCCAGGATCTGCGGGCTGAGGTAGGTATTGCGTGACTCCGCCATGACTCGCCTCCCCTGCAGGTGGAACAGATCGTAGAGGCGTGGAAATGCCATGCTCTGCGGAGAGGGGATGCGGCCCGGGGCGCCCCGTGCCGCCGCCGGAAGGGTACCCTGCCCCGGGAGCATCATCGCTTTCTGGACCTGCCCTTTAAGTGACCAAATGCCACGACTTGCGAGGACTTCTGGGCCTCTCCTAAACTACAGCTCCCAACATGCTCCGCGCTCGGAGCGGGGTTCCGCTCCCAGAATGCCCGGCTAGCGGGGCGCAGGAGGGGCGGCAGTCTGAGACGCGCAGGGGCTGTGGGTGAGGTTCCGGGGGAGGCGAGCTTGAGCGGCGCGTCAGTGGGCTGAGCCTTGGCTTCAAGGCCCTCGCGAAGCCGGGAAGTGGGTTCCTTCGCGCTGTGCTCTGGCGTTACAGCCGGCTCTTGGGCACTCTCGCCCACCCTGTTTACTCATTTAATTCCCACATATCGTTTCAGCTCAGACCCTTCTTTAACTCCAGACCTGCCACCTGACGATCTCTCTCTAAATGTCCTACAGAGACCTCAGACTCAATCCAAAATTGAGCTCGCCCCTCATCTTTCTCCAGTTTTGCCCCCATCGTGTTTCTCATCTCCGTGGGTGCCCAAGCCAGAAGTCTACCGCTCATCCTTGCTTTTTTCCTCTTCCTCACATCTGCCTCCCGTGGCTTCTACCTTTTAAGAGGCTGAAAGTTAGCAGAATATGCCACCCCAATATATGCCTTTTTGGCATAAGGTTATTTTAAGCTGATTACTTTGAGAAAAGGGAGAAGTTTTGAAAACAGAGAAGTTACCCTTTTGTAAGGGAAATTTTTAGAATGGAAATCTCCATTTGTAAGGGTGTCTCCCTCTCTGTAGCAGGATGACTAACTCACAGGAGAATCTTCCAGTGAAGTCAGTGAAATCTGCTTAATAAACCTTATCCTTGCTTTTGGTGCTTTTTCCTGATGGCCTTCCTATAACTGGCCTCCCCACAGTTTTCTTTCTGTTGTTAGCTGAAGGAGGTATTTAAGCAGGTATTTTAGGCCACCTCAGGGAGTTACTCATTTTCCCCTGGGTATTTCCTATGTATACATGAGATATACATGCTAATAAACTTCTCGGTTTTTTTGTTTTCTCTTGTTAAGATGTCTTATTACAAAGATCTCAGCCAAGATCACAGAGAGTAGAGAGAAAATTATTTTTCCTCTCCTAAAAGATCTTTCCAGTTGGTTCAGTTCTCTCAGCCCAGTTCAGCCAGTCCTATCTGTGGCAGGAATCACTGCCACAGGCTCTTATTAATTCTGCCTTCACTCCAGCGGCGACCCCCCCACCCCCCGCCCCAACCATTTCCCACACTGCTGCCAGACTTGTGTAAGTAAGATTGTCAGCCCTACTCTCCTTATTAAGTTCCTCAACATTCCCACTGCCCTCAGGACAAAATATAATCTATTTCACTTTTAGGGAACTCAAAATTACTAGTGGTTCCAAACATTAGCAACTCTTCTCTCAACTACTGCCTTTGCGTAAATTCGCTGGTCCGGAAGGCAATGGTCCTCCAGCTCTGGATTTACTTTCTTGGTTATTGAAGACTCCCCATTCATTTGTTACACATTTTTGTTTTCTTGAGGATCTGAATCTCCCTGGAGAAAGATCTCTGGGGCCTGGAGTGGTGCCTTATTCATTTCTACTTCCCCAGTCCCTGTCACATAATCAGTGCTCTGTAAATGTTCAGTGATGACTTTGCTTTCTTATTTAAATATTATTTTATTCCATTAAGATACTATCAGTGTGGGGCTTCCCTGGTGGCAGCAGTGGTTAAGTATCCACCTGCCAATGCAGGGGACACGGGTTCGAGCCCTGGTCCGGAAAGGTCCCACATGCCGCGGAGCAGCTAAGCCTGTGCGCCACAACTACTGAGCCTGCGCTCTAGAGCCCATGAGCCACAACTACTGAGCCCGCGTGCCACAACTACTGAAGCCCGCGCTCCTAGAGCCCGTGCTCTGCAACAAGAGAAGCCAACACAATGGGAAGCCCCCGCACCGCAGCGAAGAGTAGCCCCCGCTCACCGCAACTAGAGAGAGCCCGCGTGCAGCAACAAAGACCCAATGCAGCCAAAAAAAAGAAAAAGAAAAAGAAAAAGATACTATCAGTGTGAAATTAGGGACAATTAACTTTTTTTTTTTTTTTTGGCTGTGCCTCTCGCCTTGTGGGATCTTAGTTCCCCAACCAGGGATCGAACCCGTGCCCTCTGCAGTGGAAGTGCGGAGTCTTAACCCTGGACCGTCAGGGAAGTCCCTAATTGGAAAAAAATATTCTTCTTTCTCAGGGATTTTATGTAAAAATATATTGTGCGAGGATTAAAAATAGTTATTTGCTATTATTTCTCAAGACTGAAAATGTGGTTACCCTCAGTACCACTTTGTTTGGATAATGAAAATTGAAGACAAACTAGTCCTAGAGGACTGGTTTAACCTAGAGGACTGGTTAAATTAACTATGGTCTATTCCTACAGTGATATTAAAAAATACCCATGATTGGGACTTCCCTGGTTGTCCAGTGGTTAAGAATCCGCCTTCCAATGCAGGGGATGTGGGTGCCACCCCTGTTTGGGAACTAAGATCCCACATGCCGCGGAGCAACTAAGCCTGCACGAGAAGCCCGTGTGCCGCAACGAAGAGCCCGTGCGCTGTAACAAAGACTCAGCGCAGCTAAAATTAAAAAACAACAAAAAAAGAAATCCATGACTTTTGGTAAGAAAAGCACAGTGCAGACCAAGTAGAGCATGATTCATTTTGCTGAAAGAAAAGGTAATATTGAGAAGAAAAAGTTTTCCTTGCTCCTCTTCAGGTCCTTGGCTGGATCTGAAGATTAAACTGACAAAAACAATTAACAGGAGAAAAGCATACAATGTTTTTAAAAAAATAAATTTATTTATTTATTTTTATTTGGCTGCTTTGGGTCTTCGTTGCTGCGAGTGGGCTTTCTCTAGTTGTGGTGAGCGGGGGCTACTCTTCGTTGTGTTGCTCAGGCCTCTCATTGTGGTGGCTTCTCTTGTTGTGGAGCATGGGCTCTAGGCGTGCGAGCTTCAGTAGTTGTGGCACAAGGGCTCACTAGTTGTGGCTCGCGGGCTCTAGAGTGCAGCCTCAGTAGTTGTGGCGCACAGGCTTAGTTGCTCTGCGGCATGTGGGATCTTCCCAGGCTAGGGCTCGAACCCGTGTCCCCTGCATTGGCAGGCGGATTCTTAACCACTGCGTCACCAGGGAAGTCCCTACAAATTTATTTAATGTAAGTTTTTACGTGACATGGGAGCCTTCATAAGGAAATGAAGACCAAAAGAAACAGTTAAGCCTGAGTATTTTTATGCTAGGTTAAAGGGTAGTAATCTGGGGGGGAATTTAGCAAGACTTGCTCTTTAGAATTCTTCTCAGAGTCTCCTTGTCCTTGGAGATGATGCTCCCTTCCTCTCGGTATACTAAGGGCAGCTCTCACTTGAGAGTTTTATGACCTGTTTCATGGGGTGTGTGTGTGTGTCGGGCATTGAGGGAGTGAGGAGGTCAGAATGACTTTCCTGTTTTCTCAAACTCCTTCAGCTTAAAATACTCAATATGTGGAGGTGCCATATTTTAGGATAGCATGTCCTGAACCCCATCGCTAAGTAGCGCAGTGATGAAGAGAATGCCTCTTCTGGAGCCAAGCTGCCTGGGTTTGAATCTCAGCTCCATCATTTTCTGGCTTTGTGATTTGATTGAAGCTATTTAACTTTCTATGCCTCAGTTTCTTTGTTTATAAAATGGAGATAAAAATAGAATCTATTTAGGTTCTCAGGAAGATTAATTTTGTAAAGTGCTTAGGACTGTAGTGGGACAGTACATGTGTTTAGAAAATAAATCTCTTCATTCACTTGTTACACAAATATTCATTGAGTGTTCATGTGCTAGACATTGATTTAGGGTCATGGGATCTATCAGAGGACAAATCAGGTAAAGTCTCTGCCTCACAGAACCTACATTCTAGGAGGAGAAAGAGCAGACAAGTAAAGAAATGCATGTATGATATTCCGGGGCGGGTTTGTACTCTGAAGAAAAAACATGTTACACAGCGACGTGGTGGTGTGATCGGATTTACATTTTAAACGATTACTTGGCCTTTGTGTGGAGGATTGGGACAAAGACGGTCAAGGGAGTGAGGCGGGGGCTGGGAGGCTATTGCCGGAATCCAAGAACTCTTGGAGCAGCTTGCTAGCACTGGAGGAAGTAAAACGTATGCGGTTGCGTGAAGCATATACTTTGAATATGAGAGTCAGTGGGAGCAGCTGATGGCTGTGAATTCGGAGGACACCAGGTAGGAGATGATACTTACTTAAAGCCACAGATCTAGGTAACCTCCCCTACCGTGAGGTAGATCTAAGACCCAGGAACAAGAGAACCACATTTGCTAGCTAGGCCTGTCCTCTCAGTAATGCTCTTGCTGTAGAGCACTTTTCACTGAGATCCTGTATTATGTACCCATTTTTTTTTTGTCTTTTTAGTTCTTGATTTCACCAAAAACTTAAGCTCCTTAAGAGAAGGAACCGTGTATATTTACACGGAAAACTGGCATCGAGCGAGCATTGAACGGGAACAATCTGACCAAACTGCCTCCTCTGCTATTTTTGGGAAGGGAACCAATAAGCCTGATTGGAAATGAACACTGTTGGCTTGATTTGTGTCGCTATATGTCGACCAAAAACGTTCAGTGCTTTTTCACGCCTTCCTTTATTTCGTCAACTTCATCACCTACTGCGAAGCCTTGGAGAGAAACCAGCAGAAAAGTAAAAGAGGCACACTTCGCAAAACGAAGTGAATAATTGGAAAGGAACTCCAACATCCGACACGAGCCTTTGTCTAAATTCCCCCGGGTAATTACAGACAAGTTGTTAAAACACAGGATCAAACATTAACTTCTCGTTTTTTTAACTCCAATATGTACCCCCACTAAAATACGCAACCTCAAAAAATAAAACAAACTCTCAAAACTGTTTCCCTCCCTGGAAATCTTCAGTAAAAGGCGAAAATTCTATACAATCTGAAGAAAAACCACAATATGGTTACTTGCTTCCGCTTGGAACACTCCCAGAACAACGTAACACTCAGCTCAGTTATGGTTGCTCCGCTCCTGCGCAGTTCGCGCTCCCTGCGTGGGATTTACACAGACCATAGATTTCTAATAGGCACTGTCCCCTGCAACAGTGGACAAACCCCGTAGGGGGAACTCAAGCAGCGTGAAACTGTCTTTTCGTGGTGCACCATGCGTATGCAAATCGCAGGCCGTTCCGGCAGCTGGGCGACACCAGCCGCTGGCCAGGCAGGGCGGCACCGTGGGGACCCCAGGGCTGCAGCGCTCTCTCGTCGCTGTGGGTCCTCCCGGGAGCCGGCGCTTCCTTACCCAGGCTGAGGTTAAGTCCTACCATTCGGTACCCTCAGGGACCACCCCTCCCCCCACCCGCCCCCAACCCTGTTCTAGGGACAGAAGCAGAAACGGTCAAGCACAGACACTCAGGGACTTTGGGACCATATAGGAGGCAGGTCACCACCCCTTCTGGAGGAGATGGCATCCAAATTATCTGGAAGGATGGTTCGGGTTTATGGGAGGTGGAAACGTGTTCTCCGCAGAGGGAATGCCCTCTGTGAAGTTATGGGTGGGGAACATAGAAAGTAATCAGTCTGTCTGGAGTAGAGTGTGGTGTGTCTGAATGAGGGTGTGAATCCAGCCAGTCGCTGTCCTGAGAAAGCTGGGATGATGGCAGAGGCTAGATGGAGTTAGGCCTGGAAAGGGCTTGGCTTTGATCTTGTGATATCAGTGATGGGGAGCCATGAACGGGGCTGAATAGTGTGCACTGCCACGCAGGGTGGGCTGTCCTGCAAACACTGGGACTTGCCCCCAAGACTGGCTGTGGTCAGTGCCCCGGAACTGACCATTCCTGGGGTGGTCCGGCTCCAACTGGCTGGAATTCTTCAGCTGCTGCCACACCAGGACACTGGGCAATGTTTCAGGGTTATTCACTAAGCATGCAGTTGGAGCACAGACTTTCAGCATAGCTAATATCCCACAAACTACAGAAATAGAGAGCACCTATGAGAAGCCGGGTGATGTCTTACATAAATATTTCATTTAAAATCCTGAAAGGAAAAACTAGTACCCTACAAGATAGGCTCTAATCTTCCCATTTCACAGATGAAGACGCTGAGGCTCAGAGAGGTTCTCTGACTTTTCCAGGTCACTCAGCTGGTAAGTGGCACCGATGGAGTGACATCTTTTGCACTATTCCAGCCTGGTGAGCTCTCCTGCTCTACCCAAAAGCCCCTCCAAAGTGACCCAAACACTACTGGCTCCAAATCCAGTGTCCATCCCTTGGGCATCCTGGATGCATCCCCTACTCTAGGTTCCAAGCCAACCGCCTGCTTCTCTTAAATCTTCGCAAGCATCTTAGTGTTGATTCAGCTGCAGAAGTCTTCCCCCTCCCCCGCCACCTCCCTGCCCACTTTTGGTCAGAACATGATTTTCTGGCCTTTGGCCTGGTGGGGTGGAGTGTGAGAATGCAGCACTCTGGGGGTGGGATCGCTCCTGGTGAGTGGGTGGCTGGAACCTAGGGTGTGTATGTGTGTCAGTTGAGACCGAGCCCTGGGATAATTGGAGAAGGGCAATAAAAGGCCTCCCCCACCTCGCGCGTCAGATGAGACTCTGCACTCTACACCCAGGGGTGTGGCCAGAATCGTCCAGGCCCCTGTATAGTGGGCCTGTTCAACATTCACAAAACAGCTTAAATACAGAGCCTCACTGGTTGCTAATGCAACCTCAATTTCAGCAGTGCCCCTACTGATCCCCTAGCTGTCTGGCCAAAGATGCCTCTGGGGCGCCAAGCTGACTGCTGACTTGCAGAGGCCTCTGCCTTGGAGGTTGGTCTGGGCACAAAACTCCTAAAATACCTCCCTGCTATTCCCATCTGTGTTTCAATCGGCCACCTTCTTCTTCTTTTTTCTTTATTTTGGCTGCATGGCTTGTGGGATCTTAGTTCCTCAACCAGGGATCTAACCCAGGCCCAGGCCAGCAATGAGAGTGCCCGTCTTAAGCACTGGACCGCCAGGGAATTCCCTCAGACGCTTTCTTGATCTGCTTCCACTTCTCCTCTCACCTTTTGCCTGGCTGTGTCCCTCTGCCCATCCCCCCATGCCGCTCACAAAGGAAGGTGGGTGATGAGTCTGGAGAGGTGCACAAGGCTGGCTTATGATGGCTCTGAAAGCCACACGGTGGGGTTTGACATCAAAAACATTTGTATCGCTTTGTGTACTAAGCACTTCAGCCAGACCCTGTTACCATGTATACATTACACATTGGCTGAACATCATCTTCACGTGCCAGGTGAAAAAACACACCAAGGACTAGGGTAGCCCCACGACCTGCCCCGATGCCTCCACTTGCAAACTCACAGCTCTATCTGAAAACAAAGCGCCAAAGTCATTTGAGATGAGTTCATATAGAATATATTTCACTTTTAAAAATAAAACTTTCAGCATAGCTAACATCTATACAAACTACAAAAATAAACGTCTCCATATAAATAATTTATGTGGTAAGAGGTGGGCAGGGATACAGAGAGCCTACCCAGAAGTCAGCAAGCAGTGGGGCACCAGGACTGGAGAAGGGTGCTAGAGGATCCCTCAGGCTTGGTCTGCTGGGGGCAGCAGGGCGGGGTGGGAGGGGGGACAGGGCTGCACTGCAGCCTGAAGTGCTTGCTGGCTTTCACCCCACCCAGTCACGGGCACAGGCACGGAGCACCCGGGTGTGCAAGGCTGCTCACAGCCTAGAGGGTGGTGGCTTAGTGTGGCTCTCAGGGAGGTCTCTGATGGCTGGGTCGGGGAGGAGATGGAGGCAGACAGCAGCAGCAGCAGGGCTCTCCAGGAGTCCGCCCTGCATTCAATAACCCCCCATGGCTTCCCAGTGCCTTCATGTGGCCTGAACAGGGTCTCCACGCTTCAGCTGCTCTTTCATCAGGTGGCTGGACATGGTCCCCTAGAACTGAGGTTGCTGGAGCCACTGGCAGCTGGTGTGGCAGCAGGGGACCAAGTAGGCTCTTCAGAGGCCGGGTGGATGTAGGCACCAGGCAGTGGGGGTGGGCGGAGGGCCACGGTCATGGAGGTAGTCACTCTGGCAAAGCTCTGGGGAAGGGTGGGGGCTACCCCCCACCTGAGCCCTCCTCCTTGTGCAGCTGGTGGGCTCAGGACCTCCGGGCTCTCCTTGTACATCTGTACCACCTTGGGGGAGACACCAGCCCCAGTGAGCCCAGGGGCTACTGGGGACGCAGCCCCCTTCAGCACCTCCCTGGTTGGGAAGCTGGGGTCTTTGGCGGCTTCCAGCAGGATATGAGAGCTGACAAGGGACAGGATGTCGAGGTCTGGGGCAAACCCTGCACCTAAATGGCTAAGGTGGGTCCCAAGAAGAAGTCAGGAGGGCTGAGGGGTAGGGACATGATGTCTGGGCAAAGGGGGAGGCTGCCACCTTCAGCTGGTGGTACTTATGGGGAGGGGTCCCTGTGAGTTGAGCCATGTCTGTTGGCCGCTGAGGGCATTTTGCCCTGGCTCTGTCCCACCCCGTCCCCTGGGCTGGGAGCAGAAGGAGGGTGGTCACCTCTGGTGGGGGGCCCAGGATGGACAGCAGCACAGGCAGCAGCACGAGCCCATGGAGGAGGCCTAGGAGTGTGAGTACTGTCAGCACCACGAAGAAGTACCTGGGGGTGTGTGAGGCCGGTCAGTCTGGGCAGGTCCTGCAGCCAGTGCAGGCCAGCCCTGCCTCCTTGCCCCGAGCCCTCCCCTACCTTACAATGAAGTCAAAGTTGGAACCAGCAAGCATGAGCAGACCCAGCAATGTGGAGACGGCCCCATCGGTCACCGGGGCCAATGTGTGCTCTAGGGCCCGGGCAGCCCGGAGGTTCCGGCTACCCTGGGAGGTCAGGAAGCCCTAAGGGAATAAAGTGGTCCTGGAGCTGCTCCTTGGCCAACCACGGCCAGCTCATCTGTGTCCCCAGGGCTCACCCATGCCTTGGCCCACAGAAGGCCAGGTGAACCGAGTCCCTGGGAGGTGCCCAGAACGCAAGCACGAGTCCATATAGGTAACACTGTATAGATGAGTGAGACGCAGGGATGTCTAGAATAGGCTGGCAAACTACAGTCTGTCCCACGTTTTTTTTTTTTTTTTTTTGTGGTACGCGGGCCTCCCACTGCTGTGGCCTCTCCCGCTGCGGAGCACAGGCTCCGGACGCGCATGCTCAGCGGCCATGGCTCACGGGCCCAGCTGCTCCGCGGCATGCGGGATCCTCCCGGACCGGGGCACGAACCCGCGTCCCCTGCACCGGCAGGCGGACTCCCAACCACTGCGCCACCAGGGAAGCCCTGTCCCACGTTTTTTTGTAAATAAAGTTTTGTTGAAACACAGCCACACCCATTCGTGCACATAGTATCTATGGATGCTTTTGGGCTACCCCGGCAGAGTTGCCACAGAGACGATATGGCCTGCCAAGCCTAAAATATTTACTGTCTGGTCCTTTACAGAAAAAAGTTTGCCAACCCCTGGTCTAGAAGGATGGACACCAAAGTGATAACTTCTAGGGGTGGCATTTCAGAGGATTTCTAATTCTTTCTACTTTCCAGCATGCTGACATTTTTTGTCTCCCAAGGAGTATATATTATTCTTATAAGCAGAAAAATAATAAGGCTTTTATGGGGGAAGAAAGAAGGGAGCTGTTTGCGGGGTCTGGCCAGGTCTGTGCCGGAGCTGCCAGCTGGTCCACGCCCCCCACCCCACCCACACTCCTCCCCTGCCAGAGACCATGAGGCTGTGAGAGAGGCCTGCCTGCCTCTGTTCTAATATCTCTGTCTTGGTGGGATCTTGCCATCCAGCCACCACCCCATTTCTCTGATCCTCTTCACTGTAAATCCATCCAAAAGAATTGTTGGTTCCCATTTTCTCACCTTC
Organism: Delphinus delphis; assembly: GCF_949987515.2. Classification (NCBI taxonomy): domain Eukaryota; kingdom Metazoa; phylum Chordata; class Mammalia; order Artiodactyla; family Delphinidae; genus Delphinus; species Delphinus delphis. Next base: position 36,512,563 of record NC_082683.1, read on the forward strand.
CATTCTGTCCTCCCCCCTTTCTGGTCAGGCCTTTGTCCCTCCTCTCTACTGAAATGGCTGCTTATTTATTTGTTTGTTTACATGTTTATTGCTTATCTCTATGCTCTAGAATAAGCTCCTTGAAGGTAAAGCCCGTCTGTAGTGCTCTTATCTCCTCAGTTCTTAAATAGTACCTAGCACATAGTAGGTGCTTGATCAATATTTGTTGAATACCAAATCAGCTGGCCCACCCCTCCCCTAGTGCCTGTGCTCACCAGAGCCACATGGACCGTGAACTCGACACCAATGCCTACAGACGCCACAAGGATCACCACGGGGATGGCGCTCAGCTTGATGCCCAGGAAACCCATGATGCCAAAGAGCTCCACGGTCATCACTGCCAGGACCAGTACCTGGGGAGGGCAGGGCTCACCCAGGGCTCCTGGGCAGGGCAGGGTGGGGAGCTATGGGTCTCTCCAGCCCCACCCCTGCAAGGACTCACTATGAGGGAAGCTGCCCAGGGGTTGAGCAGCAGCAGGGCGCAGACGAGGAAAGTGCACACCAGCAGGATGCAGACCGCCAGCAGGAAGCAGCGCCGCAGGCCCAGATACTGCTCCCAGAAGAGGAAGGGGGAGCCGCTGGGGTAGGCACGCACCCCAGCCTGGCCTGCCTCGGCACACGCTGCCCGGGCCCCCTCAATGGTCTCCACGAAGTCTGCAGTCTTCTGGAGTCCGTGCAGTAGAAAGGGGAACTGGGCAAACTCCAGGGGCTGGGCCGCCGGGACTGTGGAGGGGAGGGGACGGAGGGAGAGGGAGGGGTGGCCAGTAAGCACCGGGAGCAGTGGGCAGGGCCTTAGGGTAGGGCCCGTGTGGGCCCAGGCCTAGGCTCTGCGGGCTCCCCTGGGACTCACTGCGAAGGTTCTCCCCGGTGGTGTCGTACTTGTCATGCAGCCACTCAGGAGGTGGGGGGTAGAAGTTGGCTTGTGAGGCTGCCAGACCCAGAGGGTCACTGCTCACCCACACGGTCAGCCCCACGTAGAAGAGCTCAGGTGGAATCAGCCCGTCCTTGTCCACCAGCTTCCTTGTGGTCAGCTGCAGAGGCAGAGAGAGCTGAAGGCTGGGCCCATGGGGCCTGGAGCCCCAGGGTGCTCCCTGACCCTTCCAGTCCTCTCCTAACCTGGCTGAAATCAAGAGGCTCCTGGGCATCCCCGGTCTGGATGAGCAGCTTGTAGGCTAGGGCCCCATCCTCAGAGCCATTGCGGTATGAGTGGTGGGTGATGCGCCCAGAAGCCCAGTCCTGGTCAAACGCAGCCTGGATTCCTGGGAGAAAACAGGGTGGGGTCCAGTTGGCCTGGAGCTCTGGGAGCTCCTGCTGGCCGCAGCCCTCCCTGCCGGTCTCCTTGCCTCTCACCCTGTAGCCAGTTGCGGTAATAGTGCAGCCAGGTGCGGGGTGCCTGCGTGGCCGGTGGGGGCAGCACTGCCTTGAGGGAACTGAAGCGCTGGTGCAGATCAAAGAGGGCGCGTTGGGAGTGGGCGTAGTCAAAGCCACCCTGTGTCACCAGGGCCACCTCGTACAGAGAGAAGTACCTGAGCTGGGCGCTCAGGAAGGCATGCTCCTTGGTGCCCCGAGGCACCACATCTGTCAGGGCCAGCCCATCCTGCACCAAGGTCGATCCATAGAGGCTCAGGCCCAGAAGAGCCCCAGAAAGTACCAGCACCATGGCCTGTGGGAAACGGCAACCAAGCTGGAGGCCCAGGGATACCCTTGGGCCCTCAGATGCTGGGCTAAGCCCTCGTCCCTTCTTGGGGCCCAGAGATACCTAAGAAGCCTCTGCTGTGTCTCACCTTGACCTGCCTGGGCCTGGAGGCTTACCTTGGTGTGGGACTGGAGCAGCAAGGGTGCAAACTGAGAGCGGGCGAAATGGGCAAGATTCCAGCGGGCGCAGGGCAGGGACTTGCAGGCTGCCTTCTGCCTTGTCCCCTCCTCCTGGCCTAGAAGGTCCCGTGTTGACCCTCCTGGGCTGAAGAGCTCAGAGGCCAGTGGGTCAGAAGGTGGGGGCACCAGGTGGGCTTGGGGAGGCAGGATGGTGACCACATGTTGGCTGCTGGCTTCACAGTGCGCAAATGCCTGAACAGTGGCAGTCAGGTGAGCAATGCCCACTGGTACTGTCCTATCCCCCAGCTCCTGGGGCAGAATCTGAATCACCCGAGCAGAGCAGGGGCTGGAAGAGGCAGAGAGAGAGGGTGATGGGTCTGTGCCTGGAAATGCTGCTGAAGCGACAGGACGGGATGGGGCCAAGGAAGGATGGTCTGGTGGGTTAGGGATACCTAGAGAAGCAGCAGAGCACATCGAGGCGCTGGCAGTGGCGCCGGTGCAGGTCCAGGCTGAGGACCGCTGGGAAGACAAGCATCACGGCTGCAAAGTTGCAGCCAACCACTACTGCCGCCTGCGGGATGGACAGGAGGGGCACAAAGCCTGGATGAAGCCTGCTCCGGCTCCATGCTCACCCTGAGCCCGGGCCCCGTCTGTGAGGTGAGTGTCTGTGTGGCCCTCCTCACCTGCAAGGAGAAGGCCCGCAGTGCAGGGATGGGAACTAGGGCAGCCATGAAGAAGGCGACCATGTTGTTGATGGACGTGAGTGCAACGCTGGTGCCTGTGCGCTGCAGACACTCACCTGTGCGCTCCTGTCAGGACAAGGCAGTGTGAAGGACGGCAGAGGGGGGGAAAGGAGCCTCATAGCAGTTAATATTTATCGTACTGTTCTAAGTACTCGACTTGGATTACCTCACCGATCCTCACTACAACCCTTACGACACAAGCACTATTATTACCCCTGTTCACGGATGAGGAAACGAGGCACAGAGAGGTTAATTACCAGCCCAAGGTCACTCAAACCAAGAGGCTCTGAGCCCCTACGCAGCACTGCCTCAGATGAGCCCAGGCTGGAGGACGAGGCCTCACCTGGAGAGGGGTGCCAGGTGGAGCCTCTGTGAAGGCATGTGCCAGCAGGAATATGTCATCCACGCCAATGCCCAGTGCCAAGAAGGGCAGCACCTGGAGGGGCATGGGGTGGGCAGCTGGAGGAACCGGGCAGCCTGGGCCATCGGCCCCCAAGTCTGCCCCGCAGTCTTGACGTACCTGGGTAGTGGCGGCATTGAAGGCGATGCCGAGCAGGGCGCAGAGCCCGAGGCCCGAGGCTACCGCTAGGGCCACCAGCAGCACCCCGGCGAGGCCCACAGCACCCTGGGACTGAGCACAGTCCCACCGCAGCATTGTCACGCAGGCGTAGGCCAGCTGTGGGGAGAGAGGGCAGTCTTGGATAGGGCCTCCCAGGGTGGGGGCCGGTGGTGGGGGACAAGGTGCCAGGAGGACCCACCATGAGCAGGTAGCCTCCCACCACGCGGGCAGCGCTGACTTCAGAGAAGGCGTGCAGGATGTCATCCAGGGTGGTGGAGGAGAAGGCGTGGATCTGCTGGGACGCGTTCCCAGGCAGGGCCTCCTGCGCCAGCTGGAGAGACAGGGCGGTGTGAGGGGCAGGAGGTGGCAGCGGCCTCAGGGCGCCGCGCTCGCCACCTCCACGCCGACCTGCACGAAGCGCCGCTGCCAGGCCTGCAGCACCGTGCCGGCCTGCTCCTCGCTCCAGCCGATGTCGTGTGTCTGGTAGTCGCCCCGGAAGTGCTCGTAGAGCTGGCGGGGACTCATCAGCAGGAAGGTGCTCTGCAGGGCCTCTGCCCTGGTTGGGGTACAGGAGAAGTAGGGGTCAGAGCTGGTCTGAACACTCAGGAGGGGGTGTGCAAGGGGCTTTTGCCAGAGTTGCCTGGCATCAGGGTGTGGCTCCCCATACCTGGGGTGCCCTTACCAACTCCCAGGGGAGGCCCTACCTCAGCAGCTGTCCTTGGGGGTCTCTGGCCATGCCTCCCAGCAGCAGTTCCTCCTGCCAGTGCATGAACTTGTGGGAGAAGCCATGGCAGCCCCCGCTCAACTCCTGAGCCACATTGGGAGCCTGGAGGGGGACAGCGGAGGGGCTCATTACTCAAGGCCCTGGTTTTGGATAACTGGGTGTCTCTGGGCTGGAACCTCCAGGAACCATGCTTGCCACGGAGCTCTGTGGACCTGGAGTGCAGAAAACTGTTCTGCTGAGCCTCTTGCCTACTCTGTAAGGGAGCAGCTAGTGTCCTGCAGAGAGGAGGCCACAAGAGGGAGCAGAGGCCTAGAGACAGGCTGTGGAGAGGAGCTGGCATAACTTTGGTGGTTTTGGAAAAAGGTCCACGTACACAGGGCCACACAGACACTCAGGAAATTAGGTATGATACTCGTGCTTAGCTAATTTGTCCTGTTTCCCTGTAAACGTGTATTTTGATGAAGTCCAGCCTTTCTGGGCTTAGGAAAGGACAAAGGGATTCATAGGCCACTTGAAGGTTCTTTAGCAGAGCTGAATAGGAATGGGACCCTCTAGGTGTCTAGCACAGTGGGGCCAGGGTAACAACGTCCAGGAAATGGGGGGCAGAGCACAGAGCAGTCTGCTCTCTCCTAGAACAGGGGAACATATGAGGGGAAAGGGAAGGAAAATAACCTGTCCCTGGCAGACCTGGCTGGAACCCACCTGCCTGCTGTGATGGTTAGGGGCACTAGATGGGCAGTGGAGGTCGTCAGGGTGCAGACAGGGCCGCCCCACGTAGGCCTGGCCCACCTGTGCCTTGTCTAGCAGCTCCCGGAAGCCCTCAAGGGAGGCAAAGGGGCCCAGCTCCTCCAGCAGCTGCTCTGGATCCAGGTTGGTCCACTGGATGTCGGGGCGGCCCCTGCAGGGGAGAGCTCACAGTTGGTGAGGATCAAGGATCAATGCCCACCCTCCAAACCACTGCGATGGGACCCATGTAGTAGCCCACCCTCCTCCTAGCTGCTCATCTGTCCCTCTGTGTGGAGGGTGGGCAAGGCTCAGCCCAGCAGGCTGCTGCAGTGAGCTGTGGACAGATACCGGGGCTGAGATGGACCTCAAGACAGATGGTACTTAACACAATGAAAAGGCCCAGAAAAGCCCCATTGCATTCCTTCCCAAACCGTCTATCCTTGGATCTAATACATAACCATACAGGCACCTGCTTATAACAGGTTTTCTTTCTGGCCTGGGTCACAGCTGAGCTGACACCTAGTTAAGTCTCCCTGGCAAAGTCTTTCTGGGGATCTTTTCCGTCCTTTGTTCAGATCTTACAGATCTTCGTGTTTTGTCTAAATAAGACAGGTCTGCCTCTCCTTCGGAGGTGAGGCGAAAGGGGATGTGGAGAGAGCCCTGAGGCTGCCGGTGCGCTGACCCTGGCCTGGGAGGTAATTAGGCCCTGGGTGAGCTTTTGATCATCATCTTTACTCCCACCCTCCTTTCTGCTGGGGAGTTCCTGGCAGGGGATGAAGCAGGGCCCTGGGAGCAGCTGTGGCAGCACTCACGGCAAGTAGGCAGAGCCCCCTTGGAGTTTCGCTCCTTCCCAGAAGCAGTCGAGGGGGGTGAGGATCACGCAGGGAAACAGCTTCTCAATCATCTGCCAGGGACATCCCAGGCCATATCAGTCCTGTCCCTGGGCTCTTTTCTCCATGACCTTTGTAGGATGCCCTCTGCAATGCCCCCACCTCCCGACGCCACCTCCCCCTTCCCCGTCTCTCCAAGCCCTCCCTTACTGCAGAAAAGGCTCCACCTCTACCTAGTCTCAGAGAACAGCTCAGGATACTCACCCGCTCAATCATTCCATTTTCAATTAGGGGAACTCCTGACTTGTAGCAGATTTTGTTCAAATCCCAGGACCTGCAATAGCCAGGGGCACAGGACATCAGCAGAAGAGGGGGATTCCCGCTCCAGCCCTGCTGCAGCACCTCTCACCCCCAGCTGCTCAGGGGCTCAGCCAGACTCACTTTCCATAGAGTGATACTTGCACTTTACTGGCGGTGAGGGCTGCCTGGAGGTGGAGGCCAAGTGCCTCAGGTGTGAGGACGTTCTCCCCCTCCTGGCGCGGGGTCTGTATCAACATCTGGGAGGTGTACGCAGCCTCCTCCCCCAGCTTCTCCTTGGTGTATTGCAGCTCTTGGCTCACCCGGCTGCCCGCTGCCAGAGCAGAGAGAGAAAGCTGGGGGGAAAGAGCCTCAGTGGATCAGAGCTCTGGGGGACATGGGACCCTAACCCACAGAGGCCTCCCAGGACAAGTGGGGGAAGCTTCTCCCTGATGGCCATGCTGACTCCCAGGCTCCTGGCCCTCTGCTTGGAATCTGGAGTGGAGAGGTCCAGCTGTGTGGCTCTGTGGAATTCTTGTGGGACCTAAGGTTTAAGCATGAACCCGGCTGGCTGGGTTTGGAGCAAATAACTTTAAAACGAGAGATCAACATGAGCTGGGCCAGGGTGGGGTTCTGGGGGTGTCCTGGTAAGGGAGCCCTCACTCAGTCCCTCTCTACTCTGGTGGGGAGGAGAAGGAGGGACAGAGGGGCCAATAGGGAGGCTGCCCTTGGAGGGTCTCCTAAAAGAACAGGTCTAGCGCTGGGGCTGGTTCCTAGTTCAGGTTGTCCCAGGCAGTGGACAGACACTTTTCTGCAAACTGCTCTGCAAAGGGGTGGGGTGTGCCTGGCAATAATGGCTCTGTGGTGGCACAGGTGCGGGGGAGGGTCAGACGGTCTTTCAGTGTGATGCTGCCAACATACTGCTTCCACTCATGGAAGCACTCCTGGATCCCGGCAGAGGTGACATCAAAGCGGGCCTGGGGAAAAAGATCCCTTTCACCAGTCTCTCTGTTCAGACAACAGGGAGTCCCAGCGCCAGGCCTGCCTTCATCTCCTTGATCAAGTCCTGCATTGCACTGGCCATGGAGGCCAGCTCTGTACCTGGGATCTGGGGAGGTGGGGATGCTGTGAGGGATGCTATGACCTGACTGTGGTTTGGGGGAGGCGAGGGCCAGGCCCAAACCACCCCGGAGGCTTTGTGGACTTGGCCTGGTCTTAGACCCATAATCTTGCTTCAACCCATCTGGGGCCTCTTCCTGTAGGTCACTGCCACCCTTGGGGTCCAACGGACTGCTTCTCTGAGACTCCAGCCCCACCTGGGATTATCATGCTCCCCAATCTCTTTTCCAAACCCACACAATCGCCTCACTCATGCGAGCCCCAAACCCTTGGTAACTCCCCATCACAGATTCACCCATATGCTCACACCTCCCATCCCCACAACAGTCTCACACAGCCATCATTCTGCCTTCTCTGCTGGCAATTCCACCTACTCTTTTTCTTCCTTTCCTGACTACCCACTCCTCTGCAGTAGGTCCGTACTGCAGTGTTTATTTCATCAGGCTTGGGTCAGAGCTGCCACAAGGAGGGACAGGAGGGGAGGGCAGAGGTAGGCTCCTCGCAGTAAGTGAGTTTGCTGAGGGGAAGGAGGCATGGCAGAAAGAAAGAACCCGGACAGAGCTAATAAGAAAGCAAGAGAAAGAGACAAGCACAATTTAAAATACAGCATCAAGGGAATTCCCTGGAGGTCCAGTGGTTGAGACTCTGCATTCTCACTGCCGAGGGCATGGGTTCGATCCCTGGTCAGGGATCTAAGATCCCTGCAAGCCACGTTGCGTGGCCAAAAAAAAAAAAAAACACGGCATCAAAGAGAATAAGGAATCCTCAGAGAAAATGAGGAAGAGAAAAAGATAAGTCTTCGCTGACGATGATGATGACAGATAGGAGGACAGATGCACTAGGATGTATTGTGAGGCAAGAAGAGATGGGGCGGGGGGGGGCACAAAGGCTCTGGACAGACCTGGCTTTGGGTCTTGGCTCTGGTGCTTGGTCTGTGCTTGAGTAGATTACTTAGTCTCTCTGACCCCCAATGTTCTCATCTGTGAAATGGAGAAATGCCTACCTTGGTAGAATTAGAATCAATGTGAGCAAAGTACTTAGGAAGTTGTCCAGAACACAGTAGGTACAGATATGGAGTTATTATTCAATGGCTGCTGGGAGAGAAATGATATGATGGAAAAATGAGAAAGAACTGGAGAGAAAAAGAGACTGTAAGTGAGTGGGGAAGAAGCAGGGGGAACAGGGGAAGGAGACGTCAAAATCATCACATTTGTTGAAAACTTTACAAAAGGGGCGCATATATACAATGGAATATCACTCAGCCATAAAGAGAAATGAAATTGAGTTATTTGTAGTGAGGTGGATGGACCTAGAGTCTGTCATACAGAGTGAAGTAAGTCAGAAAGAGAAAAACAAATACCGTATGCTAACACATATATATGGGATCTAAAAAAAAAAAAAAATCGCTCTGAAGAACTTAGGGGAAGGATATAAAGACGCAGGAATAAAGACGCAGACGTAGAGAATGGACTTGAGGACATGGGGAGGGGGAAGGGTAAGCTGGGATGAAGTGAGAGAGTGGCATGGACATATATACACTACCAAATGTAAAACAGATAGCTAGTGGGAAGCAGCCGAATAGCACAGGGAGATCAGCTTGGTGCTTTGTGACCACCTAGAGGGGTGGGATGGGGAGGGTGGGAGGGAGGTGCAAGAGGGAAGAGATACGGGGACATATGTATATATATAGCTGATTCACTGTGTTACAAAGCAGAAACTAACACACCATTGTAAAGCAATTATACTCCAATAAAGATGTTAAAATAAATAAATAAATAAAAGCCACTGAACTGTGGGGGGAAAAAAAAAAACTTTACAAAAGGGAGAATATAACCAGTTGCCAGCATGGAAGAAGAGTCCACTTTATAGGTAATCCAATAAATGCAAATTAAAATAGCAATGAATTATCATCTTCCAAATTAGCAAAAATTTAAGAATTGGTAGTACTCATTGCTGGCTTACAGGAATGCATTCTAACTTACCTACTGCAGGAGTTTAATTTGGTACAATATTTGGGGGAAAGCAATACTGCAGTATGTTTTAGGATCCTCAGAAATGTTCATAATCTTTGGTCCAGAAATTTCACATGTGAGGACCTGGAAGCTATTGTAGGGACTCAAGCTGTCTCTGTGTGGAATGGGAGCCATGTTATGTTTTAAGAAGAGAAGTGAGATGACCTGGCTTCTTCATCACCTGATATATTCTGGAGCTGAGCTGTGAATGATGCACAGGAGTTGGCCAGGGAAAGAAATCAGGGAAAGGGGTTCTGGACCAAGTGTGTGCAGGTAACTGTAAGAGGCTCTGTGTTGCTGGGCTGCTAAGAGTGAGGCAGAGACAAAACTGGATAAGCAGCCTAGAGTATGCTAAGGAGCTTGAACTTGGTTTTGGAGACTCCCCGAAACCCAGTAGAGAGTGGTGGAAGGGCTCTAAGCAGGGACTGACTTGGCTAGATTTAGAAGCACCACAGGAGGGCAGTGCTGAGGCAGATTTGAAGGTGAGGGGGAAAGATGAGTCACTTAATAGACCTCGATTTCCTGGGCCATCCTCTGAAAGGCCTAATGATTCAGGGCAGCTGGGCCCTTCCCCAGCCTTAGGAGGTGAAACTTGATTAGTCTAATAAGTCAATCACAGTAATTCCACCGTCTTTGCCAAGTGAAGGATTTAGGCATAAGATGCTACACAGTTCTTGCCAAAGTATATAACCAAATGGGAAGTCAGTGGGGGTGGATGGTGGGGAGGGGTAGGTGGTGTATTTTTCCTCACTTTCAAAAAGGGATGCAAGACAGGGATGACTTCCCTTTTCTACCACTGCAGCAGCCACCTTGGGAGAAGGAGGTGATAAGCCTGAGGACAAAAGCCCAACATGCAGAAGGCAGAGGAGAAAGATAGAAGGAAACTGGGTCCTTGCTGATGTCCTTAGATTGCTGAATTATCCGTGCTGGAACTTCTCTACTGTCTACTGCTAGACTCCTTGTTGGGGGGGATAATAAATCAGCCTTCTTCTTCCTTCCTCCCTCTTTCCCTCTCTCTTTCATGTGGCTAAAAGCATGCTAAATGATACAATCAGGAGTGTACTGCCAGGCCTCAACTAGAGCAACAGCTGCAAGTGTGGAAAGGAGGGATCTGAGAGAGGCTGAGAAGGAAGAATTTTAATTGTTTAGTGACCAATCAGGTGAGCAAGAAGAACTGAGGCTGACCCTCAAGGTTTCAGCCTTGGGTGTCTTAGTGAATAGTGGTTCCACCAATTGATATGTGGCTGTCCCCTGCCTTCCAGACAGAAGGGCTGTATGTTCCTTATCTTCAGGGACAGCTCCAGTTTCAAACCATCTCTATCACTGTTCCTGTAAGTACTAATTGGGCTACATGTTGTGATTTTCCTTTTCTTTTCTTTCCTTCCTTCCTTTCTTTCTTCTGTTTTTTGTCCACACCACCTGGCTTGCGGGATCTTAGTTTGCCGACCAGGGATCAAACCCGGGCCCTCGGCAGTGAGAACACAGAGTCCTAACCACTGGACCACCAGGGGATTCCCTGTGATTTTTATTTTAGAGAATTTATCTGAGTCTTTCAGCTTTAATATTGATCAGGAAGGAGAAGTCACATTCCAAATCTCACCACGGCAAAGCTGGAGAGTCCAGAACTCTGATAGCTAATGTCTAGCTTCTTTCTTTGCTTTCTGCATTAACAAAACAGGAAAGGAATGGAAAATACCCTTCAGTCCTCACTGCCTAGGGCATTGTTGGAAGAAGCCTCAATGACAGATGTACAGAGAAAAGATCAGGTCAAGATCACTGCTTTCACCTCACCCGTAGCCCCAGCTAATACAGGGCAGAGTGATATTCTTTTTTGTTTTTAAGTAATGTCTTTTTTTAAAAAATAAATTTATTTATTTTTATTTTTGGCTGCATTGGGTCTTTGTTGCTGTGCACAGGCTTTCTCTAGTTGCGCTGAGCGGGGGCTACTCTTCGTTATGGTGTGCGCACTTCTCATAGCAGTGGCTTCTCTTGTTGCAGAGCACGGGCTCTAGGGCTTCAGTAGTTGTGGCTCGCGGGCCCTAGAGCACAGGCTCGGTAGTTGTGGTGCACGGGCCTTGTTGCTCCGCGGCATGTGGGATCCTCCCAGACCAGGACTTGAACCCGTGTCTCCTGCGTTGGCAGGCGGATTCTTAACCACTGCGCCACCAGGGAAGTCCCAGAGTGACATTCTGACATAAAGAGAAAAGACCTAGGAATTGATTACCACCCTCTTATATCACCCTCGCACACGGAGCAGCAAAAATCCAGTGGGATCTAGCCTATCCTGTGCTGGAGTGTAGGAGAAAGGATGAGGAAACATGGAGGTTCAAGCAGTGTTTAGATTGGGAAGATCTGGGGAATGGAGAAGGAAGAAGAGGTGGGAGACAGCCTCTACTGTGGCAGGAAATCCAAGAGTCATTTGGGACCACCCAGGCAGCAGCAGTGTGGGTGGGGCTATGTGCCTGTGCGTGTGCGCACGTTTGTCTTGGGGCTGGGGGCAGGCAGGCACAGAGAAACATCTGCTCCGGACCCCAGGGCTGACCTAGAGTGTGTATATATGTGAGGGTCTGCAGAGGGCTGGGGGGTTGGGTGGGGATGGGGTGTGGGAGCCCAATAGGCAGGCAGGCTCCAAGAAACATCTGCTCTGGATCCTAGGGCTTGCTAGCATTTAAAACAACTCAAGGGTGTGAGAGTCTAACCTGGGCCCTGCCTTTGGGTGTGGGCCAGGGCTGGGGGAGGTTTGGGAGAGCCCACAAATGTAAATTTCCCAGGAAAGAACAGAGGGGAGTTGGACTCTGTTAAAGGGTTGCCATACCAGGCTCCAGCAAAAGAGAGTTATGCCAAAACTATTAATAAGAAATGATTTTACTCTAATGCTGCCATTAGGAAGTGAAGATCTGGTTCCATGTGACTCTGCTGTTGCCTCAAAGTACAGATTCTGTGCCACTTTCCCACTAAATGGTTGCAGGGGACCTCGGTGTATGGGACCTCTCCCTGGAGGCCTGCCAGATGATTTACTGTTTCCCCAGCCTTCTAGTTCTAACTTTTCTGATTCTCCTAGTTAGATGAGATCTCTCCCTGCCTTCTTTTATACAACATTATCATTTTCTGCTTTGTATTATATTGGATATTATATCCCAGCATATATTTTACTTTCCTTGCTACTGAAAGATGGGTCTTGTTTTAGTTGCCTTTACAAGCACTGCAGTGCAGTCAAATACATATTAAAGATTGCCAGTAAATGCTAAATAAACACACACGCACTCACAGATAACTGTTCCATATACCCATTCACAGGGTTCCACCATCTGCAGATGTCCATTTATGGATGTGAGAGGGAGCAGGGCTCCCAGACGCCCAGGCTCTGGAAGGCAGGTGCCCCCTCCAGACCCAGCGCAAAGCCCACTAGAACTCGGTAGCCGGCTCCTCATCCTGTTCTCACCATACCCAAGCAGCTATGGCCAGTGTCCACAACTCACCTTCCACCCAGAGCTGTTCTAGGTCTGTTTCAATGATGGCCACGCGGAGACCCAATGCTAGGGCCCCAAAGGCCAAAAGTCCCAGGAAGAGCACTTTGCCACAGTGTCTCTGGATCCCACAGCCCAGAGAGAAGAGCAGGCCCTGGAAGTAAGCACGAAGCCAGAGTGGAGCCTGAAGGCTCCCAGCTAGGATCTGGGATGGAAAGAGAAGGGTCAGCCAGGCATTACTGCAACAACACATGAAACCTTTCCCTTTTCTCCTTATTACGCCCTCTACCAAGCTCTAGCTTCTTGGTTTCTGGATACAAGACAGAGGACCTAAACAGACACGGGCCCAAACTTGGAAAAAATTTGACTCCATTCCCTGCTTCCCACCGAATATACACCTGAGGAAGGCACAGATTCCTTTCTGAGATAGGATACATATACACACACCTGTTCTCAGGTGGACAGAGGTGGACATAGACACACCTACTCCCACCGGGCAGAGCAGGAGAAGACACGGACACACAACACAGCCTTCCCGGGCGAGGGCCAATAACACATGGCATTTAAGAGACATCACACCTTGCCGAGTGACAGACCTGGGGTCTCTAGACCCGGCCCCTTCTTCCGGCTTCCCCTCCACTCACCTGGGGTGCTGCAGATCGAGCTGGGGGTGTGTAGCCCGGGGGCAGCTCCCCAAGGGGTGGCGGCCGAGCCATGCTGGCGGGGATGGGGGGCCTGGGCGCCCCCAACCCGCGTTATCTGGGCGCCCCCATAGGCTGGCCTGGTCCCGCGTACCGCGAGGTCCCGCGTCGGAATTCAGTGGGGCCGCTTAGCCGCGGGTACGGGTGTACAGTGGCGTTCGTGAGCTGTAGGAGTGCAGGGAGGTGCGGGCCCGGGGCGCGGAGCCGGAGTGCCTCCCGCGTGCAGGAACAGCTACGCGACGCCCGGCGCGGCTCGAGGTGGCGACCGCTGTGCCGAGGAGGCGTCTGTAGTCCAAGAAAAAGGGAAAGGCCGGGGCTACGCCCTCCCTTTGGCTTAGTCGCCGGCAAATTACCCGGAGCTGCGCGGCCGGATCCGTTGCTAGGCAACGGCGCCGCGGGGGGCGGGGCAGGAGACCACCCAGGCAGGGCCACCCCTCTCCTCGCTTCCCCGCCCGCCCGCCTGCCTGCCCTCGGGGAGGAGGAGGGAGGGAGAACCCGGAGAGGCGATGCGTTGGCCAAATGTTAAGTCAGGAGAGACCAATGCTGAGAAAAGGTATCTGCTGGCCGAGCCAACCAAGACCCAAAGACTGCTTTTCACAACTCTCTGCCTCCATTCTCTCCCACGTCAGTCCACTCTCTCCACTGAGGCCAGTCATCTCTCTAAAACGCGAATCTGATGACAGCTGCAAAACACAAAGCCCACTTGGAGCACAGGGCCCTGCAGGATCTAATCAAAGTCTTCCGTCCCATAGTTCCTTCACACCCACCCCATGTTCCTTACAGCCCTGCAGAGCCACATGTAATTTCCTAAAGCCACCATGTTATTCCATGTATTTCTGCCTTCTTACACGTGGCCCTCTTGTTTTGGCAGGCCGCCTTCAAAATGGAGCATGAGGGAATTCCCTGGCTGTCCAGTGGTTAGGACTCCGCGCTTTCACTGCCGAGGGCACGGGTTCAATCCCTGGTCGGGGAACTAAGATACTGTAAGCCTCTCAGCGTGGCCTGGAAAAAAAAAAAAAGACCCAAAACTGAACATGCATCAACCATCCGCCTTTGAAGTCTTCCTTGAGTCACACCACCCCTTCTAACGGATAATTGCTTCTTTGTGCGCCTTATAACACTCAATTTATATATTTATTATTGCACGTGATACAATTTATGTACTTGAAAGTCTGCCTCCCTCACTAGAGAGTAAGTAGGTGCTCAATAATTGTTGAGTGGGGCTTCCCTGGTGGCGCAGTGGTTGAGAGTCCGCCTGCCGATGCAAGGGACACGAGTTCTTGCCCCGGTCCGGGAAGATCCCACATGCCACGCAGAGCGGCTGTCCGGAGCCTGTGCTCCGCAATGGGAGGGGCCACAACAGTGAGAGGCCCGCGTACCGCAAAAAAAAAAAATTGTTGAGTGAGTCATTTGAGAGTTGCACAAACCAGTCTTGGAAGTGACTTGGAAACAGAGACTAGTCCCTTTATTAAACTTTCATCAACTGTCTGGCCTGTGAGTCTGTTTCTGCAGGTTCCTGACTGATTAACCCTGAGTGGCAGAGGAGGGTAAAATCAATATACTAGCATGTAAAGTCTGGGAAAGAGAAAAAGAATCTCCAGTAAACTCATTACTCTAACACAACTACTATTATCTCTGGCCAATTTCTTGGTCAATTCTTCCAGACTTGTTTATGATTACATCACAAACATTTCATGTTACTACATAGTCTTTGTATCAATCATTTGGAGAATGTCCTTAGGACAGATTCCCAGAAGTCGGGGTGTTTGGTCAAAAAGTATGAACATTTTTATGGCTCCTGCTACACATTGCCAAACTGCTTTTTGAAAAGTTGTGTCAATTAACATCATCTCCCTGGAGATCTCTCCTCAGTTCTGGGGAAAGGGGAACTTTAGGCCAAGTGGGTGAACACCTAGCAGGTTTGCCACTTCCATTGGTACATTCATCCAGCAAAATGCCTTGGAGGAACTAACACATATGTGATGGTGTTGGCTAAGTAGTGACTACACAGTAAAAGCAGCATATGTGCATAGCACTTTGTTCCTCCCTGTCATAGAGAAGAGGGTCCTGTTGTGGATAAAGAAAGTGTACCCTCAGCAATTCTCTGGAAATAGAAATAGCCTCTAAACTAGGTTGTGTGGGCCCCCAGATTGCTCTTGCGGCTATAGCAAAAGATGAGTATGGCTGGGTGTCATCAGGACTGGAGGTAGAGAGGCTTTGCTGTAAGTAGTTCTTGAGGCCTCCTTCCTTCTCGCTAGATTGGCAGACATAAGGTCCATGGAGAAATAGATTGCTAATCACCTGGGCCTTGGGACTGTTTCCACAGCAGGCCCACCATTGCTAACAACTGTGGTAAAGTCTGGCACTTCTGTGGATGCTTTCAGGGCAGGGCCTGCCTGCTGAGAAAACTTCTTGCCTTGTAAAGTCCAAACACCAGGGTGGGAGAAACTGGTCTGCAGTTCCAACAATTCTAACCCAGGGCCTAGTGCCCTCTGACTGCTCTGAGCTCCAAAGTGACCTTTCTTCTCCCCAACAAAGTTGAGTTCCTAAGTACAGCTGAGCTCAGCCAGGGTGAGCTAAAGCCACAGACCCCAGGGAACAGGGAGGGAAGAAGCTGCTCTTTTCTCTCTATAAACAGCCTGCTTCAACTATGGAATAGCCTGGTTCACAGTCACTTCCACTGGACCTTGGTATGTGTCTTGGGCCCAAACCAGAGAAATTCTCCAAGGAATAACAAAAAGAGAAAAGCAATCATTCATTATCGCCAAGGAGTAAATCTCACTACTGATTGAGACAAATATTCCTTAAGGTCTCTTACGGAGCCACCACTTTGCTAAGCTCTGGGGCTGCAGAGTACCTGATTTTTAGAAGTTCACAGCCTAAGAGGGAGCACAGAGACCACATGGGAAACCACTGTGAGCTGGAATACTCAGGGAGGTTTCCAGAAGTGAGAACATCTGGATGGGAGAGGTGGGAGGGTGACAGAATCTAAAAGGAAAAGACGGGGCTTCCCTGGTGGTGCAGTGGTTGAGCGTCCGCCTGCTGATATAGGGGACACGGGTTCGTGCCCCGGTCTGGGAAGATCCCACATGCCGCGGAGCGGCTAGGCCCGTGAGCCATGGCTGCTGAGCCTGCGCGTCCGGAGCCTGTGCTCTGCAATGGGAGAGGCCACAACAGTGAGAGGCCCACATACTGCAAAATAAATAAATAAATAAAAGGAGAAGACATGGTTCAAGGTCTGGATCTTTCATTTACTGGCTATGAGATCTTGGGCAAGTCACATAATCTCTGACATTGCCCTAAGGATTAAATGAGATAATATATATAGCTGAGAACAGTGCCAGGAAAAGTGAAGCAAACCACCACACACACACACACACACACACACATCAGGGTAGGGTCCATGAGGGAGGAGCCAGGGCAGGCCTTCTTTCCCTGGTATTCCCCAAGCTACTCACTCACCATGCTTTGGGCTGGCTTCTGTTACCTGGGCCAGGCAAAGTCAATGACACTGAGATGTGGAGGAGGGAAGCAGATGCCCTAGCAGCTCCCTACTACCACCCATTATGTTTAGGGGCCAAGCCTGGGAATGTATGCCCCTTCCCTCTAGGCAGATTTATTCCAGTAGCACCTGTCAAGTCTCTAGTGCTAGAGGCTGCAACCAGAGATCAGAAAATGGCCTTTTACCTTGATGGTGAGGGAAGGAGAGAGGATAAGAATCAAGGCAGAATTTCCCCATTTATCCATGGCAGAAGAGCCCCTGATGCAAGCCTTCTGGGTGGTGGCAGATGGCTCAGGCTGAAGACAGGTCATCCTGACCTCTAGTAGAATGTGTTCTCCTGCTCAGACTCTTTATCTCCCTGTCAGCTCCATCAGAGCTGAGCTTTCTAGACCTTCTGTCTGGGTGGTCCTTCCCCACACCCCTCTCCCCCTTCCTCAGACACATTTAACTATTTAAAAAGCAGCATACCAAGACCTGGCTTATGTACCTTCTTAGGGGTAGGGATGCCTGTGGATTAAAAAAAGTCTACTCTTTGCAATTCTCTGGAAATAGGAACAGCTTCTAAACTAGGCTGTGCAGACCCCTAGATCACTCTTGGGATCCAGCTAGAGTTTTCCCTGACGCTTTCCACTGCAGATGGGAGTGGGCTAGCAAAAGTAACGTGGTGAAGAACTGGGAAGTTCAGCCTCTCGCCTTGGAAGTAGCTTGGAGGGCAGTCTTGGCGGTCAATCCCCTTACAGGCTCAGGGAGCTCTTGCTGGCAGGTAGGGGAGATGGGTTACTGGGGGAGGGGTTCTTGCACCAGTAGCCATCAAACTGTGTCTGACCTGGCAAGCTCCCAAAACCCCAAACTCTCAACACCTCCCCAGAGTCCTCCTTGATTTGGCATTAAAGGCCCCCTTCCCCCTCTCCTCCACTTCCCACATGCAGCATCACTGGGAGAGAGAGGCAGGGCAGAGTCTATCAATTCTTTTGCCTGCCTGGCTCTTCTGGCTTCTGTCCCACGGAGAGGTAGCTGGCCAGTAGACATGCAGTTGCTCACTACATTTCAAATCTCTGTAGATGCTGCCAAAAGGAAACAAAAGCTGTCCCTGCCTTCTGGCAGACAAACAGAGCAAAGAGAAGAGAAATCAAAGCACCTTGGGCACTCAGCCCGTTCTGGAATTGTTGGAGACAATAACAGCAGTGTGCTGAGCTGGGGGCTGCTCCCAGCTGGGACTCAAACTCAGCAAGGTCTTCCCCTGGGGGACTTTTACCTTGTCTTCTTTCTTTTGTAAACTCTTATTTATTTATTTATTTTTGGCTGCATTGGGTCTTCGTTGCTGCGCGCCGGCTTTCTCTAGTTGCAGCGAGTGGGGGCCACTCTTCATTGTGGTGCACGGGCTTCTCACTGTGGTGGCTTCTCTTTGTTGTGGAGCATGGGCGCTAGGCGCGTGGGTTTCAGCAATTGTGGCACGTGGGCTCAGTAGTTGTGGCTCGTGGGCTTAGTTGCTCCACGGCATGTGGGATTTTCCCAGACCAGGGCACGAACCCGTGTGCCCTGCACTGGCAGGCGGACTCTTAACCACTGCACCACCAGGGAAGCCCACCCTGTGTTTTCTCCAGCTCCCTCCTTTCCTTGGAGCAGGAGCTGCTCGTGGGCTTGTGCAAGGGAAGGTAGAGGAGAGGCTTTTCCTCTACTTTACTGTCAGGGGTTCCACGAGCTCAGTGGGGAAGATCAGAAAGGGGTATGGGAAGGCTCTGGGACAGTTTAATCAATCCCTTCTCTTCCCCTACTCCACCCTACCTCCAAATCCACCCACCTCTATCCCCTTTCTGCGGTCAAGGAGCAGTCTTCTGGCCTCTTGGGCCACCTGGACCCCAAGGGTCAGAAAGCTCTGAGAGGGGACAAAACCTGAGAAAGTCACTTGAAAGTCACCCAGTCCAACTTTTCCATTTTGCAGATGTAGAAACTTAGGGACAGAGAGAGACAGTGATTTGGCCAAAGCCAAACAACATTCCACAGGGCAGGTCTTCTTCCATCGAGGCCAGAACTGTCTCTAGCATCATCGGAGCCCCACAAATTGAATATCACCTCCAAAGGGGATCATCTTGGGCACTACCACAGCTCTTTATTCCCACCTCCCCTGCAGTCCTATCAGTTTCAACCACTCTGCTGGGCCATTTCAACTCCTGTCTGATTAGGACAAACTTTCAGGAACCTTGTCCTGACCAGTGGGAGGAATGTGGAGCTCTAGAGCAATCAAGAAGGCTGGCGGAGGTGGAGATCCCCCAGGGTAGGAATGCTCATCCAGTCTCTGACAAGTTCAATAAAAGCAACTAAGATTCAGGCAAGATCACCCAAATGAACTTGAGAGACTTCAGATTTTTGAAGCAATGTAGAAGCCAGTATTTCAAATCATTCTTTATAATTACAGCCACCCACTGTGAGCACATCAAGAGAAACGTTTCCTTTGATAATTCTAGGAGGTGAAATCTCACCCCAGGAACCACTTTCATCTTCCACCAAACACCTGCAGGCTGTAAAAGCAATGTAGGGAGAGGCAAGAGCAGAGTGTGTGTGTTTGGGAGCGGGGGTGGTGAAGGCAAGGTGCACAGGGATCCAGAAGAGCTGTGAGTACTGAAATGTCACTTCTCAATGATCTGAAGCAGGAGAGTCTGTGTAACTAGGGTATAAAGGAGCGCAGTTGGAGAAGACTCAGAAAGAATTTCCAACGATGATATAGGTTGCTGGCTCTTCCTTACCACGTTGGGCAGACCTCACTAAGAGGAGGTGAGAAGGGGTCTGGCTTCTCTCAAACCATGGCTTTCTTTTATTGCTCTTTCTTCCACTAAAACCTGTGGGGATAGGCTTGTTGGTTAGGCAGGGGCTGCCTCCTGATTGCTCTAGGGTCTCCAAGGTGTAATAGTTGAGCTGGAGAAACTGACCCGAGGCTGGAAGGATAGGAAGTAAATGGCAGGGGTTAGAAGGTGAGGCTTGCGGTGGCGTGGTGTCAGGGGCCAGCAATCTGTGTGGTAGGTATGGGAGCACAGCAGTAAGTCCTGGACTGAGGTTCAGGGGCCAGGCTGCCCAAATTGACAGCTGTAGAGGGAACATCATATGCAGAGGTCGCAATGACAGCAGCTAGGCCTATGGGCCTAGAAAGCCTGATTAGGGTCAGGGACTGAAGTACCCTCAGGTCCTTTCAGGTGGGAGATGCTTTTAAGGACGACGCTGGGCCAGCCAGTCAGAAAGTAGCCCTCCTAGGAACTTCACCACTGGACAGCTGCTGCCCCTGCCTGATACCCTCGGTGTACGAGAGCTAGGCCACTGTTCCACACGCCAGCTCCAGATGGTTTCTACAACATGAACACACACTGTGTATCTCTGGAGCCCATTTGATGTGGAGCTTGGGACTACTCCCTAAGTCTCCAGCATGGCTTTGGGAGCCCTTCTTTTATTGGGAAATAAATACAGAGTCAAACAGGTGGGCCAGCCAACATCTGTAGTTCTGGGGGCCAAGAGGAAGGAATCTGACTTGCTCAGAACTCAGATCTCCATGAGCTGGTCATTCCCCACGATCACCTCATTCACTCGTTTGGCTATAAAAGAAAAAGAAAAGATTGTTTAAGAAATGGCAGCAAAATATGTCAGTTCAAACCCGATTACTTCTAATTCTGTGTTCATAAACATTCATGCCTCTCCTACGTGGCTCTGCTCTTTAGAAGCTCTTGGGAATACAACTTGTCGAAAGGACTTTGGAAGAGACAGCATCTTCCCACACAGGAGGCGGGGACTGACTCTCTATACACCTGGCTTTCAGGAGACTTCACATAGGAGGGGGACTGGAACTGAGTCATAAAGAATGATAGAGTTTTTTTAGGCAGTATATCAAGGGGAAGGCATTCCAGGCTGTTAGAACAACGTGAGCAAAGACATAAAGATGTAAGAAAGAGGCCTGTGAAAAACTGTGGTGTAGCCAGAGGATAGGGAATGGAGGAAAATAGTGAGAAGAAAAGAGACTAAATAGTTAAATGATGGAGATATTCAAAGGAGAAAGGGAGATGCCTCATATGTCACATGTAAATAATACTCCATACTCGACAGGGTTATTGTGAGGATTCAATGAGTTAAAGAATCATTGAGTGTTTGACAAATAGTGGTCAGTATTATTTTTATAAAGTCCAAACTCGTAAGGCCCTCTGTGACCTGACCTTTGCCTACCTCTCAGCTTTATCTTCCATCACTGTCCATTTGTACCTAGAAGCCATGTTATTTTACAGCTCTAGACCTTAGTACATGCTGTTCCCTCTGCCTAGAATGCCTTTCTTTCCCTCCCTACTCACCCTAAATGCCCTAATCAAGCACCTCCACTATGTGATGCCTTCCCTTCCGAACCGTCCATTTCCTGCTCTCTGAAAACACTCTACCTGATGTGTATCTCTATCTCTACTTCACTGTAAGAATCTTGAGGGCAGGGGCAGTGGATTTATGATCACGCCCCAGTGTCTAGCACAGCTATTGGCACATGAAAGATTTCAGAGGTTTGGGGTAATGACAGGGATAGGGTATGGTTATGTAAGTGGAGAGCTAAAGTTGCAGGGGAGTGAAGGTTGGTGGAGAAGGTCAGGGAATGGTGAAGCTGAGGGGCTGGATGGTTCAGCGATGAATATGTTTAAGTTGTCCAAGATGTTTGGAAAAAGAGAGGGAGGAAAGGGGAAGACTGTGAACCCTTAATATATTTAGGGGAGTGCCCTGGGAGCTTACCAACGATGGGGTGAAAGCTAAGAAGAGGGTTAGCTTTCAAGGAGTAAGAGCTATAGAAAGGAGGCAGTGAACCAATGGTCTGGAAGGGGTAGGGGAAACCAGGAGCATGCTGTCTGCTTGTTTCCTGGACGTATGGAGCAGACGTAGGAGGAAGGAGAGCTTTCAGTGTTCTATTGGCTCAGACAGAAAAGGCTGACCACCTGGCTGAAAATGGATTCCTTCTGGGTTAGCTTGGCTTCTAAAGGTCCAACACCTTTCTTGCCACACATGGGGGCTTGAGAGTGACCCTGATAGCTGAGGCAGAAACTCTGACTTTCCTGAGGCTCTGCTTCAGCCTCAGAAGGGTTTGGTGCAGCAAAATGAAGATCGTTAACGATAGGACCAAGTTTGATAGTAAAGAGATGTTTTGTTCTGCTCATACTGCCCACAGCCTGGAGCCTACTTCCGCTCTGTCAGTAGAAAGGGGGTTTCTGACTGAAGCTGTGGAGACTTTGAGATTTCAGACATGTCCTCTGTTCTATCCACCTTTCCAGTTTTGTTTCTTGCTATATCTCCCTTACACACTATATTCTAGATTTTCCAAATGATTTTCAATTCCCAACATATCAGATTGTTTTTTGCCGTCAGGTGCCTGTTTACATGGTTCTCCTTTGCTCGAGAGGTTCTTCCCTTTTGTATATTTGGTAAATAGCCAACAATTTTAAGATTTAGCCTAAATTCTCTCCTTTGAGACGGTGTTCCTGATCCTTGTGCCAGGAACTGACCAATTTCTCTCTTCTGTCCATAATTAACCCTGACAGTCTTCTACCATCATACCTGTGAAATTTTACTGCACTTATTTCTTTTTCTTTTTTTTTTTTTTTGCGGTACGTGGGCCTCTCACTGTTGTGGTCTCTCCTGTTGCGAAGCACAGGCTCCGGACACGCAGGCCCAGCGGCCATGGCTCACGGGCCCAGCCGCTCCGCGGCATGTGGGATCCTCCCGGACCGGGGCACGAACCCACGTCCCCTGCATTGGCAGGCGGACTCTCAACCACTGCGCCACCAGGGAAGCCCCTGCACTTATTTCTTTACTCATCTGAGTCTCTATAATAGACTGTGAGCAGCTGGACAGCAAGAGGCAAATCTTACTCATCTTTACACTCCTAAGCCTGGAAGATAGGCAGTAATTGTTTGTTGAAGGTGGGTGTGTTCTGGGGGTTATGTGAGGGTAGAGAAGTGGGAAAAGGAGCATGTATGGAGGAGAAGGCCTCCAATCCCCTTCTCAAAGAGAATATAACTGACACATCCGGTGCGTTACAGCAAAGGTCCTAGTGGGTCTAGAGCATCTTCGGGCCTATTTCTCTAATGTTCTCCAGTAGGAAGAGAAACCAAGGTCTAGGCCTTTCACAGAGTTTCTTGTTTCAGCATTGTATTTGACAGAGGCAATCTCATGTGAGAAGAAAAGGTGACAGTGCAGAATAGGAGAGCTCTGAGCCATAGAGATTTGAATTCTATTGGTAATTTGACTTTGAGCAAATTATTTCATGTCTTTGGGCTTTAGTTTCCTCACGAAGTTGTGGGGATTCAATAAGATAATTGATGTAAAGAGGCTTGATAAGTATTAAACGGAAGTTACAGGACGTGGCTGGGTCTGGCCTGTGTACTCCTGCCCTAGGAGGTGTTCTTTTTATACTTTATAGCAATCTGCTTCCTTCAGTGAGAGGAATGGGAGGGAGGCCCAGACACTGCTCAGGCTGCTAAATTCCCTAGGGCTGGGGCTGGTCCTGGAGTGTGACTGTCAATCAGGCTCTACCTTGAGGTAAGACTGACCAGAAAAGAACAAAGGAAACGCTTCCCTGGCTAGCTTCCCAGGGCACCTCCAAAAGCTCCTCTTTGCCCTTTATCCCTCTGTAGCCATCAGTTAGCCACATCATCTCATAACCAGACTCTGACATCTGCTCTTCCTTCACCCAGTCTCTTCCTAGTTTCCAGGGACACTGGAATGTTCTGAAGACAGTGCCAGTTTCATTAACACTTCTTGGTCCTCAGTGCTCCAGACCAGAGGGGTTAATGAGGGGTTAGGCTGAGGCAAACAACACCTTTTTCTGCTCTGCTAGGCTCCGAATAAATACCTGCACCATCACTGGGACTCAGGGGAGGAAGACTGTATCTGGCATTTTGGGGGAAGATGTATTTTTATGGAGATTCAGTAAGGTGGAGGAAACCTGAAGGGGAAAAACAAGCAGTACTAGTTCCGCTTGGCCAGGGCTGGAAGGAGGCTCCAATAAACACACTGGAAAAGTTCTGGGCTGGAATCAGGTCGGGAAAGATCCTAAAGGGAAGAGTACAAGGGAGGAAAGTAAGTTGGGAAAAAACCAGTGAGGTAGAAGGGAATGACAAGTCACATATGAAAAGCTGCACTGTTGGGAAGCTGGGGAGGACTCCTGCTAGCCAGGCTTGATCTATGTACCCATCAGGTCTACTTTCACAGCCAAAGAACTGATCACTGCGGGACCAGGGAAGAGATCCAAGTTCTCTCACTGACAGTAATAAAAGACTCAGATGAAATGTCCAATTAGTTTCCCAGGTTTTGACTTTGTTGGCTGTGGTTTTTCAGTTGGCTTGAGCAGGAGGTCAAACTTGGTTGCCAGGATTTTTGCCAGAGATAATCTCATTAACTGAGCATGCTGGGTGGGGTGAGTAAAGGCAGAATTGTTAGAAAATGCCTTGTTCTCCTGGTAGTGCTAAAAACGGGCAGAGGGGCCTACGCTGGGTTACGATAGTCCCATTTTTGGTGTAGAAGACTGCTATGGATGTGGTGACTCTGTGGCATGCAAATGACTGGGATTTGGAGAGGGGACGGCATTGCTTCTGAGGATGAATGTTTTTTCCTGAAATCCCTCCATGGGAGGAAGACTGACTGGGGACTTTGCCATCTCCTGACTCTTTGCTGGTGAGGACCTGAGCTGATGTTTGTCTGGGTCATCCATAGTTAACAGGTCTTGACTGCTGCACTGATGGTTTGGAATTTGCATTCTCAATGTGGCTCAGCTTCAAAGAAAAGTGATAGTGGGGACTTCCCTGGTGGTCCAGTGGGTAAGACTCCACGCTCCCAATGCAGGGGGCCTGGGTTTGATCCCTGGTCACGGAACTAGATCCCGCATGCATGCCACAACTAAGAGTTTGCATGCCGCAACTAAGAAGTCCGCATGCTGCAACTAAGAAGCTCACATGTGGCAACTATGAGCCTGCATGCTGCAACTAAAGATCCCGCATGCCGCAGCGAAGATCCCGTGTGCAGCAACTAAGACCCGGCACAGTCAAAATAAATAAGTAAATAAATATTTAAAAAAAAAGATAAGTGATAGTGGGAACAGGTGACTGGCCAGGAGTACCTGTGGCAGGAAGGCACTGACTACTGTGCTGGACGCATTGGTCTCTCTAGCATAGAGGACAGGGCAAGAAATGTTGGGGTTCTCCAGTTTAAAGTCCAGATGACTTCCCTGGCCATCTCTCCTTCAGGACTGTTAAGGAGAGGGCATGTAGTTAGAGCTAGAAAGCCCAGGAGACGCCGCAGCCCGTGACATCCTAGGGGTTTGGCTGGCACATCCCTATGCTCCCTGATGGGAGATGTGCCTCAATACTGGCATTCCGTTGACATTCATGCATTCTGCACACAGAATGAAGAGGGGTCCTTGCAAAGTAAAAGAAAGGAGCACCAATACTTTGCTGGAAGTGGGGAGAAGAACAAGCAGAAACTGTGAGCTTCCAGGTTCCAGCAAATAAGAAAGGAGGGACACCCTAGGGCAGTGGCAAATGGAGTTCACTCATTCAAATATGCCAGTAAAAACAACAAAAGGAAGCAGCTCCTGGCTCCAGGAGGGACTGAAAGAAGAAAAGCACTAGGGGGTGTTTCTACTTTTTGCTGAGCAGGAGATAATTTACAAAGACAAAGAAGCAAGAAGGAGGTGGAAGAAACATGGTGTGGGGCCATAAACCCAAATAGGAGAGAACAAAGCAGGGGAGAGAAATGCAATGAGGAGACAGGGGAGGGGATGGGATAAGAAAGCAGCCCCACAGACCAGCTGAGCGGCTGCTTTTGAAGCTCTGGGGATCCCTTCCAAGACCTTCCATGGAATCAGAGAAAAGCCTGGTGTTCTGAATCTTATTTTTAAGAAACAACCAACAGGGGCTTCCCTGGTGGCACAGTGGTTGCGAGTCCGCCTGCCGATGCAGGGGACATGGGTTCGTGCCCCGGTCCGGGAAGATCCCACATGCCGCGGAGCGGCTGGGCCCGTGAGCCATGGCCGCTGAGCCTGCGCGTCCGGAGCCTGTGCTCCGCAACGGGAGAGGCCGCAACAGTGAGAGGCCCGTGTACTGCAAAAAAAAAAAAAAGAAACAACCAACAGGCCTCAGATGCTCAAAAAACAAGTTTCTCTGCAAGCCAAGGGTAGGCTTGGGTGAAGTGGTATGCTGAGCAGGGGAAAGAACTAAGACCTGATGTTCCTGAGGAGAGTAAGAGCCATAATATGGAGGCCAAACATATTTTTCCTATTGGTCCGAGAAAGATGGACTAAAGGGAGAAAAAGGGTATCAACGACCAAATTCTGCTGGGCAAGCCAGGAATGGCTTCTTCTTCTGGTCTTTCTGGAGGCTGTCGGTAGTTCAGGCTGAAGACCCAGTTTTGTCATGTACTAGCTATGACCTTGGGTAAATTTCAACTTTTCAAAGTCTCAGTTTCCACTTCAACAAATGGGTCAATAATGAATCCCTACCTTAGATGGCTTTTATGAGAATCCAATAAAGACAATGCACGTGAGAACATTTTAAAGCTGTAAACAATAGCTGTAGGCCAGTGGCACTCTAGGAGGGCAGGGCCATCCATGCCTCCTGTGCTGGAGTTCAAGCTGGTGTCTCAGCCCTCTCACCTAAACTCATACTCTCAGCTGGCACGGGATCACAGCAGAAAGTACCAACAGCTGGGGCACCGCTGCTGACCAACACTCCTGTTCAAAGATTCTCTGGTGAGACACTGGGTGGAGTCTGTCTCCTACTAACTGAACTAAAAATGCCAGCCTTCCCTGCAGCTAGGGCAGGGGTATAGGATCTAGGCTTGACATGTTAATGCAGCCACCACAAACCTTGGGCTGGGCCACCACACAAAAAAGTAGGAACCAGAGAGAGTCTACCTGCTGGGCGGCTGGAGTAGCACTGCCAGCTGTGATAACCAGTGTTCAGCAAGGATGGCAGCAGTGTCCTCACCAGAATGATTTGGAGTGTAAATCTTGGCTGTAACCCATTTTCTAAGCTTGATTCTGCAACTATCTTAGAGCTGTGAGCTACCTACCTTTACAATGAATTCTTTATCAGCTTAAATCAGCCAGAGTTATTAGTTTATGACGCTTATAACAAAGAACCTTATTGGTAAACTAGTGACACCCAGGAAAGGCCTCTTAGAAATGACAATTCTCACACGGAGAAGAAGAAAGCACTTGAAATGTGAGAAGAAAGGCAATGAAGAGGAGAGTTGCATCTAGTCTCAAGCGAAGAAAAAGGTTGAAGGGTGGTTTCAGGCCAAGGCCACATCTCCCCAGTTCATTTATCGGTGTTGCATGTGGTTCCTTCATCAGCGTAAGTTTAGAAGAGAAGCCAGAAGAGATTTCATGATAACTGCAACTATCTCACAAATGCCTTTCTTGGAACCCGAACTCTCTGCCCTGAAATGCCCCCAAGTTCCCTTTATGGATCCAAAATTCATTCACTCATCTCTCCCCTTCCCACTATCTACGATAAACCAGGACCTGTTCGGAGAGCTAGGGATACATATTGAAATAAGTCAATCCTTGGCCTGAGGATCTCAGTCTAGTAGGGAAGGTAGATTCATAAATAATAGCCATAACTTGTGTATGTACTTTAATAAAGGTACTGACAAAGGAGCAGAGGAGGAAGGAATGCTCATTTTGACTGTGGGGAATCATGGGAGGAGTCAGGGAGAGAAAGCACTTGGGCAGAGTCATCAAGAATTCCAGAGAGAGAGGGGCCATGTGCAAAGGCATGGAGAGGCACAAGAGCATGGTGTGTATATGGAGCTCTAAGTCCCCTGGTATGCTCCAGAAGCTATTTGTACTCCTCAAAACATTTAACTGTATTTAATTCTCACAACAATCTTCCAAGACAGGTTTTTTTTTTTTTTTTTTGCAGTACGCGGGCCTCTCACTGCTGCGGCCTCTCCTGCCACGGAGCACAGGCTCCGGATGCGCAGGCCCAGAGGCTATGGCCCACGGGCGCAGCCGCCCCGCGGCACGTGGAACCCTCCTGGACCGGGACACGAACCCGCGTCCCCCGCATCGGCAGGCGGACTCTCTCAACCACTGCGCCACCAGGGAAGCCCCAAGATAGGTATTATTGTCTCAATTTTTCTAGTTTCAAAAATCTGAGGCCAAGAAATTAAAAACTTAACCTGGTGCACATCCAGTGAGTTGCACAGCTGAGATCTGAACCCGGGTCTGTTTGAGTCTAAAGCTCACAAGGGAACCACACAACTTTAAAAAGGGAAGGAGAAAAAACTGAAGAAGGCCTCTACTTACTGGGAGAAGGAAAATGATGTGGCTTACACCAATTCAGAATTGGTGGGTTTAGTTCCTTCAGCAACTCCCCTATCCCATCCTGTTTTAGGTTTAGGAATAATCTGAAAAGGAGTGAGCCATCCTTACTGATCGTGAGCTTTGTCTACTTTTTGGTTAAAAATACCCAGCCAAATTATGGACCATTCAAATTTGACCAGCCCAGCAGGGAAATCCTGATGTCTGCATGTCTCTCCAGCACTATACAGTCTTTCTACAGCTACAGTGCAGAGCTCGCTAACAGTAAAGCTCACAGCATCATCGCTAAGCAGTTGAGGATGGCTCTGAGAAAATGGCTTCTGAAGAAGCTGCTAACCTTCTTCCAGGCCAAGAATCTATGGGACTCTCTCTCTTAACTATCAGGTCAGATGAGGTACTCAAGGACTGCAGGAGGCCAGAGCTAGTTCCAGAGCCTTTGTTGGATCACTGGCACTTCTCTCTTATGCCTAACAGCCACTGTAAAGTATTGGTGCCAATCTGGGTCATCAGATCTTTCTGTTATGTTTTCAATTTTTTGGTAGTAAGGCTGCATAAATATATATGAGCTTATCTAACAAGATAAATTCTTAAAAATGGAACTGTAAAGTCAAAGTTAAAAAATTTGACAGTGATGTCGATCCCCTCCTAAGATAGCTTTATCAATTTATGTTCTCACCTGAAGCGTATGCATATGCTTGTTCCCCAATTCTCACCAGCACTGAGCATTACCTGTGTTACTGTGATATGTAAAAAATGGCACCTGTGATTGTAATTTGGTTTCTGGTTTACCTTTGGCTTCAATCCTCTGGCTGCTTCCAATTAGGCAGTTCTTGATGTCTGCTCCCTTCTCGATTACAGCATTATTGCAGATGACGCTGCCCTGGATGTTGCTTCTGTAACACAGTAACCAAGTTAGGGAGTGTCCATGGCTCTCATCACTATCCTTGTCACTATGGGTTGGGGGTTCTGGCTCCTCCATATGCTAGGACTAGCTGGCCAGTCCAGTTAATGGCTACAAGCTTATCATTAGAAGACAGAATGGCACAGCTGGGCCAGGAGAGGACTGGGCTTTAGAGAAGACCAGAGTTTGTATATGCTCATAATGATATTCCCCCAAAGCCTGAAAAGAGCAACGAGTCTGCTTTCAGTTCTTTAGGCATCCCAGACTGGGAGGTCTAAATTCCATCCAATCTCTCTTCCTTTGGTCTGGGGGTGGAAGCTGGCCCTGGTCCCTGGCTCCTGTCTCTCATCTGGGAATATATACCAAATTTCATTGGAGGCTCAGATCCCATGAATCTTCCCAGGAGATCAGCTATGGAAACAGTGGGTGCCCCACAGCTCTCATCATAGACCCTGGTTAATCAAAACCATACTCGTTTAGGAAAAAAAGGATGCTTTTTAAACCAACTCCATGCTACATAGAAGATTACTCATAAAAGCAACACTCTCAAGAGGAGCTCTACTGGCTCTTAGCATTTGAATGTGTTTAAAAAGCATCTTCTTGGCTTCTGAGGACTGGTGGGTGGGGGAAAAGTCCTTTTGAAAATCTTCACTAGCATTTATTGCATATCTACCTCAGGCCAGGTACTGTGCTAAATATTCTATACACATTACAGGAGTGACCTACAAATCTAGCCATTTCATCAGTAAAATCATCTGGGACATTCCTAAATCATTCTGGAAGTACCATTTTTACCTCTGATGTAGTAAAAATAACAAAATTTTACAGATGAGGTAACAGATTAAGAGAAGTTAAACCATTTACCTAAAACCACATAACTGCCAAGTAGCAGTTTCAAAACTAAGTCTGCCTGACTCCAGAATTCATACATTTAATCATAATGCCATACAAAGAAATTAAGGGGGGACTTCCTTGGTGGTCCAGTGGTTAAGACTCCACACTCCCAATGCAGGGGGCCTGGGTTCGATTCCTGGTCAGGGAACCAGATCCCACATCATGCCGCAACTAAGAGTTTGCATGCCACAACTAAGGAGCCAGTAAGCCGCTACTAAGGAGTCCTGGCACAACCAAATAAATAAATAAGGTTAAAAAAAAGAAAGAAAGAAATTAAGGGGAGAAAAGGCTAGAGGAAGCCTGGGACTGCCTAGTTTTTTTTTTTAATTTATTTTTGTCTGCGTTGGGTCTTCTTTGCGCACGCAGGCTTTCTCTAGTTGTGGCGAGCAGGGGCTACTCTTGGTTACGGGTGCACAGGCTTCTCATTGCGGTGGCTTCTCTCGTTGCGGAGTACGGGCTCTAGGCACGTGGGCTTCAGTAGTTGTGGCACGCGGGCTCAGTAGTTGTGGCTCGCGGGCTCTAGAGCACAGACTCAGTAGTTGTGGCGCACGGGCTTAGTTGCTCCGCGGCATGTGGGATCTTCCCAGGCCAGGGCTCGAACCCGTGTTCCCTGCATTGGCAGGCGGATTATTAACCACTATGCCACCAGAGAAGCCCTGCCTAGTTGTTTTTTTGAGCCAAGATGGCTCTGTGGAAGGAGCTCTATCCTAACAAGGGAATATTTAATACCCTAAAGAGTCAGAAGTGGGCAGCTGGAGGGGAGAAAGAGGTGAGTAGGAAGGATGTGAGTATCCATTTAAACAAAACAAAACACCAACTAAAAAAAAATCCTCAAGCAACCCAGGAGGCGTGGGGGATGGAAAAGAGGCCATTCCAAGGACTAAAACTATCATGTACAGGCCATTAAAAAAACAGATTCTTCCTTGGGACTCCCTTGGTGGTCCAGTGGTAAAGAATCCACCTTCCAATGCAGGGGACGCGGGTTCAATCCCTGGTCGGGAAACTGAGATCCCACATGCTGTGGGGCAACTAAGCACGTGCACCACAACTACTGAGACTGCATGCCTCAACTAGAGAGCCATGTGCTGCAAACTACAGAGCCCATGCGCTCTGGAGCCCACGCACCACAACTAGAGAGTGAAAACCCGCATGCCACAACTAGAGAGAAGCCCACACGCCACAACAAAAGATCCCATGTACTGCAACTAAGACCTGACGCAGCCAAAAAATAAATACAATAAAATAAATATCAAAAAGAAAAAGATTATTCCCAAATGCCAAAACTTTAGTAAACTGCCAAAAAGGAATTTTAGCACTTTATGGCATTCCAGAGCCTTCTTTATCTCTATTCGTCTAGAAGGTTAAAGCTTGCCGGAAAGCAGCAAAAGACCAAAGCCACAGCACCTCTGTGGTGTGGGCTAGAGATGGGTAGAAACAGTTTTAGGTTTTTTTTGGCTGCACCATGCGGCATGTGGGATCCCAGTTTCCCGACAAGGGATCGAACCCATGCCCCCTGCAGTGGAAGTGTGGAGTGAGTCTCAACCACTGGACCACCAGGGAAGTCCTAGTATTAGTTTGTTTTTTGGCTCAGACTCAGGATACACTCAGTGGGTGGGCATTAAGGGACCTTCCAGCACTTTACAATTTGCCCTCCGCCTGAGGAAAAGCAGTCCAGTCAGCGGTTAGGGTGACTCCTGCTCCTAGGGGAAAATTCACCCCAAGAGAAGAGTAAGGAAGTACAGAAATCCTCAGACACAGAGGCTTCTGAGACATAGCAGGCTTACAACTGGCTACTAGTTTGTCACTGAAAAAGTCTCATTTCTTTTTTCAAAGTGGGAGAAAGGGGATGCTTCCTACTTAGTCGTTTAAGAGTAGTAGCATGCTCTGGAGTTAGGCTAGGGGTAAACGTAGTCAGCAAACAAGAAACCGCCAACAGGAACTCCAGCAACCATAATTAGAGAGTACTAAATGGCTATTTTGGAATCTGGGACACAAGTGGGAACCATTTCTGGAAGGAAGAATCTGGAATGACTGAGGTCAGATTTCTATAGCAATGGATAGCCTGGGTTCTCCTTATGTTTAACAGGTCTGATTAAGGTCTCAGGAACCCCCATATTGCTTTATTGCTTGTCTCATCCAGTTTGTGTGTTAACTCCCTCTGAGACAAATAAACCACCACTAGAGAGTCTGCAGATGTGATAGGGAAAAAGTGGTTGATTGATGGGAAGCTGGGGGCTCTTCTGAAGCTCTTGTTCAGTGGATCTGTGAAAGGCTTTGAGACGACAAAATGCTTAGTGAGTGTGAAATCTTTTCTACCACTTGTTTCTTCAATTGTTTCCCATGATCATTGTTGCAGTCACGAGTCACCTAGCAAGGCTGAGGTACTTTGGAAAAATTTTAAGCCAATTTAGCTTTCCTCTTGTCCAGAAAGAACTCCAACATTAAGGATTTTACAGGTAGTATGTGTGTTTGCTCAGGCTGGAGGGGAAGGACAGACACTACCATATCAAACAAGCCCCCCTCCAGGTCGCCAATCCACAGTAAAGACTTTGCCTTTTCTCCTCAGTGCTTAAAGCAGGAGGGGAGGTGACTTCCTATACAGCTCATGAAAAGACCTGGCCCCAGTGCCAGAACTAGAGTTTCTGAATCCTACTTTTAACTCTCAGCTTGGTACTAAGGACTCTGCTGTGCCGATGCCTGGCTGTGTTCTCTAACAAGCTGCTCAGAGATGGCTAAGATTAATGGGCTTTTGGTCCTCACTTCTTGGTGGTGTCAAATTTTAAGCAAAGCTGCAGGCCTTGAGAAACTACCCCAAGAACCCTAATGCTTCAGTGGAGAGGAGGCCATGAGAAAAACAGAGGCCTATTGTAAGATCACTGCCAAGATACCATAACATATGACAGGAGGAAGAAGTCCTCACCTGGGAAGCAGGAGTGCCTCCAGATTCTCATTCCTCCTCTGGCTTTAGTTAGGACTTTCTTCAGTTTATTCCAGGAGAGAAGGGAACTCACATAAATCTAATGTCTAATACAGCTCAGTCACTACACAAAGCACTTTATATTTATTATGTAACTTAATCCTTTTAGCAAACCTGCAGGAATGGTGGTATTTATTCTAATCTTTACAGATAAAAGTAGGGCTCACAGAAGTTAAGCAATGTGCCCAAGCCTACACAGTGGTAAGGGACTCTCCACGGTGCCACGGGCTTCTGCCTCAGCTGCTGACTGGCAGTGTTTGGTAAAGAGCCATGAAATTTCTTAGTTAACTCTGAGGACAAGCAGGTTCTTCTCTGGGGATTAGCTGGCACGCTTTCTAAACTTACTCATAACCTTGGGGAGAAAAGAGCAAGGAACTGGAGATACACGTAGCCTTTTTAGGCATGTGACTAAAGGTCTCCTTCAGCCCAAAGATTATGGCTGAGTTGCCCGTATCTCTCCAGATGCCAGAGGCTCCTAATCTTGGCCCAAGAGGCCCTGGTCCAGGGGTTCCTCTAGATGAAGAATATGTATTATTTTTAATGAGATATTTCAGGCATACGCAAAAGTCCAGAGAATATACAGAACACCTGTATACCCACCAAAAAACAATACAAAAATAAAGTATTTTTCTTTATTTCACGTTTCTCTCCTTCTCCTCCCAGAGGTAACTACTATTTGACTCTGGTATTTACTGTTCTTAAGCATTTTTACTACATATATTAGTAGACAATATATAGTATTCTTTTGCAAAGTTTAAAAATTTTATATAAATGCTATCATTCTCTATGTATCCTTCTGCAACTTGCTTTTTTCCCCTTCAACATCATATTTGTGAGATTTATCCAGGTTAATTCATGTAATGAGATACAATACTTGAAGAAACATCTCACTTTCTTCCTGTCTCTGGTCACTCTCGCTCTTGGGTCCTCTAGATTAAAATGTACTGGCTCCAGTGAGCAGGCTGAACATTTCTTCCTTTTAGTTCTATGTGCCTCCCTTTACTATATAAAGGTTTAGTAGTGAAAAATGTCTTCCTCCTCAGAAATCTAATTATATTCCCTAAGCAGAGGCTAAGAAAAAGGGCTCAGGGGGAATAAAAGTAAAGATGTAACAATATTATTTTTAAAAATTTATTATTATTATTTTTGGCTGTGCTGCACGTGGCTTGTGGGATCTTAGTTACCCGACCAGGGATTGAACCCAGGCCCACGGCAGTGGAAGTGTGGAGTCCTAACCACTGGACAGCCAGGGAATTCCCAAGATGTAACAATCTTAAAAGAAATAAGCTGTAGTAGTCTAAGAAGATGGGCTTAGTACAAATGGTTACAAGTAGGGAATGAATCAAAAGTCCGAAGGAGTCCCTTAAGTCCAGGGGATCTTGCCAAAGTTTTATAATTTGGTTTCTTTAAGAGGATGACTGGGGCTTCCCTGATGGCGCAGTGGTTGAGAGTCCACCTGCCGATGCAGGGGACACGGGTTCGTGCCCCGGCCCGGGAGGATCCCACATCCCGCGGAGCGGCTGGGCCCGTGAGCCATGGCTGCTGAGCCTGCGCGTCTGGAGCCTGTGCTCCGCAACGGGAGAGGCCACAACAGTGAGAGGCCCGCGTACCGCAAAAACAAAACAAAACAAAACAAAAGTGTGACTGAAGAAACATGGACAGAATTCTTTGAACAATTATGATATTTTTTCAACTCTAACTGCCACAGACTTAATTTTATGTTTAAGGGAGTTCACTTTTATACTCAGCCTACCCATTTGTCAGTATTTTGTTTCAATACTTACTTGGCTATATTATGTCTTCGAGTAGAGTTTTCCAGAGGGTTCATTGGTGACAAATCTCCTGAGCCTTGGAGTATTTCTGATGATTTTATATTTCAACCATATAGGATTCTTAGGTCACAACTGTTTTCCTTCCAAATTTTCTAAATGTTGTTTCACTGTCTTCTGGCCTTAAATGTTGTCACAGAAAAGTATGAGGCCAGCCTGTTTTTCTCCCTTCTATGTGCCTTGATGTTTTTTTCCTTCAGTTCTATGTGCCTTGAGATTTTGCAAAAGTGGTGTTTGCCATTTCTCCTTTAGATCGTCCATGCCCCTATTCCTTATGCTGGTCAAATCTTGGTGCTCTTTTTGGATCTGACCTAAATTTCATTGCGTCTGGCAGATATTCTTTAGTCTGTGTATGGGTACATGGCAGTTATCTAGTTTTATTATAGATGAAGCTTCCTCTTCTGGTTTTGTTTGTTTTCATTTTGGTGAGTTTGAAGGAGTAAAGCACTTACTTCATGACTTTTTCTAGAAGTTGACAGGGCTCTTTTGACAGATAGTCAGTTACAGTAGGAGGGCTTAAATTAGGGATCTCTATTTTTTATTCAGTAAATACTCACAAGGTATCTAGTATATAAAAAGTACAGTATTGGGGGGACTTCCCTGGTGGTCCAGAGGTAAAGAATCCGCCTTCCAATGCAGGGCACGCAGGTTCGACCCCTGGTCGGGGAACTAAGATCCCACATGTCGTGGGGCAACTAGGCCCGCATGCTGCAACTACTGAGCTCACGTGCCTCAATGAGAGAGCCCACGTGCCACAAACTACAGAGCCCATGTGCCCTGAAGCCCACACGCCACAACTAGAGAGAGAAAACCTGCACTCCACAACTAGAGAGGCCTGCACGCCGCCGCAACTAGAAAGTGGCCTGCGCATCGAGGCAACGACAGATCCTGTGTGCTGCAACTAAGACCCGATGCAGCCAAAAAAAAAATACAGTATTGGGAGTTAAGGGATACAAAGACATATGAGGAGTATTTCTGTATTCAAGGAATTTACAGTCTAGTTGAGGAAAAAAAAAAGATACAGTAAGTGTCACATGAGCATAAGTAAAGTGATGGGTGCACAGGGAACAGAGAGGTGGGAGAGATAATTTCTGGCTAGGAAAATTCAAGAAAACTGCATGAAGCAGTTAGAATACATGTGGGACCTTGGAAGATGGGTAGGATTTCTACAGGTAAAGATCTCTAAAGAGAGGCAATTCAGGCACAGTGAATGTCAGGGATAAAGGCGAGTGGAAATGTAAGGGGCTCAGTGGGTAGGGCAGTGAGTTGAGTGTCAGTAAAGAGGACACTCAGGGTAACAATGAGAAGCAGCAATACTGTATCTTGTTTGGCTTTGAGGGCTGCACTTGCTGCCTGCAGAAAGCACGGAAAATCCAGGTGAAATCCTGGTTCCCCAGCCTGCCTGCATGTGAAGGTGCTACCCTAGACTGCTGCTTGGGTCATTCACCTTGGACTAGGAGGAAATGCAGGAGATGTTAATCAGGACCAGAGGACCAAAGATGCAGAACACAGGACTGACACTGAAGCCTCGACAATGAAGTTTTCACTACACTTTTGATTGCTGAACATCAGTTGTCATATAAATTGGAAATGGTAGAAAATCAGAAAGACAGGAAGGAGGCTTCTCTGCATAGTCTTGCCTACACCTTCCCCAAGGCAGTCCTACTAGCATCCTTTAAGCCCTGAGGACCTTGGGCGGGTGTCCAAGCCACTATCCAGAAAGTCTTAGCAGCTCACCAATGCTGGCAGAAACAAGCAGACTAAGAATATGAGAAACTCCTTTCTAGACAAATTCATGCTCCTACTGTGCCATTTAGTCCAGATGTAATAGCATCAGGGTAATCAAGTCTCACATGACAGCAATTTAATCACCTTTCCTAAATTTACTGTAAGTAATTAAAACTAAATGACCCGGGGCTTCCCTGGTGGCGCAGTGGTTAAGAATCCGCCTGCCAATGCAGGAGACACGGGTTCAAGCCCTGGTCTGGGAAGATCCCACATGCCGCGGAGCAACTAAGCCCACAAGCCACAACTACTGAGCCTGTGTGCCACAACTACTGAAGCCCACATGCCTAGAGTCCGTGCTCCCAACAAGAGAAGCCACCACAACGAGAAGCCTGCACACCACAATGAAGAGTAGCCCCTGCTCTTCACAACCAAAGAAAAGCCCGCGTGCAGCAATGAAGACCTAACGCAGCCAAAAAAAAAATATTAAAAAACAAAACTAAACTAAATGACCCAAAAATAATGGGAAAAATTTCATATGGGATGCAAGATGTCTCATCTTATCACCAGAAGCTAACTTGCAGCGTTGGGTAGTCTCTAATGGCCTTCCTAGTCATTAGTCCCATATGGGCTGCTTATAGCTTCACCTAAACTTTTTTAGTTGGAAAAATAGTAGCAGCCACCATCTAAACCTCTACTGTTTCCCCAGCTAGAAATCTTATTAGGCTATCCAAGATTATACCTCCCCCAAAACAGCAACTGACTCTGGGACATTGTGCTAGGTCTTTCTATGAACTTCTCTCATATAAATAAGCTGGAGTTCCTTACAGAGCCTTAGTTTCCTTACCAAGTCTGTTCATGTCAATTCAGGACACTAACAGTGGGCTTTAGAGAGCTGCTCCTTTGTCTGCCCACCCACAGGAGGGGAGGGAGAGGTTACCAATTAGAGCAAACAAGGAAGTTATGGCACTGTCTCCCTTGGAAGGTCTGAGGCAAGAGGAGACAGAGTGGAAGTTACAAAGCCTCATGAGCTACTCTAGAACCAGGTGATCAAATGGATAAAGGCAAGTGTAATTCTGGTTTTTAAGAGAATGGTGACATCTCAAAGTCTTACGTAGGAATCTGGAATGGGATATGGAGTAGCACAGGAACAATAAGAAAAAAGTCTGGATTGCCAAGATTTATTCATTGTAAAAATGCAGAAATTGAGCTGGATGATTTCTAAGGCCCCATCTCATTCTAACATTCCAGGACCCAGTGTTGGAGCTAGATCATGAGAAACATGAGAAACTCTGAAGCTGAAACTTTATTCTAAAACTGAATCAAGAAGAAATAGATAACTCAAACAGACTAATCACTAGAAATGAAATAGAATCTGTAATTTAAAAAAAGCTCCCTACAAACAAAAGTCCAGGACCAGATGGCTTCACTGGGGAATTCTACCAAATGTACAAAGCAGAACTTAAACTGATCCTTCTCAACTTCTTCCAAAAGACTGAAACTTTATTCTAAAGGTAATGGGGATTCTTCAAAAGTTTTTGAATAGAACATGGATATGATCAGAGATATTCTTTAGGACGACAACACTGGCAACATGTCACCTCTGTGAGATGAGATAAAGAAATGAAGAAGATGATAATGATACAGCTAACATTCTTTGTGCGAAGCACTGTTCTCAGTGCTTTATGTCTATTAACTCACTTAGTATTCCCAATAAACCTATGAGGCAACCCAGTTTTTACCCTATTTTATAATGAGAAAATCGGGCTCAAAGAGGTAAAGCCAATCCCCTAAGTGAATAGTAAGTGACAGACCCAGGATTCAGTCTGGGCAGTCTGACCCCAAAGCTCATGCTCTCATCCATAGGACCCATGCTGGAAGGGTGGATTTGGAAGAGAAAGAAAAATGGAGAAAGGAAAATAAGTTGGAGAACACAGTGATTCAGGAAGAGGTCTCTGGGTCTGACCTCTTTTCCGAACCTCTACTCACAAACTGGCTACCAGCTACCTCCACACACCTGGATGTCCTACAGGTACTTCCAATCCCATGTGCCCTGCACAAGCCTTATCTCCTCACAAATCTGCTCCTCCCTCTCCCTTCCTCATCTCAGTGAGTACACCACCATCTACCCTGTTTTCCCAACTAGAAACCTGGGCTTCACCGACCAAATGTCCTCTCCCTTGCCCCTTACATTCCTTCCTTGCTCGTTTCTTGTCAGTCACCTTAGATTCCTTTACTTATGTCTAAAATTACTGATGTTCTCCAAGGTTTTGTCTTGGTTTCTTTTCTTTCAATGCCACACACTGTTCCTGGGTGGTCTCAGCTGTATCCACGGATTCGGTTACCACCTCCAGGCCCACTGCCCCCAATCTGTACTTCAAGCACAGGCTTCTTTCCCGAACTCCAGTCCTATAAGCAAGTGCTGCACATCAGGCCGCCTGCCACGAGCTCAACTTGTCACAGATGGAATGTGTCACTTCTCTGCTTCCCACCCTGCATATCTTGCTCCTTCTCCACTGATTTCTATCTTAGCGACTGGCACACCAGAAACCTTATTGCTCCAGCAAGAAATCTAAGAATTTTCCTTAATTTCTCTCTCTTTCACCTCACCTATCCAGGCAGCCATCATGCTTTATAGTTTTTACCACCCTGTTACTTCTCTCCATCTCCTCTGCTATTGTGTTAGTTAAGGACCTCTTCCATTTTACCAGGATTATTTCAGTAGTTTTCCTGCCTCCATATTTACCCTCTACAGATCATCCTTCTCACCACAGCCAAAATGATCTTCATAAAATGGGAATTTAATCATGCTATTCCTTTTCTTTAAACTCTTAAATTACCACTACCCATTAAACTCCTTAGAGGATAGTCCATGATTTGGCTTTTGTCCATTTATATGGCCTTGTCTCCTGTCATATCCATTTCTTTCTGAATTCTATATTGTGGTCATTATGAATCGTTTACCATTCTTTCACATAACAAATATTTATAGAGTTCCCGTAGGCCTTCAGGATATAACAGTGAAACGGAAAGATAAGGTACTTACCATTCTCAAACTAACATCTTGTGATAGACAGGTAAACAAGATACGGCCTGACAGTGATAATGTTATAATGAAGAAGATAAGATGTAACAGGGAGTGCTGGGACAGGTTACTTCTGAGAGGACAGTCAGCACAGCCTCTTTTTAAGTGGTGAAATTTGAGCTAACATCAAAATGAGGAGCCGTTTCTGAAATAAGATATGCTCTCTCACACTTTATATTCTTTTTTTTTTTTTTTTTTGCGGTACGCGGGCCTCTCACTGTTGTGGCCTCTCCCGTTGCGGAGCACAGGCTCCGGACGCGCAGGCTCACTGGCTATGGCTCACGGGCCTAGCCGTTCGCGGCATGTGGGATCTTCCCGGACCAGGGCACGAACCCGCGTCCCCTGCATCGGCAGGCAGACTCTCAACCACTGCGCCACCAGGGAAGCCCACACTTTATATTCTTGATGTATCTAGAACATTCCTTTCTCCAGCCTGGGGAGGCTCTACTCATTTTTCAAGATTCAGTTCAAGAGTCATTTCCTTAATTAAGTCTTCTCTGACCCTTTCCTCTTCTGTGACCATACAGATTTCTATCACAGCACTTGTAACTTCTTGTTGCATATAGCTTACGAGTTCCTTGAGAAAAGACATTGAGCCTTATGTAGTTTTCTGTCTTCAGTTGCCTACTACATTCTTCAGCATAGAGTGAGTCCTGAAGTGTTTGATGAAAGGGTGAAATACTTGAGACAGGTTTCTATTATCAGTGCTGTGCTGGAGCCAGCTCGTCCTGCTTGGGAGAGCTGACTGGTAGCGTCTCTTCCCAACTCAGTGTTCACTGATATCACTGGTCATAGGGGGAAACTTTGTATCATGGGAATTGGCAAATGCTACAAATCAGGCCACTTATTTTTTCCTTTGGAGAACTGGTTGTTAACAATTTATCAGCACACCACTGGTAGCAGTGTACCAGAAAAATTTCTGGCTTTTTTTTTTTTTTTTGCAATTAAAGTTATACATGCATGAAGTTTAAAGCAAATTGTTCTGGCGGTTTTATTATGAATAATAGTAGTCCCCTGTTCCCTCAACTCATTTCCTTCTTCCCAGAGACAACTCTGACTTCTTTTTGCTGAGTATTTCAGTATTTACTTCCATGTCTATAGATAATAACATGCTTATATTACATCTTAATTTTTCAGTTTTAAGCATTGTCAATAGACTTCCCACAATGGAAGATGACGATTTAGCTTTCCTTTCTCCCCACCACTGCTCCCTTTTTCCCTTCCTACCCTTCAACCTTTCAATATAGCTATAGCATAATTTTGGTCAATGCTCACTGTTTATTATGACTATGTTAATTCTATTTCATGGTTGAGCCACATAGCAAACTCTGATGCCTTCTCCTTTTTTGTACAACTTTTTTAAAAACAGAGTTAATAACTGTTTTGTTTTTGTTAGTGTTCTACTAATTCAAACCTAACTTTTAGCCAGTTGTCTAAATTTTTCAAGATGTTTATATATATCTGTCTTTTTATCAGTTTCATCTTCCTAAATAAGTGTTTCCCGGATTCCACTCTGGACTAACTGCTCCCCTCCCTTTATGCTTCATGCATAGCAGTCACCCTTGGATCTGCCTTCACTGTCACCTCATGGATTCTTTTTGCCTTATTCTGAGTTGGATCTCTTGTTTCTCATCTATCTCCTTTTGGTTTACTTTTCATTTTGGTGGGATACACCTTTTCATGTCTGAAAATGTCTTTATTCTACTGTCACACTTCATTAACACTTACCTTGAGTACGGAATTCTAGGGTGAAATTAATTTTCCTTCAGAATTTTGAAGGCATTGTTCTATTATCTTCCAGTTTTCATTGTTGCTACTGGTAAGTCCAAAGCCATTCCGGTTCCTGATTAGTTGTATATGACCTATTATTTTCTCTTTGTAAGTTGGTAGCATGCTTTGTCTCTGACATTCTGAAGTTTCACAGTGATGTGGGTTTATTTTTAGCATTGGGCTGGACCCTTAGTAGGCCCTTTCATTCTGTAAATTCGTATCTTTCAGTTCTGGGACATTTTCTTTTTTTTAAAAAAATTTTATTTATTATTTTTCGGCTGCATTGGGTCTTCATTGCTGTGTGTGGGCTTTCTCTAGTCGCGGCGGGTGGGGGCTACACTTTGTTGCAGTGCGTGGGCTTCTCATTGCGGTGGTTTCTCTAGTTGTGGACCACGGGCTCTAGGTGCACAGGCTTCAGTAGTAGTGGCATGTGGGTTCACTAGTTGTGGCTCACAGGTTCTAGAATGCAGGTTCAGTAGTTGTGGTGCACAGGCTTAGCTGCTCCACGGCATGTGGGATCTTCCCGGACCAGGGCTCGAACCTGTGTCCCCTGCGTTGGCAGGTAGATTCTTAACCACTGCGCCACAGGGAAGCCCTGGGATATTTTCTTATGTTACTTCTTAAACAATTTCCTTCTCTGATTTCTCAGCTCTCTTTTTATTTATTTATTTATTTTATTTTATTTTATTTTTTCATTTTAACATCTTTATTGGAGTATAATTGCTTTACAATGGTATGTTACTTTCAGCTTCACAACAAAATGAATCAGTTATATATATACATATGTTCCCATATCTCTTCCCGCTTGCGTCTCGCTCCCTCCCACCCTCCCTATGCCACCCCTCCAGGCGGTCACAAAGCACCGAGCTGATCTCCCTGTGCTATGCGGCTGCTTCCCACTAGCTATCTACCTTACGTTTGGTAGTGTATATATGTCCATGCCTCTCTCTTGCTTTGTCACAGTTTACCCTTCCCCCTCCCCATAGCCTCAAGTCCATTCTCTAGTAAGTCTGTGTTTTTATTCCTGCTTCACCCCTAGGTTTTTCATGACATTTTTTTTTTCTTAAATTCCATATATATGTGTTAGCATATGGTATTTGTCTCTCTCTTTCTGACTTACTTCACTCTGTATGACAGTCTCTAGGTCTATCCACCTCATTAGAAATAGCTCAATTTCGTTTCTTTTTATGGCTGAGTAATATTCCATTGTATATATGTGCCACATCTTCTTTATCCATTCATCCGATGATGGACACTTAGGTTGTTTCCATCTCTGGGCTATTGTAAATAGAGCTGCAATGAACATTTTGGTACATGACTCTTTTTGAATTATGGTTTTCTCAGGGTATATGCCCAGTAGTGGGATTGCTGGGTCATATGGTAGTTCTATTTGTAGTTTTTTAAGGAACCTCCATACTGTTGTCCACAGTGGCTGTATCAATTTACATTCCCACCAACAGTGTAAGAGGGTTCTCTTTTCTCCACACCCTCTCCAGCATTTATTGTTTCTAGATTTTTTGATGATGGCCATTCTGACTGGTGTGAGATGATATCTCATTGTTGTTTTGATTTGCATTTCTCTAATGATTAGTGATGTTGAGCATTCTTTCATGTGTTTGTTGGCAGTCTGTATATCTTCTTTGGAGAAATGTCTATTTAGGTCTTCTGCCCATTTTTGGAGTGGGTTGTTTGTTTTTTTGTTATTAAGCTGCATGAGCTGCTTATAAATTTTGGAGATTAATCCTTTGTCTGCTTCATTTGCAAATATTTTCTCCCATTCTGAGGGTTGTCTTTTGGTCTTGTTTATGGTTTCCTTTGCTGTGCAAAAGCTTTTAAGTTTTATTAGGTCCCATTTGTTTATTTTTGTTTTTATTTCCATTTCTCTAGGAGGTGGGTCAAAAAGGACCTTGCTGTGATTTATGTCATAGAGTGTCCTGCCTATGTTTTCCTCTAAGAGTTTGATAGTTTCTGGCCTTACATTTAGGTCTTTAATCCATTTTGAGCTTATTTTTGTGTATGGTGTTAGGGAGTGATCTAATCTCATACTTTTACATGTAGCTGTCCAGTTTTCCCAGCACCACTTATTGAAGAGGCTGTCCTTTCTCCACTGTACATTCCTGCCTCCTTTATCAAAGATAAGGTGACCATATGTGCGTGGGTTTATCTCTGGGCTTTCTATCCTGTTCCATTGATCTATCTTTCTGTTTTTGTGCCAGTACCATACTGTCTTGATTACTGTAGCTTTGTAGTATAGTCTGAAGTCAGGAAGCCTGATTCCTCCAGCTCCGTTTTTCATTCTCAAGATTGCTTTGGCTATTCGGGGTCTTTTGTGTTTCCATACAAATTGTGAAATTTTTTGTTCTAGTTCTGTGAAAAATGCCAGTGGTAGTTTGATAGGGATTGCATTGAATCTGTAGATTGCTTTGGGTAGTAGAGTCATTTTCACAATGTTGATTCTTCCAATCCAAGAACATGGTATATCTCTCCATCTATTTGTATCATCTTTAATTTCTTTCAACAGTGTCTTATAATTTTCTGCATACAGGTCTTTTGTCTCCTTAGGTAGGTTTATTCCTAGATATTTTATTC
This sequence comes from Delphinus delphis, assembly GCF_949987515.2. Lineage (NCBI taxonomy): Eukaryota > Metazoa > Chordata > Mammalia > Artiodactyla > Delphinidae > Delphinus > Delphinus delphis. The sequence continues at coordinate 36,556,196 of NC_082683.1, forward strand.
TTTTTGTTGCAATGGTAAATGGGAGTGTTTTCTTGATTTTACTTTCAGAGTTTTCATCCTTAGTGTATAGGAATGCCAGAGATTTCTGTGCATTAATTTTGTATCCTGCTACTTTACCAAATTCATTGATTAGCTCTAGTAGTTTTCTGGTAGCATCTTTAGGATTCTCTATGTATAGTATCATGTCATCTGCAAAGAGTGACAGCTTGACATCTTCTTTTCCGATTTGGATTCCTTTTATTTCCTTTTCTTCTCTGATTGCTGTGGTTAAAACTTCCAAAACTATGTTGAATAAGAGGGGTGAGAGTGGGCAACCTTGTCTTGTTCCTGATCTTAGTGGAAATGCTTTCAGTTTTTCACCATTGAGGATGATGTTGGCTGTGGGTTTGTCATATATGGCCTTTATTATGTTGAGGAAAGTTCCCTCTATGCCTACTTTCTGCAGGGTTTTTATCATAAATGGGTGTTGAATTTTGTCAAAAGCTTTCTCTGCATCTATTGAGAGGATCATATGGTTTTTCTCCTTCAATTTGTTAATATGGTGTATCACGTTGATTGATTGGCATATATTGAAGAATCCTTGCATTCCTGGAATAAACCCCACTTGATCATGGTGTATGATCCATTTAATGTGCTGTTGGATTCTGTTTGCTAGTATTTTGTTGAGGATTTTTGCATCTATGTTCATCATAGATGTCTGGTTGTCTGGTTTTGGTATCAGGGTGATGGTGGCCTCGTAGAATGAGTTGGGGAGTGTTCCTCCTTCTGCTATATTTTGGAAGAGTTTGAGAAGGATAGGTGATAGCTCTTCTCTAAATGTTTGATAGAATTCGCCTGTGAAGCCGTCTGCTCCTGGGCTTTTGCTTGTTGGAAGATTTTTAAACACAGGTTCAATTTCAGTGCTTGTGATTGGTCTGTTCATATTTTCTATTTCTTCCTGATTCAGTCTTGGCAGGTTGTGCTTTTCTAAGAATTTGTCCATTTCTTCCAGGTTGTCCATTTTATTGGCATAGAGTTGCTTGTAGTAATCTCTCATGATCTTTTGTATTTCTGCAGTTGTTACTTCTCCTTTTACATTTCTAATTCTATTGATTTCAGTCTTCTCCCTTTTTTTCTTGATGAGTCTGGCTAATGGTTTATCAATTTTGTTTATCCTTTCAAAGAACCAGCTTTTAGTTTTATTGATCTTTGCTATCGTTTCCTTCATTTCTTTTTCATTTATTTCTGATCTGATTTTTATGATTTCTTTCCTTCTGCTAAGTTTGGGGGTTTTTTGTTCTTCTTTCTCTAATTGCTTTAGGTGCAAGGTTAGGTTGTTTATTCGAGATGTTTCCTGTTTCTTAAGGTAGGATTGTATTGCTATAAACTTCCCTCTTAGAACTGCTTTTGCTGCATCCCATAGATTTTGAGTCGTCGTGTCTCCATTGTCATTTGTTTCTAGGTATTTTTTGATTTCCTCTTTGATTTCTTCAGTGATCACTTCGTTATTAAGTAGTGTATTGTTTAGCCTCCATGTGTTTGTATTTTTTACAGATCTTTTCCTGTAATTGATATCTAGTCTCATAGCGTTGTGGTTGGAAAAGATACTTGATACGATTTCAATTTTCTTAAATTTACCAAGGCTTGATTTGTGACCCAAGATATGATCTATCCTGGAGAATGTTCCATGAGCACTTGAGAAAAATGTGTATTCTGTTGTTTTTGGATGGAATGTCCTATAAATATCAATTAAGTCCATCTTGTTTAATGTATCATTTAAAGCTTGTGTTTCCTTATTTATTTTCATTTTGGATGATCTGTCCATTGGTGAAAGTGGGGTGTTAAAGTCCCCTACTATGAATGTGCTACTGTCGATTTCCCCTTTTATGGCTGTTAGTGTTTGCGTTATGTATTGAGGTGCTCCTACGTTGGGTGCATATATATTTACAATTGTTATATCTTCTTCTTGGATCGATCCTTTGATCATTATGTAGTGTCCTTCTTTGTCTCTTCTAATAGCCTTTATTTTAAAGTCTGTTTTGTCTGATATGAGAATTGCTACTCCAGCTTTCTTTTGGTTTCCATTTGCATGAAATGTCTTTCTCCATCCCCTTACTTTCAGTCTGTATGTGTCTCTAGGTCTGAAGCGGGTCTCTTGTAGACAGCAGATATATGGGTCTTGTTTTTGTATACATTCAGCCAATCTGTGTCTTTTGGTGGGAGCATTTAGTCCATTTACATTTAAGGTAATTATCAATATATATGTTCCCATTCCCATTTTCTCAATTGTTTTGGGTTCGTTATTGTAGGTCTTTTCCTTCTCTTGTGTTTCTTGCCTAGAGAAGTTCCTTTAGCAGTTGTTGTAGAGCTGGTTTGGTGGTGCTGAACTCTCTCAGCTTTTGCTTGTCTGTAAAGGTTTTAATTTCTCCATCAAATCTGAATGAGATCCTTGCTGGGTAGAGTAATCTTGGTTGCAGGTTTTTCTCCTTCATCACTTTCAATATGCCCTGCCACTCCCTTCTGGCTTGCAGAGTTTCTGCTGAAAGATCAGCTATTAACCTTATGGGGATTCCCTTGTGTGTTATTTGTTGTTTTTCCCTTGCTGCTTTTAATATATTTTCTTTGTATTTAATTTTTGACAGTTTGATTAATATGTGTTTTGGCATATTTCTCCTTGGATTTATCCTGTATGGGACTCTCTGTGCTTCTTGGAATTGATTAACTATTTCCTTTCCCATATTAGGGAAGTTTTCAACTATAATCTCTTCAAAGATTTTCTCAGTCCCTTTCTTTTTCTCTTCTTCTTCTGGAACCCCTATAATTCGAATGTTGGTGCGTTTAATGTTGTCCCAGAGGTGTCTGAGACTGTCCTCAGTTCTTTTCATTCTTTTTTCTTTATTCTGCTCTGCAGTAGTTATTTCCACTATTTTATCTTCCAGGTCACTTATCCGTTCTTCTGCCTCAGTTATTCTGCTATTGATCCCATCTAGAGTATTTTTCATTTCATTTATTGTGTTGTTCATCATTGTTTCATCTTTAGTTCTTCTAGGTCCTTGTTAACTGTTTCTTGCATTTTGTCTATTCTATTTCCAAGATTTTGGATCATCTTTACTATCATTATTCTGAATTCTTTTTCAGGTAGACTGCCTATTTCCTCTTCATTTGTTAGGTCTGGTGGGTTTTTATCTTGCTCCTTCATCTGCTGTGTGTTTTTCTGTCTTTTCATTTTGCTTATCTTACTGTGTTTGGGGTCTCCTTTTTGCAGGCTGAAGGTTCGTAGTTCCTGTTGTTTTTAGTGTCTGTCCCCAGTGGCTAAGGTTGGTTAAGTGGGTTGTGTAGGCTTCCTGGTGGAGGGTACTAGTGCCTGTGTTCTGGTGGATGAGGCTGGATCTTGTCTTTCTGGTGGGCAGGTCCACGTCTGGTGCTGTGTTTGGGGGTGTCTGTAGACTTATTATGATTTTGGGCAGCCTCTCTGCTAATGGGTGGGGTTGTGTTCCTGTCTTGCTAGTTGTTTGGCATAGGATGTCTAGCACTGTAGCTTGCTGGTCGTTGAGTGAAGCTGGGTGCTGGCGTTGAGATGGAGATCTCTGGGAGATTTTTGTCGTTTGATATTATGTGCAGCTGGGAGGCCTCTTGTGGACCAGTGTTCTGAAGTTGGCTCTCCCACCTAACTCCTGGCTGCAGCACCAAGAGCCTTTCATCCACACGGCTCCTTAACTTGGGATGATTCATTGTCTATTCATGTATTCCACAGATGCAGGGTTCATCTAGTTGATTGTGGAGCTTTAATCCGCTGCTTCTGAGGCTGCTGGGAGAGATTTCCCTTTCTCTTCTTTGTTCTCACAGCTCCCAGGGGCTCAGCTTTGGATTTGGCCCCGCCTGTGCATGTAGGTCCCCGGAGGGCGTCTGTTCTTTGCTCAGACAGGACGGGGTTAAAGGAGCCGCTGATTCGGAGGCTCTGGCTCACTCAGGCCGGGGGGGCGGGTAGGGAGGGTCACGGAGTGCGGGGCGGGCCTGCGGCGGCAGAGGCCGGTGTGACGTTGCGCCAGCCTGAGGCGCACTGTGCGTTCTCCCGGGGGAGTTGTCCCTGGATCCCGGGACCCTGGCAGTGGCGGGCTGCAGAGGCTCCCCAGAAGGGGGGTGTGGATAGTGACCCGTGTTCGCACACAGGCTTCTTACCTCAGCTCTCTTTTTATGGAACTCGTATTCAGATGTTAAGACATCCTGGACTAGTCCTCTAATTTTCTATCATTTCTCTTCTATGTTCCATCTCTTTATCTTTTTGTTCTACTTTTTGTGAAATTTCAAATTTACCGTCCAATTCTTTTATTGAGGTTTTCCTTTTTGTTATCATATATATATATATATATATATATATGTATATATATATATATATATATATTTTTTTTTTTTTTTGCGGTATGCGGGCCTCTCACTGTTGTGGCCTTTCCCGTTGCGGAGCACAGGCTCCGGACGTGCAGGCTCAGTGGCCATGGCTCACAGGCCCAGCCGCTGCGTGGCATGTGGGATCCTCCCGGACCGGGGCATGAACCCGTGTCCCCTGCATCGGCAGGCGGACTCTCAACCACTGCGCCACCAGGGAAGTCCCCTAGCCTAGTGGTTTTTAAAATTTGTTTTACAGATCAGTTTTCACATTCTATAGGAAGGATAAGTGCCCCTTCCCCACTGTATTCCAAACAACTGTGTTTTTACCAGTTTTAAATAATGAGTTTCTGCTTAAGATTTATCTTAAGAAAAAGTTTCCTTTGTAAAAAGTCTGAAAACCATTGGTAACATCTTTCCTGTCTTCCACCACTAATGTTTGCATTTTACACAAGGAAAAAACCTGAGGTCCATACAGAGGAAGAATCTCATTAAGCATCATTCAAGTCTTACTCCAAGTTCAGGGTGTTCATAAACTAAGATTTTAGGGCATTCTAAAGCGTCTTAAAATGGGGAAAGATTCTCTATAACTTGTAACAGAGAAGCTCTCCCTCAAAAATGGAAAGTGTCTTATATGTCCATTCCTCCTAGGCCTCTGCTTTCTTCAGGGCTGCTGTGGGATACTGAGATAGGGGAAGGTGACCCTTAGTGGTACAGTGTCATTCCAGTCCTGCCAGTGGCTCACTACTGTGGCCATCCCATCAAGTAGAATATCAAAGCAAGAGAAGGCAGCTTCTCCCAGGACTACAATTGTCATAAGTATGAGAAGACTGATGGAAATGCTTTCAGAGACCACATTAAATAGTATGGAGCCAAAACCAAGGCCTAGGCACTATTCCTTCTTTCATCCTTTCCCCTTTCTTCCTCTCCCCAAGCTGACCCCTTTCCTAGGCTGGACTGGCCTCCAAAGCCTCCCAGAGATACCAGGGGCCTTGCCTCAAGTGGGTACAGGGGGCAACATACCCTTCCTCCACGGTAACTGAGTTCATGAGAAGGCAACTGGTGACAGTCACTCTATCTCTTATGACACAGGATGAACCAATGACTGAGTGCTTAATGGATGACTTCTCTCCAACCTGTGTATCTGGCCCAATGAGGCTGTCAACTCCAACCTGCAAAAGGCAAATATAAATATAAAAACTTGTCCACCCATCTCAACCAACTGCAAACCAACCCTCCAGATCCCTTGAGCTGGGTCTAATGGGATCTTTCCCAAAGACACTTTAGCAAGAGGGATCATCATCAGTATTTCTCAGGGCCACAAGGTCATATAATATCTCTGAGACCAATTCAAACTTACACACTCTTGCACTTGTGTATATAGACGTGCTCTCCTGAAGACAGTGCTCAAATCAGGGTAAGAAGAGGGATAGAGATGGAAAGCTCCTGTGTCTGAGTCCAAAGACTATATAACGGACCTTCCTTAGAGGGTCTGTGTGGCTGGGCTCAGCACCTGTCCAGGCAATCTTCCTGAGTGCCTGGGCTGGAAGGTAAGATTTTATAACCAGAACTCAATTTGGGATTTCCCTGGGGCCAATGAGGTTCAGGGATTGACCTGAGGAGAAGCTGGGAGAAGCTGGTTTGGGGATAAGCCCCAAACCAGCTTCTCAAGAACAAGCCTCAGAATACCCAGACACTGTCCCATAACTGCCCTGTCCAAGCTAGCACTTACCAGGTGTTTGCTGACAATCTGGGCTGATGAATGGACCAGTGATTCTTCCGGACAGATAACAGGTAGCAATTTGGACACCTTGAGGAAAGAGGTTTGGTCACTAAACACAGACCAGAAAACACCTGAAAGCACCTTAAGTAGAACCCTGTGTCCAGCAGAGATGTGGGGAGTTCGCAGCCACAGCCTCCTGTCTGGATGAGGCAGGCTGATGCATTCCCCCTAGGACAGGGATTGTTTACACAGCAGCTTCTAGATAATCTTATCCTCAGTTTCCTAGCTGAGAGTCTCCTCCCTGAAAGTAATGCCACCTCCCTCAGCTGGGAGGCTGTGAGACAAGCCTTTGAGATACCCAGGCAGCACTTGGGAGAGGAGGCCTAAAGAGAGCAAGAAGCTTCCTGAGGCCTGACCACAGTCATGCTAGGTTCCCGCTCACCTCCTGGACCACAGTGGCCATGCACGAGGTGAGGACGGGAGTAATGTTAGACAACTCCACAATCAGGACAGACCCTGAGAAGGCATCCATGTTCTTCACCAGGCAAAATAAAATGCTGAAGGGGAAATTCACACTATTCTCTTTCCAGTATGAGAAAACTGAAAACGTTATGGGTATAGAGTGTTTTATCTCTGGACCCATTAGGAAGGCACAGATAGTGTGTCTATCTGTGATTCTCCAGCATGGGCAGAATGCTGGTCGGAGCACTGTGTGTGGTAGTCACACTAGCTGAGGGAGGCCTTGCTAGACTGGCTACAATGGAGATGTGAAGGCTAATCCCTCAGTCCCTATCCCTGGGATCTCCTCTATTACACTTCAGCCAAGGCCATTCAGGCCTGTCTGATGCACAGCCCCTGCTGACACTTCAGAGGATACTTCTCTGGCCTCAGGCTATCTGTGGACTTGCTTTCAGACCAGTCGGACTCAAGTCATAGAATTGAAGAAAGAGAACTCAAAGTCAAATTAAGGAAGCTTTCTATACCTTTAACCCTAAATTGGGGCTAACTTTACCCAGGACTGCCCTGAGCAAACATTGGACTAGTTGTGATTTCTCATAAACTCTCTAGCTTGGATTCCCTTGGATTTAACCAATCCAGGTTGAGGCCAGATTGAGGTCTGGGGCTGGGACCATATCTACCACATGGTGTGGGTCCTGAAGATTCTTGAGTCAGGTTTTCTTCAGGGATTCAATCCCAATCCCAGTGTTCCCTTCCTCCTGTGCCTGCTACACAATAAAGAGCTCCTGCACATGCTCGGTCTCTTCACTGTCCCCTTCTTCACCCCTTGCCTTAACTAAAACCTGGCCTGCCTTTAGGGCACTGCTTCCCCTTAAATAGAAGCTGCTCATTCTTCATATCTCACAAACCTCAGGATTAAAAGGGTGGATTGGCAAGACTCCTCATGCTCTAATGCTGTTCTCCAGATACTTCTCTCTCATGGGCATTCCTTCCTTGATGCTTTGCCATCTGGCTACTCTATACTCTGCTCCTTTGCCTCCTTAAGAAAGCTTCCTCTGTGTGCCTATGTTTACATCATCACAGTAATGATTACACAGTATTTATCTGCTTGTTTATGAAGTGCTGTAGATATCCCCATGCCGAGCAGAACAGGAGAAGGCTGTTCAAGCCACAGGCAAGAAATTAAGCCTTCTTGGAGATCTTGGCCTTTCTTTGGAGCCACAGAGGCTCTGCCTCTATGGACCAGACCCCTCACTTCCCCTTTTGCTGTACTTGGGTACCCCAATGGTTTCTCCTGACATGCCAGGTCTTGTTCAACCTTTGGAATGAGAGGGATTCTGAACAAGTCACTGTGTATCTAATGAAGAAATAAGACAAAAGGCTCAGTCTGTTCCTGGGACAGGAACTCACACGATTTCTCTTCTGAACCCATCCTCTCACCTGTCTGTTGGCTTCCATGTAGAGTCCTAGGGTGCTCACTCGAGAGCAGAGCCCCTCTTTCATGATGTGGACGTAACAGCGCACCTGCGACCTGGACAAATCTTCCCAGCTGTCTCCTCGACAGGCATTCCAGCAGGCATCATAGGGAGCAAAGGTCAGCGTATTGGCTTCTTTTATAAAACTGTAAATATCTTCAGAACAAAAACCCAAACCGAGCAAGTACATGAGAGACATGACAGAGAGGATACAGAATCAGTCAAGTTTTGAAAGAGGGTACAGCTTAAACCTCTTCCCCCGCAATGCACCCATGCCGCATGTACCCTGGGAAAATCCCACTAAAACCTGAAAGCCTAAGTCAAATTAAAAGAGGCAATGTGCTTTCCTGTACATCTGAAATACTGTATGATATAAAAATGCTTAAAAAGAGGTCCTACAAGCAAGTTTGACTGACAAGCAAGCACTACTAGGGAAAATAAAATAGATGACTCTTGTACACCATGGAGTAGCAGAAGCAACTGTCCAGGCTTTAGTGACCAGCCATGTTGGCTTTGTGCTGCTAGCCTCCATTATCATATCAGATAGTTGTGCTATGAGAGAAATAGCACAGGACTTGGGCCTCAGTTTTTCAACTCGTACAACAATCATTTGAAATCTTTTATTTTATGGTAAGAAAACTGGGGCTCAGAAGACTAAATAACCTGCCTTAGGTCATAGAGCTAATAAATGGCAGAGTAAAATTTCAAACCCAGGTCTGAGATGCTAAGCCCTGATATCTTAACCATCATGCTACACTGTCTCCATTTATTCCTTTGATAAGTACATTTTTTGGAACATCTACTATGAGCCCAGGACTGGGCCAGGGACCAGGCAAGGATATGAGAGCAAACAAGACTGACCTCGTCCCTACATCCTGGAAAGGTGATAGTCTGTTGGCTCTGGTTGGACTGTCATTATACAGCCCTTCACCTTTCTTCCCTTGACAGGAGAGGCTGAGTTTAGTCAGGGGTGGGGCCCCCAGAGCCTAGAGAATAGGGGAACTGAGAAGTGGTGCGCAGAGTTCAAAGTCAAAAAGGTCTAGAGAGGAACACAGCCAAACCAGAGCTGTTAACCAGAGAATGGACCTGAGGTATGATTAGCCTGTCCCTGAAGAGCACAGTGACAGGATTTGCTTGAGCAAGCCCACCCAGAGCTCAGGGAGTGGCGTCAGCTAGCCTGTCCTAACTGTTGGCTAGATGAAAACCTGATGCCTTGAGACAGGCATCTTGGGCTGGGCTAAGTTGCCCAGCCACTCTTCCAAAGGTATTGTTACCCCTACCTTACTGCACCAACTCAAGCACTGACCTAAGGACTTCAGCTCCTTTTTCTTTAGATCCTCTTCTTTTTCTTCCTGTCCTTGTTGTGATGAAGCTGAGGAGAACTGTTTTCTTACTAGGTATGGAATCAGTTCGCTCCGGATGGAAGTGATTGACCTAGGAAGAAAGAGTGGTCAAACATGAGAAATCTGACTATCTGGATCCAATCAGAATCAAAAACTGTGCATCCAAGGAAAAGGCAAATTCCTTCCTGTCATGCCACCTTGGGACTGATAGAGATTAGAAATGACAAGGATTTGGCAGTTCTGGAGAAGCAGAGGATCTACATTCTCTATCAGCTTCAGGCTGGAGGTGGGAGGGTAGTGTACTGAGTCTGAGACACCCTTTCCCTGATCTATGCAGAAAATAGTCTTTTACAAGACTTATCTACGAAGTGTGTGCCTGCATGTTTGTATGTGTGTGCATGTGTGTGTATCTTAACATGGTGCTTTGACTATTAACTGGCAATAACCCATGAGAAGGTAGAATGCTCTGGCCTTTTGAAAAAAAGTTATTTAAAAAAACATAAAACATTTTCTATAAAGGTCTTGCATATTTTCTGTAAGATTAATCTGGAGTATCTTAGTTTTTTTGTTGTTATAAATGGCGCCTTTTAAACAATTATTTTCTTCTTCTTCTTGGTCAACAGAAACTCAATTCACTGTATTTTGATCTTGTAGCCAATTGCCTTGATAAACAATCTTAATACTAATATTTTATCTGTAGATTCTGGCAATCATACCAACTGCGTAAACAACAATTTTCTTTCTTCCTTTCTAATCCTTATTTTCCATTATCTTACCATATTGGCTAAGACCTCCAATATACTAACGCTGAATAGAAGCACTAACAGTCATCCTTTTTTTTTTTTAACTTCATAACTCCATTCATTTTATTCACTTGACCGCTGCATGAACAGACACACCTGAAATTTAAAACAAGAGCTTATACAGAGACCTGTTCTTTCTATAGGCATTAGCTCAGAATATATGTGGGTAAGATGACACAGAAAAAAGTTTAAATGTGAAATGTGAATTTAGGGCCGAGTTAAGGAGGTGCATACCTCAGTCTCATATCTGGACATGCTTCAGATACCTCCTTAATGTCTATCTCCAAGACTGAAATGACTCTGTACCTCTTTGAAGACAACAGACCATTCTATCAACTCTTCATTGATGACCAGGCCTTGACTATATGGAATATTGGTGACAAACTCTCCTACTTTAACCAGCAGCCCAAGACCAGCAGGAAAATTCACAGCGTTCTGGATATCCTATCATGTCTCATGGTTCTGTTTTTCATCTAAGGATATGTGGTCTCCAGCACTGTTGGTAAATTGGATTTTCCTCAGAAACGGATGCAGCTCCAGATGCCATCAGGTGATCAATGCAGGTCCTGCTTCTGGAGGGCATTTACCTTTCTTCACCATCTCTGCTTTCAGATACCAGAGGAACTGCTCGCCTTTCAAATCATCAGATACAAATAGCGCCACCCAGGTCCAGCCAAAATGCAGCAATAACCACATCATTCCTTGAGCCAGGGAGCTGTCCGTAGTGGCCATCTGATAGAGCGATGAGAACTGGTCTTTATCACTCAGGATGGGATCAAAAGGACCATATGTGACCTGTGGGCTTCTGTAGAGCTCCAGAACTGTTCCAATCTCGGCTGAAAATGCCAACGCGGTTCCTGTAACAATGGCCACAGATTTTCTCTGTCCCTGGCAGCTGTAGTTAGGGAGAGTCTGATTTCCTCCAGAGAGCCCAAACAGGGCACTTTCCAAGGTCCTCTGGTCTCTGGGAAAGGCATTGTAGAGGTTGAAACCCAAGGACAGACTGGGGAGCAGATGGGAGTCCTTATTGATTTCCTCAATGGCAAAGAGAAATGCCAGGACATATTGGTAGTTCTTCCAAAGCCACCTGGTCACACAGAAATCCACGGGTCAGTGAGGACAGGTGAAACTTGAGGCTGGTTTCAACTCAAACTTGAACTCCAGAGATAACTTGTCTTTAAGTTCATCCAGGGCTTTGAAGACTGTAAGGCCCTAGAGCAGGGTTTCCAAACCCGGGCACTATAGATAATGCTTTGTCACGCGTGCTGTTCAGTGCGGTGTAGGCTGTCCAGCAGCATCCGTGGCCTCCACACACTAGATGCCACTAGCAGCGCCTCCCATTTGTAACAACAGAAACAATGCCTCCGCACGTGACTAAAAGTCCCCTGGGGGCAAAGCCATACCGGTGAAAGGATAGGAAGAGGGGGAACTCTGAGGAGGGGACGGCGGCCCCCAGAGCTAGGAGGAAACAGAGGCTCTGGGCCAACCAGTGGGGTGAGACTGAGGCCCCAGGGCTGGAAACGCGGCTCGCGAGAAAGAGGGAGGAATGCCGGAGCCTGTGATGGGGGTGCCCCAGACCCATGCCCCTCCCTAGACTCCTATGGGAGCCCCGGGACTGCCCGCCGCTCAGAGTCCTGACCCTCACACTGAGGCCGAACGTACCATGTGAACCCAGCCCCCCGCGGAGAAAACTTTACACAGCGCAGTGGGCCACCCCGCGAGTCCTTCAGTCATCCTTACTTATTCTTGATTTTAAAGGGAATTTTTCTATTTTATCATTTAGACTGATGATTGTTACAGTTTTTTTTCCCTATCATCAAAGCCACCATTTATTGACTGTCCTCTATGTGTAGATATTGGGCTTCATGCTTTATAGCCAATACCTGGCACATGTTATTGGTTTTATAAATACCCTTTATCAGGTTAAGGAACTTCTCTTTTATTCCTAATTTGCTAAGAGCTTTCATCAATGAATGGGTACTGACTTTTAGTAAAAAAATTTTTTTCTTGCATCTATGGAGCTCAGTGTATTTTTTTTCTCCTTTATTCTGTTATGGTAATGGATTAAAACATTTTCTGACACTAACAGGTTGAATAACACTTTTCAAAGACTATATACACAATTTCTACTCTACACTCCCTCACAGTAGAGGAATTACAGGTGATTCTTCTATTTTTATGCAAATTATCAAATTTTACAACTTTAGGCTCTTCTTTAAGTTTCTTGTCTTTCATTTTCTCATAGCTTCTACAGTACTACTCTCCTGGCTTGATTCAGACTTTGCAAATTTAAAATTCATTCTGATGGGGCTTCCCTGGTGGCGCAGTGGTTGAGAGTACGCCTGCCAATGCAGGGGACACGGGTTCGTGCCCCGGTCCGGAAAGATCCCACATGCCGCGGAGCGACTGGGCCCGTGAGCCATGGCCGCTGAGCCTGCGCGTCTGGAGCCTGTGCTCCGCAACGGGAGAGGCCACAACAGTGAGAGGCCCGCGCACCACAAAAAAAAAAAACAGAAAAATCATTCTGATGACTAAGTATTTCCCACACAGATTTCAACTTCCCTTCTACTTAAGAGTGGGCTCCCTCACATTATAACAGTTGTACTTATTTATCAATGGCTATCAAAGAATTTCCACAACAAAGTTAACTTCAATTTACTTTCATGAAATCCGATGAGTCTAGGACACCACTTACAGAAAGAAAATCAGACCAAAGATCAATGTGTAGAAGAACCTCCAGAAGGCAGAAACATTCCTGTACTGTATCACTCAGATACGAGCAGTAAGCAACCTTGGTCAAGAGCTTCGGAGCTCTCTTTCATTTGGCCTCGTTGGGTCCCTGGAGGCATGGTGCTTCCTCATGGGTATCGAGCCAGGATGTTGGGTCTAAATGACCAACAATCTGTAACTGGGAAGAAGGAACCTGATCCTTAGTACAGTGAGTATGCTCCTGATTTATACTTAGCAAAGGAAATGAAAGACTACCATATGATTTTTAGTTTTCTCTCTCATACTGTGACCTTGTTAGAATTTTAAATCACTAGTTAATTAATTTAGCATTTAATAAGACTGTAGCAATATGCCAGTCACTGTTCTGTGCCTTGGAAATATACTGTTTCTGCCCGCAAAGAATTCAAAATCCAGTGGAAAGTAGCCTGATTATGGATTTAAGGAGAAGAGGAGATGAGGTTGATTAAGGAGGCAATGGAGCCAGATCATGAAAGCCTTCTGTGGCAGTCTAGACAGTTTGGACTAAGACAAGCCAGTGGTAGTTTTTAAGCAGGAAATGACATGATCAGTTTTATTTCTTAATAAGGTAATTCTGATAGCAGTGAAAATAGGCTTGGAATAAGGAGAATGAACAGAGAGACCAGTTACAAGACTCTGAAAGATGAGATAATGTGGCCTGAGAGAGGGGTTAATGTATAAGCAGCCCTATAAACCTGACTGCTGCTTCATACTTCCCACCCTCTCTCCCAGCTATTCAAAGAAGCTCTGCAGGCTGACACAGGACCACACAGATGGAGTGTAGGTAGGGAGGCAAGACAGAGGTGGAGGCTGAGGAGGGTAAGCAAAATTAGGAACCCTGGAGCTACACAGTTCATGGTTTTTGTCATTTTTAAAAGATCAAGTCAAACATCTTTGAAGAATTCTGTGTAAGCTGGAAGCTCTTGTATTGAATTTCAATGTGCTTTTTCTTCTGATCCTTTGATGGAGATTAAAAATTTCCATATAAATTCAAAGAATGAAATAGCACTTACTCTTAGCTTTTTTCTCCCCTTTTAATGCTCCAAACCAGTGTGGAAAGCAAATGTTCCTTGGCCCCCTCTGGTGGAAAACAAGTCAGTTCCCTTTGAAGAAATGACAAAGCATGGACAGCTGGGGGATTTCGGAGCCATGATATTTACACTATAGGCCAAACAGAACTGTCACTGCAAGAGGCAAGCAAACAAGCCTTGGCACACAGCCCTTTTAGGCAGAACCCTTTAAGGAGACCAGACAAGGATCTGGGGAGAGGATCTGAAGCATTCCTGCCAGGTCCCACCTGCCTCTGCTGGGGCTCAGCAATCAGATCAATTCTCACAATGTGGTTGGCCTAGCAGCACAATGGAGGACAAAATTACTCTTCCTGCACTGTACTCAAACTAGAGGTAGCTCAAAGCTGTGCCAAGAAGTGGGACAGGCCACTATGACCCACTGTGAGCATCCTGACCTTGGGGCTGAAGACCAGCAGCTGGGTCCACTGTTCTGGGCCTCGGCAACCTCACATTCCCCCTTCCCTCTCATACACAGCCTTCCCAGAAACACCTGCCTCATGTCATAACATTATAAGCTCCTAAGAAATAAGAAATCACAAAGGAGAACAACAGATTTGACTATCAGATGCAAACAAATAACTCCACCAAATAAAAAAGACAAAATAATTGTTACATACAGGACAAACGATTAATATTTTTAATAGGGAAATAGATATAAATGTTCAAAAATATATAAAAATATTTTAAAGAAATAAATATCAAAAAAAGATGCAATTTCTCTCACAAGTTAGCAGATTTAAAATAATTCTCATTAGTGATAAGGGTGCTTCTCATACAATGTATAAACTGGTAAAATCTTTTCTGAAAAGTAATTGGCAATACATAACAAAGGTCTTGAAGACATTCATATTATCTTATCCTATAATTCTATTTCTATAAATCTATCTTAAGGAAAATACATCATGCTCAATAAATATTTGCTGAATAAACAACATAATCAGATAATAAAAAAGAATCTTTGCACAAAAATGTTAAATGTTAATGTTAAAAAATAGAGAACAACCAAATATCCAACAATGGAAGAACAATCAAACACATATGTAATAGAATAGCATATAGGCAAAACTCTGATCATAAAGAAGCTTTTAGGTCACAAAGAATTTTTTAATGACACAGGAAAATGCTCATGAAATAATACTGAATAAAGAAAGCAGAAAGCAGAGAGGGCAGACAGCAGAAGCAACAAGAACTACAATCCTCTAGTTTGTGGAACAAAAACCATATTCACAGAAAGACAGACAAGATGAAAAGGCAGAGGGCTATGTACCAGATGAAGGAACAAGATAAAACCCCAGAAAAACAACTAAATGAAGTGGAGATAGGCAACCTTCCAGAAAAAGAATTCAGAATAATGATAGTGAAGATGATCCAGTACCTCGGAGAAAGAATGGAGGCAAAGATTGAGAAGATGCAAGAAATGTTTAACAAAGACCTAGAAGAATTAAAGAACAAACAAACAGAGATGAACAATACAATAACTGAAATGAAAAATACACTAGAAGGAATCAATAGCAGAATACCTGAGGCAGAAGAATGGATAAGTGACCTGGAAGACAGAATGGTGGAATTCACTGCTGCAGAACAGAATAAAGAAAAATGATTGCAAAGAAATGAAGACAGCCCAAGAGACCTCTGGGACAACATTAAGTGCAACAACATTCGCATTATAGGGGTCCCAGAAGGAGAAGAGAGAGAGAAAGGACCGGAGAAAATATTTGAAGAGATTATAATCAAAAACTTCCCTAACACGGGAAAGGAAATAGCCACCCAAGTCCAGGAAGTGCAGAGAGTCCCAGGCAGGATAAACCCAAGGAGAAACATGCTGAGACACATAGTAATCAAATTGACAAAAATTAAAGACAAAGAAAAACTATTGAAAGCAACAAGGGAAAAATGACAAATAACATACAAGGGAACTCCCATAAGGTTAACAGCTAATTTCTCAGCAGGAACTCTACAAGCCAGAAGGGAGTGACATGACATATTTAAAGTGATGAAAGGGAAGAACCTACAACCAAGATTACTCTACCCAGCAACAATTTCATTCAGATTCAATGGAGAAATCAAAAACTTTACAGAC